>NC_135869.1:2191461-2563961 GCF_031162955.1 Sander vitreus | reverse complement strand
GGATCCTAGTCTCGCATTGCCAGACCTATGTCCACAGGCTGCGGAGGAAGGTCTGGCTAGTCCACACAACATTCCTGGATAGGACAAAAGTGTGCTCTAGTTTATTGGCATAACTTTAAACCAATCACAATTGTGTTGGGAGGTGCTTCAAAAGTTGTTTTAGTTGTGCAACAGAAAACTCAGATTGGACAGATAGTCTAGCTAGCTGTCTGGATTTACCCTGCAGAGATCTGAGGAGCAGTTCTCAAAGAAAGCGGAAGGTTACGGACATCCGGACGAAAATGAGGGACTATCTGGCAGAACCTCCGGCAACGCCGGAACAGTCCTGTAAATGAAATGTTGTCGATATTAACTACTAGGATCCTAAATGAGGACACTGCCTAAGACTGTCCCCCCCCCCCCCCCCCCAACCCTCACATTCTGTTTTTATAATAAATCATGCACAAGCTGTTGTCACTGGAATTGTACCTTGTACGATCCCATGTGACAAAATAAATTGACTGATTGATTGACGATCATATGGGACGATTCCACGCCTCGCAATTTACATCCAATGCCAATGTCCAGTTCCTGTGCAGGAAGCAGTATGGCCTTTATATCGAGAGGTGAAAAGTACGGCTCTAAATCACAGCTGAAAACAGGTTCTTGTTAGTTGGATAGTGGCAAATGTAGAAAACCACTAACTGGAGTGGAAGATGAGGTAAACCAACATCATAACAACAGCTGCTGTGATGTGCTGCACCGGATGAGGTGTGAGAGTGGAAGAGGATCTGAGGCAGGTCTGTGTCCAGTGTGTGTGACGAGGTGATGACTGAGCTTGCCACCCAGGCTCCAGGACAGGCATCTTCAGACCAGCAGAGAGGAGAGGGAGATGAAGATGATGATGGGGAGGAGGAGTGTGTTTACATGTTTAGATATCCCAGAGGCTCTCCAAAGTTCAACAGGTCGCCGAGCCACCCGGAAAGCCCTGCTACATTCCTCATTGTAGCCCTGTGTGTGCGTGTGTGTGTGTGTGTGTGTGTGTGTGTGTGTGTGTGTGTGGGAGGGGGGGTCAACCAGAGGCCATGCAACCATGTGGATGTGAGAGGCCTGACTGCTTTTGATATGCATGAAGTTCTCTGGATGTTGTGTTTTTTTTAATTCATGGAGGAAGACAACCAGCTCCTTTTCCTCCTTTGTTATTTCCATTTCCCCTCCTTCACCTGCTTTTGCCATTTCAACCTCTTGCTGGAATGTGGTGCACATTTTTTGGGCAATCAAACATTTTATTTACTTGAAACGTATCACTTTTATGATGAGCCTATGTCATGTGGTGCGTCATCTTTCAAATCGTTTCATCATTTTTAGAACATGGAACATGTTTTTGTTGAAGAGAACATACAGAATGTATACCAGCATCTCAGTACTTTGACTTCCCTACCATGTCTGTGGCTCTCAGCCCATTGGTTCCTACTGAAGATGTAAATCTTTAAAAACAAATATATAGTTTTAATTTACAAAAGTCTCTGTAATTTAGCTAGACAGTGTAGTTTTTACTCAAACAGGAGGAAATAGTGCAGTTGTTGGGAACTAGTTTCAGCGGTGGGTTAATCCACATTTGGTGGAGTGTTTGTGGCAGCATGACAGTGTGTGTGGGATTGAGTCACTATAAAGAACAGTGTGTGTGTTCATGGTAATGAAGGTGCATGTCACCGAGTGCAACAGTGTGGCTCATTGGTGTGTTTTTATGGCACAGAGGAAGAAGATATATCAGGCTGTGATACACTATATATATATATATATATATATATATGATACATACTTGTTGGTAGATTAATTCACTGCTAGTTTGAGTCATTAGATCACTTGTCTTAAAGGAATACTTCACCCAAAAACAATAAAGATTGCATGGTATCTATATACTCTAGCAAATATCTGTGCAGTCAAATGTCCGAAATTTTCCATAGAACGTGATTCACAGTTGGATTTTTGTTTTTTTCAGCTTTCAAATGCTGGAAATGTTGGGTGGTGCTACAAATCAATCAAATTGATCCGTCAATCAATGAATTTATGTCATACCAAGCAGTTTATGGTCGGTCTAAAGAATATATCATTAAGAGTGCAACGCAGTGGATTGACAGAAGAATCTTTAATTGAGGTAGCTTAAAGTAGAAAAAGACAAATCGGAACATGATTGGGAGTGTCTCTAAGGCAGCAGAACTAATAAAACTCAGTCAGTCTGCTCTCATTTAAAAACAACAGACATCATTATGAAAAGATCAGTTTGCAGGAGAGGCCGGCCTTTAACCTGACAACAGTACACATATGAAGAGATTTACCCTGACCATGATGTTTGCAAAACCTAATCTGAGGGAAATATTTAGTAAAACAATTCACATGATGTAGTCTTTCTGTCAGGTTTTCAGCAATAACAAGAAAAGATGTCCACAGAGAAACGCCCCCTTGACATACTCACTGTTTTCCCATTATATATAATCAATAACATAAAATGCATCCAATAATTTATTTTAATGGGGGAAGGGCAGGCAGTAAAATACCATTTCCACACTTTTCCCTTTCAGCAAGGGGACGTGTGTGTCATACAGGCTTTAGCACTTTTTTTTCCCTTTTTTCAGTGATCACTAACCCTCACACACACACACACACACACACACACACACACACACACACACACACACACACACACACACACACACACACACACACACACACAATTAGCCCCTGAGTCTAACTAACATGTTTAAGACACAATCCTGTAGATCAGACTGTAAAAGTGTTACAGGTTACAGTCTTTGTCATCATTCATAAAAACTGAAAGAAGCATTGTATTTGAGCAATTTGTTTGAAAATGTACCCTGTAGTCACATAGTGCAAAGACCAGAGCTGCATGGGGTGAGACATACACAGAGTACAACACTTAAAACATTAACAAATAAAACAACATTAAAGGTTTTAAAAGTGGGAAAAAAAACTAGCTACAACCAGATAAGACAGTGTGTTTTGCCATCAGAGGCTCCCTGTATTCCTGATCATAAGGCTCATTTAGTTAGACTGGTATGTGGGTTAAAGATGGACCACAGTTTGTCATATTTTGCATAATTAAAAAAAAAAAGAGTTTTGTATGTTGAATTGTCATGTCAACACAGTTGTGTATTCCTGAGTTCCTTTCCATTGACTTCAATCATGAAGGCTTTCAGTGGAGTTGTAGTGCTCCATAATGATCTAAATGTTTGGGCTTTGTTTTTACAAAAACTGTGGCAAAAATACTATTATAACATTTACTTTTTCAAGTGACAAAATGTAGAAAGAAACACAACAATATATCAGCAGATAGTATGTATTATCCAACTTAAATTACCCATTTCCAGTGAAACCCTGTATATCAGACATCATATAAAGATGGCAAAGTGCATCCCATCATTATCATTATCATCATCATCATCATCATCATCATTATTTTCAAGCCGTATTGCTTTTTGACGTCTTATTAAGTCACTAAAACCCGTTTTATTTTCTATAAAAACACCTGACCAAGCAGTAACTTGCAAGAAAGGTTTTCTGTGAAACTCATTGAATGCAAAAGTTCAGGTACTGGGTGGGTTTTCAAAAGGAATTCTGGGACATGTAGGAAGTCAGTGACCAAAGCAGAAGTAGATGCAGAATGCATTCCATAGTGCATCGCAAAGCACTAGTACAAGACAGTATGCCACCTGTTTCCCCTAAGTGACATTTCTGCAGAACCAGTCACGTCGCTCGCGCTGACTACGTCTCCGAGCTCGGGGACGCGCCTGGAGACGTGGACGCGGAGGACTGATCGGTGTCCTCCAAGTCCTTGTTGAAGCCGCTGTCGGTACCGGAACGCGCCGTGGCGGAGGCGCCCTCCCGCTCGCGCTTCTTCTGCTTCATGCGCCTGTTCTGGAACCAGATTTTAACCTGTGTCTCGTTGAGCTCGAGCGTGGCGGCGATCTCCACGCGCCGCGCCCGCGTCAGGTACTTGCTGAAGTGGAACTCCTTCTCCAGCTCCGTGAGCTGCCGCGTGCTGAAGTTGGTGCGCATGGCGTTGTTGTGTGCGCCCGCGAGGCCGAAGTCCGACACTTTGACTGGTGGAGGAGAGGGGGGAGAGAAGCTGTTAAAAAAAAAGTGCTTTAGGGACTTATTTTATTCATAAAACTAAATAAAAAGAGAACATGTTGCATGCGCTTTAGATGCTAATAGCGTAGAAAACAAAGCCTCGTGTGTATAACTTAAAGGTGTCTTTGTTTGGAAGCTACTCTTTATGCCTATCACGCTCATTGTAAATGGCTCCTCTTGTCTAAAGACCCCCTTTTCTTTTTACGTATTTGATGTGTGATTTGGTGTTCATGTCTTTATGTAGCCTATTAATATGTATTCATGTTAATATTTATTCATTTCATGCTAATTAGGCTACTTAAATCCAGACTTTAGTAGTATTGGGCCTCTGCGTGATCAGTGTCTCTGAACCACTCACACATGGTACAAGTCCACATTTGACTAAAATAAGTTAGTTCGACCAGAAGGGGGTGGGGGGGTGGGGGGGCTCGCGAACAGACGGATGGAGGGATGAGAAGCAGGGCTGGGGGTGTGATGGCGGTGGGTGTGGGGTGGGGTGGGGGGGTAAAAGATAACAGAGCAGGGCAAGTAACCCGTCTGCTATATCCATTACGAGAGAGAGGGAGAAAAAAGAAAAGACGAGAAAAAAAAACTATCAGGCCTCGGGGGCCATAGTGGAGCCAGACCTGCTATCTGTCCTGAGATATGACTGCAATGACTGCATACTCAATAAGTCCTGAAAACACATAAACACCGTGTTTCATTTGACAAAATGTCAGTACCAGAGAAAACATTTTTTTTTTTTATCATCAATACCTTCATATTTTACATTTACATGTTTTGAATCTTAATGAAAAGCTCTATTTTTTCCACTTGAGAAAGATTCAGCAGCCAATTGGCGACTGTATCATTTTAAAAAGAACAAGCTAATGAATTGTATTCATCGATTGTAGATCAAATGTGGACTATTTTTTTTTAACGATAATGAAAATAAAGCAATCTTAATTAATGAAAGATTTCAGGCCACGGCAATAGATATTTTATTGTGGTTGAAATATCTGTGAAATGAAATAATAATAATAATAGGCTAATAATCATAATCAAACAGTTATTTTTATATACAGTGCACGTGAGGTGTCTTGATGTTGGACAACCACATTTAAAATACACCCATGGCACACTTCAAACATGCAATAGGCCTATATTTCTTTTTTTTCTCAATTTTTTTCTGGTTTACAGTAAAACGAATTGAGACTTGACTTTGTGAAAAGACAAAGAAAGAACAGACGGAAAACAACATTTACATTATAAAGCCTGACATCTGTGTATAGATAGCTTACATTTGAAAGTTAGGCCTGCAGGAAAAAGAACAACATTTTAGGCCAATATTAAAGTCGTTATTTTTCAGACTTGACAAAGCTCTCGTTAAACAATGAAAACAACTGTTTTATAGCCCGTCCCTTTAGCTTTTCTTTTTAACATTGTGTTGCTGACTAAAGGCCACATTTCTCTTTTCCCTCATCTCAGCTTTTCATAAACGATTAACTGTTTTTTTTGTCTTAGGCTAAGCTTATTTTAGGTCTTTTGGCTGCAACATTTCGTGTGATAAATGCAAAAGAGGCCACATCTCCATTGGATAGCCCACAGTGTCAACATTTGACTAACTGCAGGCCCAGCCCTTATAATGCTTTAAACTATGACCTTAAGTCACAAAAACGGACCAATTATGGCCAGAAAAATCACCCACCCTCCTTACCTGTTTTAGGCGGATTCCTCTTCACCTTCATCCAATCGAAGGTCTGCCCCTGCCCGGCCTGCTGGCCCTCCTCATCCCCCCTCTCACGGTCCTGGGAGACCGGTAGCTCACCGTAACCTCCCCCGTGTGGAAGCCCCAGGTAGCCCGCTGCGTCCAGACCCCCGCCAAGCTGCTGCGGGTACTGTGACCCAGCCAGAGCGCCCTGAGGCCCGCAGTAGGCCCCAGCCAGGGCCCCGTAGCTGGGGCCGACGGTGGGGGCCGAACTGGGGAAGGTTGATTGATGATAGTAGGTGGAGGCTACAGACTCCTCCATGAAATACTGGGGGTGAACGGTGTTGGGAGGGCCTATCGCGTTAATATACTCTGAGTTTGTGGCGCACGCCTGACCCGCATAGGCCCCGCTGCTGCCGCTATTCCCGGCATTATAGGCAGACAGTGTTCCGCTTTGTAAGCTTTGGGTTTGGTGAAGGTGCGGATGATGATGGTAGCCGTTGTGCGTCTGCTGATGCTGTTGTTGCTCAGGATGATGAGGATGCTGTTGATGCTGGTTCGCTCCTGTGGTCCCGTGCGCTCCTCCACCTCCAGAGCCCCCGTACAGCCGCTCATCCCCGGTGTAACTCGCTCCCCCGACGGTGTTGTCACTTCTCGTCCCGTTAACGGCAGCTGGAGAGCCGGTGGGTCCACTATGGAAGGAGCCGGAGGTCACGGGGAAGCCCTGATGCTGATCCAGAGAAGGATGATGATGAGGATGCAGATGATGGTGGTGGTGGTATCCAGATTTAGGCGCAGAATAAACGCCGGTCCCCGGTCGATTACAAATGGAGTATTCCACAAACGAGTTCATGTTGTCCATGCAGACCGGAAGCACGGTAGGGCTGAGTGAAGTGTAAAATGAGCAGCAAGAAGCAGGAGCTCACAGATGAAGTCAACAGAAATGAGTTAGAAAAAACATCCAAAATCGGAAAATTCCATTAAAAACGTTTTTTTTGTTGTTGTTGTTGTTTTCCAGAAATAAATGGGATCGAGTGAAATCTCTCTGTCGAACGAACATAAATCACAAGACACAATAAAATAAAATATCTTTGAAAGAAACTTCCACTGTGGAGGAAAGAAAGTGCGATCTGCACGTCCCCAAACCCGAAACACACACGAATAAAGCGCTCTGCTGTGCTGTGTGTGTGTGTGTGTGTGTGTGTGTGTGTGTGTGTGTGTGTGTGTGTGTGTGTGTGTGTGTGTGTGTGTGTGTGTGTGTGTGTTTGTTTGCGTAAACGAAAGACAGCGTAAAGGCTGTCAACAGCTCAACTCCAAAGGCTCATCGGTGACAGTGGAAAACACCGCGAGAAGACAGAAAAGAGTCAAGTCACCTCTTCACCTCCACACAGGTTACACTCCGTCCTCCAAATTTTTTCCTCAATTTCTCTGCTTTCCCCTTTTTTCCTTGACTCTCTCTCTCTCTCTCTCTCTCTCTCTCTCTCTCTCTCTCGTGTCACTTCTTTTCTTACCTCTACCGCGGGTCACGTGGCTCGTCGTCACATCGCCTATGGTGACCGGAGGACAGAAGTTTGTCAGCAACGGTCACAGAAACGGGGGAGTGGAGTTCTCGCGCGCACGCGCGCCTTCGTACCGACGCACGCGCCTCATCCATCACTCGCCGTGACATTAGCACGACAAAGAGACTTCAATCAAACGGGCCCATCAATCTGATATCAGCACGGATCTGTCAGAGCAAAGAGAGAGGCCGAGAATAAAAGAGGAGCTGTGAGCCGGCCTGCTGCTTCAGGACCTCCACTCTGCAAAATATAACTGAAACAAACCTGTAATAGCAACTCCTGTAACTACAAACTGCTGCTATCAGGCTTATCAAACAAACATTTCTCACAATCTTGCTGCTTGGTAGGCTTCTATAGGCCTACGTCGTGTCCATTAACCCTAATGCTGTGTTTTGGGCCCTCTTCAACAGCTCCAAACAATATACCTTGCATTGTTTTATCAGTGTGCTGCTTTATGACTTTTCCTCAATGAATATAATTGTGTAAAATAACCTGATTTTGAACTGAAGACATGTTTCAGTGAATGCCCCAGTTTGGGCTGTAAACCTGCATAGGATGCAATGGATGTTCTTATCTGGGACAAAGCACTACTAAATTAGGATTTATGTTATTTGAGTTTTATAACAGTTTGTTCATAAGAGCTATCACCTCTCTGGGGTCTAACCAACCCAAACATAAGTAACATCACGCTGTACGATAACATACTGTGCTTTTCTTTGTCTGTGAATCACTTTTTGGCAAGCAAAAGGAACATATGTATAGCTCATATAACATTTAAAACATGAAATATTTCCTTGATTGGTGTATTAACAACGCTTTATGGCCATTTCTGTATATGTCACCATCAAATGTTAAAGTCCAGTTTGTGACAATTGAAAGAGTAACCACCTTAATAAGTTATGCATATTGGGTTTTAATAACTTTAGAAGAAAAAAAAGGATTAATATCGCAATTATCATAATCAATCACTTATGGGGTCTGTGTGCGACTCCAAATGATGAAGAAAGTACATCCAATGATAATTCCAGTTTATTACAACTTTGGTGTCATTTTCAAAACTTTGGCCATCATTTCTATCAGTTATGATAACATTTTACATCTGGGAGAGGAACACAGTATCCACAGAATTTCCATGGCACACATTTACTGCATCTTCTTCATGCACATTAACATGTATATTAAATGTGGATTATAGGTAAAGCACCATTTTTAAATCAATCAGCTGTAAAGATCAAACCTTTTTCAGTTTATAAGATCTGGGGTCCTGACTGGGACTGAAGAAGGCCCAAGGAAGGATTTCTGGTCTGAGGGATCTAGTCTGGATGAAAGGACTTAGATCTGCAGAAACCCTGCACCTGGTGTATTTTATTGGCAAAACTACGTATATACAGTACGGCATAGGGGGGTAAGAGATTTCACCTGTAACTGTGAGTGTTATTCAATGAATGAAGAGTAAAACATAACATGAAAGAAACATGAGCAGCCAGATATCAGACATGGGCCAGACCTACTAAAATAAAACCCACGTTGTAATAAACTGGAATTATCCCTTTAAGGGACATTCTCATTATACTTAGTCTATATCCTCGACGTTCCACTTCTGGGATTGCTCCGGTGTCGCAGGAAATTCCGCCGGATGCATGTCTTTTCGCCAATGTCTGTCCTCCGCTTTCTTTGTGTTGGAATTTTTAACTCCAGTGGATTTGTGAGGACTATGGTTAACTGCTCCTCAGATCTCTGCAGGGTAAATCCAGACAGCTAGCTAGACTATCTGACCAATCTGAGTTTTCTGTTGCACGACTAAAACAACTTTTGAACGTACACGTTCCACCAAAACATGTTCCTTCCAGAGGCTATTTTGCAGCGGCTCCATGCTGAGTTTAGCTTAGACGATTGTGATTGGTTTAAAGAAATGCCAATAAACCAGAGCACGTTTTTCTCCCATCCCGGAATGCTGTGTGGACTAGCCAGGCCCTCATCTGCTCCGCAGCAGTGTGGATGGTCTGGCAAAACGAGACTACATTATACTTAGCTCTTGGCTTACACATTTGGTTTACACACTTGGAGCTCAGCCCAGGGCTAAACTGTACTCCACTCCATGTTAGTGTTCCCCACGACTTCTCTGTAAAAATACAGGAACCAAAGCTGTGTGTTAATTGTCCATAGTTGTATTCAAGTCACATGCGGTGGGTTATAAAGATTCTAGCCCTGGCACTGGTAAACCCTTGAAAACAGGAAAATACAACGGTGAAAAGCTTTACGTTCTTCAAACCAACACTGCCAATCAGCTGTGAACATCTTGTTGCTACAGTGAGTGTAATACTGTGCTGACTGCCAGCTTTTCTGACATTTACATCTGTCAGTGTGTGGCTGATTAAGTGACTCGCTGACCTCCACTCAAACATCCAGCACTGACACACTGTAGCTTTATCGTTCCTCTCTAAAGAGGAAGAGATGCTCTTCATGCTTTACGGGAAGTTTCCCATCAGCTCTGATGATCATCCTTTGCCTTTTCTCTGTCCCTCCTTCAGCCCAGTTCACCAACACTGATCGTAACTTTAAAGATTATTGATTTGATATCTCTTCTTTGCACATTGTCTTTGCAGGATGCAGTAAATCTATCTATGGATCAAAAGGTTTCCATCGATCAGAGAGCCCAATCGCAGAGACTTTTGGGAATCAGTTTACTTTTCAGCAATTAAATTGAGAGGCCATAGATTTCTGATGGCTTAATGTGCATGTGGGAGTGCACGTGCGAGAGTGTGCGTGTGTTTGCTAATTGAATGAATGAGCTGATCTGTTATAGAAATGAGGTTAAGGCAGACAGGCGGCCTTCTGGTCGGCCAAACCCTGCCGGTCCAGCAGGACAGGAAGCGGGGATAGCCTTGACGACACAATGTTCTTTCTGTGAATGTGTGTCTAGAACAATGGCCTGCAACTGTGCACATGATTACATGTTTGACATAGGGTTTGTGATTAATTGTATTCTTTGGAGGGGATTTTTATACTTGATACAAGCGACAGCCAGCAACAGTTGCTCTCTTGACTTTGGCATTGTCTATACTGTAGGTCTCTCTTTCTCTCTCTCTCTCTCTCTCTCTCTCTCTCTCTCTCTCTCATATATACATACATACATATATATATATATATATATATATATATATATATATATATATATATATATATATATATGTTATATTGGATTTGTACCTTATTGTTATCTTAGACTTTTATGTCTGCACTTTTCCCACTTTGTATTGCAGTTGCTGCACAGCAATTTCCCTGGGGATCAATAACAGGTAATCTTATCTTTATCTCTTCATGTCTGTATCAAATATTTGCTCATGAATGAACATAGTGTTTCTCAGTTTGCACACCTTCTCATTACCAATTACCCCTCCTCATTATAACTGCCTCCAATGAACCCCTCATCCATTTCTCCCCTCCAGAGCCACTGAAGGGCTTGACAGCAGACGCACTGCCGTCCCACCGTCCAGGATGAAATCAGGACGAGCGGTGTGGGCGTGCGACAAGGAGGGAGGTTAATGATCAGTGAGGGGCTGAAAGGAGAGGGAGAGCGAGTGGGCAGGAAGTCTGCAGGAACAGACCGGGACAAGACGAAGATTAAATGACGCCCACACGGCTGTCTGGTGGTGAAGAGACTATAGGAGAGAGAGAAGAGAGACAGGTCAACAAGTCAGGGCTGCAATGGGTGTATGCTTTTTTAATTCAAGTAATTCAGTTGTACCTCTTGATTCGTTTTTTGTTCATGGTAGTTTGTGAGTGTTTTTAATATGTGTTCTGTATCTGTACCTGGACAATTAGACTCACAGGATTTAGACTGTGCTAATAGGCCTGCCATTGGCCGCCTATTTCAGTCGGAATTGTCCTCCCCTTCCGCTATCTGCTTGTTACCGTTTTTAAAAATCCTTGTCACTACATGACACAACAACAACCCTCAAGCTAGAAAGCTACACGCTGAAAATGCCAAGTTTTTGGATCATGCCTTACAACCTCTTTTTTGTGTGCTTAATGTTATATAGTTATTACATAGTTATATCATCACAACACTTTCATCACGATACAATATTATTGCGATTTTAAACATATTGCAATATTCTGCGATATATTGCAATTTATTACCTTTTTTCCAACTTAAAATTTTTCCCAGTTTCAAATGATGTCCCCAAAAGGAAACGTTGTCAACATCAGTTTTATCTAAAAAGATACATTTCTCTGTTTGTTCATCTCACTTCAATTTTATTGCTGCAAAATGGGATTGTCAAGCAGACAAACTGACCAACACATTTAATAAAAGATCCATACTTGGTGTCTGTGCATCGATTACAGTATTGCCACGGAAAATATTACAATACTGTGCTGTATCGATTTTCTCCCCCATCCTTAATATGTATGTGTTTTTTGTTTCTGTATTTATTGTTGTTTGTTTCATAGTATTGTTATAATATGTTTTATGTATGCACCATCAACCAGGGCAAATTCTTAGTAAGTGCTACTTACCTGGCAATAAATCTTTTTCTGATTCTGATTCTGATTTTTGGTTCTTTTGGTGAATGGTCACAACATTTGCTGTCTAACAGGGATATTATTGCATGTTTGCTCACCAGTTATGGTTAACTTTCATATTCCAAGCATGGCCTGTCGTTTGCGGTGAGCTAGCCAGGGTAAACACAGAGACATGGCTTAAAAATGCCAGGGCGTTAGGTGACATGCGTCTTTTAACGTTTTATGTGACATTTTGTTTTGTGAGGATTTAGCCATTTTAATGCCAGGGCCACGTGCAAATGTTCCACCAAAACAAGCTTACTCGAGACATTGACATCTGCTCACAGGTCTTTGCATTTAAACCTGGTATTAATAAGTATGCCATTATCTCAACTCTGCATTGAGATCAAATCTGAATATGCAAATTAAAGCTATAGTGTGTAGTTTCTGCTGCCCCCGTGAGGAATTCAAAGTAAAGACAACAAAACTGTTGGCGCGTCCACATGATACAAGCCTTCCGTGACCGCACATAAGGTCGGTTAATAGTGAAATATGGCCATCACAATCACCTAAATGTAATCAAAGTGCTTGTTTTTCCCAATCAAAAGACCAAAAGCTACAACGTAGGCTTCAGTCTTCTATCAAATAAGACAAAGAAAAGATGCAAATCCTATTAAAGGAGAAGCTGGAAACAGGGAATGGAGCCAAATGATTAATCAATTATCCCAATGCTTGCTGATCATTTTTCTGTCGATCCACTAATCAATTCATCATTTCAGCTCAACTGTACTCATTTTTACATTGCACAGGAACGGCTCCTCTGTAGCTTTATGATTTTGAGATCAGATGGCCAGGCCAGTGATCTTTAATGTACGGCTGATTTTTCTCTGAATGAAGCTAAACTGGACAGATTGTGTTTCCAGCTGGAAGAGGTCTGGGCTGTTGAGAATGGTCCAAAACTTTGTGGGACTTTTTTTTTTAGTGTATGTACGAATGTAAAAGTACAGATAGTCTGCAGGGACTCCTCGGTGTTGTATGTTAAGGACTACAATTCTGCCCACAATGCCCTTGAATCAGCAAATTGGAGGCCTCCAGAGGTGACGTGTCAGCGATGTATGAAAGCTTCATGCAGACATTGTCATGATAAAAAACATTCACTGTATTCACTGCCTGCATGCTTCAGTTCATTGGCGCATACATCTGTGTGTTTCCAAAACATAGAGCTCAAGGGTCAACCCAAAAATGAAACATATCCATAAAAGGTTTCCTGCTGTGTGTATAGTTAGTGTGTGTATTGCCGTGGTGGAATGTAACTAAATACATTTATTTAGTAACACTTTACAATATGGTACACAAAAATGTGACTAGTTACTAAGGAACGAGTGAGGAATGAATCAGGAATGACTTGATAATTGAGACATTTTTTTAAAGAGTTATTCTTGAGAACAACATAATCATGAGTTACAAGAGAACAGACCTGGACATAGTACATTAATAGATCATTATTTAATGATTAGTTCATAAATATCTGTCAATTGATCATACTGAACACGTTCGTCATGAGTCGTTCCTGCACAAAACTACGACTCGTTAATTACTAATTACTTAAATATCAGATACTGTTTTTGTGTCCTGTATTGTAAAGCGATACATAACAATGAGCATTTTCCAACTATTTACCACAAATATAACTAAAAACAATGGGGGAGGGGAATATAAAAATCATATTTTTTGCAGGTGCGTGCGAGAGCAGACATAAAATGTGGGTTGGAGCTCTATTAAGGACACAGTCCAACACAGGGCTCTCTATCATGGTCTTGGTGGAGGTCTGCGCTCTCTATACCCTTCTAGTTATCTCATGATTACTTGCCCACTTGTAAAGTGATACATAATGCTGAATAGTTTCAAAGTAGTTCCTCATTACTTCATTATTATCTTAACAATAAATTGTGTGAAACATGATTCTAAACAAATTATTATATTATTAAATTATTCATCTCATTCAAACCACATACACATTAAAATGTACATCCATGCATATTATGAACATCATTTTCTAGCACGACATCACATAGGTCGCTTTAGTCCAAAGACTGTTGACTTCATCATGATAGTTGGTAGGTTAGCCTTAGCATGTTTGCAGTTAGCAGAAAGGCTGCCACAGAGGCTGTCCACTTCACTCTCCAGTTCTTGTTGGACGCAGATAGTGTTGAGGCTAAATGAGTGATCAAATAATTTCAACTTGTCCATCTGAAGTTGGACATTTTCTTAGTAATAATGCCACTCAAAATACTATTTTACTTGATATACAGATGCCAGGGAGCGCTTCAATGATCTGTTGCTTTCGCAGTGTTGCATTGTGGTTATGAAGATGCTTGCTATGTTGTTGCTAGTGACCTATCGCCACAGCCCTGCGGAGTAAGGTCTGGCTCCTCCACATACACATTCCAGGATAGGAATTGCATTTCTTTAAACCAATCATAATCGTCATGGGCGTCGCTAAGATCTGGACACAGTGACGGTAGCCCTGCAAAGTGGTCTTGGGAAGGAACTTGTTTTGGTGGAACATTTGAACCCTGCAAAAGAAAAACGCCACATACTATATTCAATGAAGTAACTGTTCACACAATACAGTAATGTGATCTATTTAAATTAGCTGGATACATGGTTAAACATAATCTGCTCTTACCAGTTTATCACCGTGTGTAATGTTAAACTACATATACCACACCAATCCTCACCAATCTGTCCCAAAATGTCACAGTAAGATAGTTAATGCCGTAAACATATTCTTTGTAAATCTTTAAAATCATTCCCTGAGAGAACCAAGCCTGGAAATGTACTTCCGTTGATCCAGACTACTCAGCTAGTGACTCTCTGCCATTGTAGCGATTCACAGGTAGAGATGTATTACTGATGTATTGTGTATGTGCAGCAATTAGCCCACACACTCAAGCTTGCATAAATGTTTGCCACTGACAGAAAACAAAGGGAAGAAAGTCAACTGACAAATGTTACCAAATGAAGCTTAGCTAAGGAAGACTTCTGTTTTGCTACAACCAAATTTTGCCCCAATCTGAGGAGCTTTGGCGTTGTTGCATTCAAACTTTAAATCTGTTGTCCTCTCTGCTGCTGTCAGTTGTCATGTCAGGCAAAATCCCATCATTCCCAGTACCCAGGGTTCCTTTGTCAACAGAAGCCCCGCTCCACATGAACATCCATCCAGATCTTCAGGCTCTTACTTCACCACCACCACTATCGACTCCTTTGGGGGGGGTATTCCTGTATATATATGGCCTCTATACCCGTAAAAATTTCAGTCTCATCGCCAAAGACTCTAACATAAAATATCCTGAAGCTTCCAACTTCAGCTTCGAGCCACAGGTCTTCTAGTGAAGTGTTTCTGTAGTTCTGGACTCTTTTGGACTCTGCTTCTTGACCGACTGATCTTCATAGCTCCTGTGGGTCATGACCTCCTGGTTGGCTCAGCCTGGTTTCTGTCTTGTCTCAGGTCAGGAGTGGAATTTAAGAATCAGCTCAAGCTATCTAGTGTTTCTGACTTTTGGTCTGCATATTTGGGATGTCTGCAGGTTATCACAGTCCTGGACTGGTTACTTAAGAAGTATGATTGGAAAGCAGAGGAAGAATAGTGCACAGTTTGAACCTGTGACACATTTCAGAAAAAAGCAGCAATCCTGTACTTTCTCTGTCTGTCTGTCTCCCCTAACGGTCCTATCAGACAGGTCAAATGACTCCAGAACCAGGAAGTTATGCTCCAGTATTCCTGGAAAAGAATACTGATGTCCCTGTGTGTGTGTATGTGTGATATGAGGGTTTTTTTGAAAAGCATGAAAGATGATATAGGAGACAGAGGGAAAGGGAGGCATGACTGAGTGGAAGAAAGAGAGAACTTGTGCATCCAGACTGCTGACGTCGTTGCATTAGCTGTGAAACCTGAACCACTGATGCAGACACATAACAGCATTTATTAACCATTATTAATAACATTCACACACACACACACACACACACAAGAGCGAGAGAGAGAAAGTATCACAGGAGAGACTAACATTTTTCTTTTTTTTTTCTTTTTCCTTCATGGTGTTTTTACGGTGTCAGTTTAATCGAATAATTCTGATAATTCAATTAAACTGCATGCAGACAGCTTGGTCGGCCATATTGGTGCATACTTCTCATCAGTTTTGAGGTGGTATGTGATGTCAAGTAGGCGGACAAGTAGATCTTCCAGTTGGGCCTTGCTGTTTTAAGTTTCATTTAATTCAGCTTCACTAAAGTTATTTGGCCCCTCGCAAGGATTTTCATGATTTAAAATAATTTAACATTCTTTTTTATTCACTGTTTTATATCTTACAGTGGGAAACATGAACAAGGGGACAGCTGAAGTACGTCATAAATAGGATTAGGCAATGCAGACAGGTCCATTGATGTAGAGGAAAGCTACACTTTTACAACTTGGCTTTAATTTTTGTAGTTCTTCCCTTGGTCCCATTAGTTATGATAATGTTGTCGTTACCTAAATAGCTTCTGAGATATCAGGTGTGCCAACACAGAGGGCTCAATGCAACATCAGATTGCATTGGCTATTCAGATATGTATATCTGTCCCTGAGTAGTATAAACTGCTGTGCAGTGTTTGGACGTCTGATAAGCTTTTAAATGAAGTAATCTGTTACTCCACTTGGACTTCCTGACTCAGATTACATTGTCTCATTGGTACCTGAAGCAACATTGGTCCAAAAAAATGCAGCCCTTGCATTGTTTGAACACGTACAGGACTGTTTTTGGTCTAAACACTCACTAATACTGCCGGCCACTTTAGGAAATGGTGCCTTCACTTCCTAACATCCATATCTTACTACCCATAAGACCTTGTGTTTTGAGGTTCTTTCTAGTAGACAATGGCATTGACTCTGGGTCAGTTCAAATGCCTACAGTGTGTCCCTTGTCTGATAAAATGCCTCACTTAACCATTTATCTGTGTTTTAAGCCCCCAACGTCTCCTTCCAGGCAGCGCTGCCTGGAAGGCATTAGGATTCCACCTAACCCATATGTGAAGCACAGTTTAGTTGGTGGCAGTAGATCACCTACGCTGGTTTTAGGACTGACTTTAATCACTTGAATAACTTAATATCAACAATGTATTATTTTCCATAGACTGTAAAAATAAAGGACGAAGCTTCCGGATCTGAAAAGTGAAGCCAATGCGGAAGTGCCTTAAACCTGCGTCTATCTAATTTCCAGCAGGGGGCGATTCCACTGGTTGCAAATCGAAGTCTGTTTCTATAGAAGTCTACGGGAAAATGACCCTACTTCCAACTTGATTTGTTACCTCAGTAAACATTTTCATAACGAGGTTAAGGTATCAGTCACTAGCGTCAAGTCTTCTTCAATACAGCATGATGTCCATTTTGTAAATTATTTTCACATTTATTTTAAAATTGACGATAAAGCAGGGGATGCTCTAGGGCGTGGCTACACGCTGACCTGTCAATCAGGATAGAGGTTTAGCAATGCTAACCATGGTGCTGTGTGCATTAAAATAGACCTGAACTTGTTTTCGGGTGTTGTCCGTGATTTCCTCTTAAAGTTTGACCCTCTCACTTTGTGTTTTCACTTCATCAAATTTGAACATTTTGGTCGCCTAGAAATGTACATGTTATTTTATGCATGTGTTTCTATAAAAATCCAAAAACTGAAAACTGATGAGAATAATACTGCTATCTGACAATTTCCAAATTAGTATGTTCTTTTTCTCAATTTTGCTTTGTTTGTATTAACCCTCTCAGCTCCTGAATGTGCCTTTGTTTTGCGATGCTGCAGCCTATGGTTGCTCCCACTTATTTATTTTTATTATGGGAAACTTAGCTCCGGGGAGCTTATTCCCCGGTTTTCCTTGGATTGGGGTGGCACCTAAATCATGGTTGCAATTGCCGCCGTGGTACTGCTCGACACCCTGCAGTGCCCTGCTATGCCCTAAATTACTACAACTACTATTTCTATAACTAGTTCCATTATCTTCATTGTGACTATTATTGCCACTGTTCATCATACAAAATGTTATAATTATTATGAATCATATTTCTCCACATCTGTAGATGTGTATCAGTGTCTCTGTGTCCAAACCAGCCCCGGCTGATTGGCGCCCAGCAAGAGTTTTTCCTCGCCACTGTTGCACTAAATGCTTGCTCTTGGGGGAATTGTTTGGATTGTTGGGTCTTTGTAAATTATAGTGTGGTCTAGACCAAAGTGTCTTCAAATAACTCGTGTTATGATTGGATAATATCAATAAAATTGAATTGAAAATTGAATAAAACCAACAAAGCATCTGAGCCTGAGCCTCGTTACTGTGGCCAAGCATGTCTTAGTGAGCTCTGATGAATCGACCACATTTGCAGTCTCAACAGGCAACATTTGGACACTGTGGCAGTTGCCAGAAAGATGTCACACAGGTAGGCGTTTGACTTCTCGCAAAAAAAAACCTCTAAGTGTGGGTATTGGGACGGACCTTGTACTTCGAAAGATATATTTTCCAGTTGATTTAAATTAAATGCATTTAGTTTTCTTGAAAGCAGCATCTAGTGGCCATTAGAAGAACTGCAGCTCAACACACTTCAGCATTGCCATCATCGTGCAACTGTTGCAGTCACTGCTCGGAAGAATAATTATTACTTGTTAATCAAGCATACCATTTTCAAACCATTTGAAAGGTCACAACAGCTATGTAATTTAGAATTGATTTTAAGATTTGACTGATTACTTTTAAAGCACTTCATGGTTCCGATCCTAGTGTTGAAATGCTGCTCCCATGTAACCTAGAGTGCAGCCTCACCTCCAATGAGACAATCTGTAGGGGGACCGAAGCGGGAAAAGTTACATAGTGTTGCTTTAAGCGACGTTTTGAGACAGAAAATGATATCTGTCCATACAAAGAGTTTTAGCTCCAGTAGCAGAACTACTCTCCATCTAAATTAACACGTCTGACAATGCATAACACATCACCATTCGCATACACCGGGCATGTGTGCGCCGGTGTAAAAGGAAGCAGATTAGCTATTACAAATTGAAAATACAGAAAATACTTTGGAGGAAGAACAACAATGGTAAAAAAGTACTTTCTTGGACCAGCGACGAGGTGGAACTGTTACTAAAAGGTATGTACTGTAAGCCTATCTAATCGATTAGACTGACTGACGTGCGTCATCATTTCCATAGGTCTCCGTTTTTTTGCCGGAGTAGTGTAGTAGTAGTGAGAGTAGTGTGGACGTGAGGCATAAATGTAGAAAAAGATATTCATTTTTAAACCAAAACATAGGCTCAGAACTAAAAGATGACCGGGCTTTTGCAGTCAGGACCACTTACTTAGGACCCCCAACTCCCGCCTGAAGAAGGCTGAAGAATCCGTGACATCTTTTCAATCACTTCTTAAAACATATCCTTTATAGAAAATATTTTATTAATGCGAGCACATTTATTTCCAACATGTCTTTTCTTTTTAATGTTATTGCTTTCTTATGTTTTTATATTACTTTCTTGGTATTTTATTTCCATTCCAACTTGTGTTGTTGTAACTGTCATGAAATGTTTTTTATTCCTGTTTCAACCATGTAAAGCACTTTGTGACTTTGTTGAAAGGTGCTGTATAAATAAAGTTTATTATATTGTTATTATGAGAGAAGAGTAGAGGGAGCAGAGGAGAGAAATCAGAGCTTGAGGGGATTTTTCTGCCGGCTTGCTGCTATCAGCCATCTGATAAGGCGCTGTCAGCTCGGCCGCTCTTATCTACACAACACATTTACACCCAGGCTACGGCAGAGAAGAAGGGCCACGAAGGACAACAGCTGCCTCCAGCCAATATCCCGTCACGTTTCTGCATGGAACTGAATGAATTTAATGTTAAAAGACAACAGTGGGTGGCAGTAGCTCAGTCTGTATGGAGTTGGGATGGAAACCGGAGGGTCGCTGGTTGAAGTACCTGAAAGGACTAAAGTGTGGATTGGTGGTTGGAGAGATGCCAGCTCACCTCCTGGGCACCGCCAAGGTGCTCTTGAGCAAGGCACTCACTCTGACATCTCTCCATTTGTGCATGAATAGTAATATGAACTATTAAAAATAACTAAGCCAGAGGATCCAGACTGTAAAAGTTTATTAACCAAGTCTGGTATATTTTTCTCATCAAAACCAACAATGAATGTATAGACTAAAGTATTGTATGTGTATCAAAGCCTGATATATATTCTTCCTCTTTGCCATAGAGCTCTATTGTTGTTAAAAACACATCATTGAGCCATTCTGGTCATGTTTCCGTTCGCAAATTTAGATGCACATTTTAAAGTAGCGCATTAGAAAAGCTGAATGGTAAAATTTGATAAAACCTTCTTAGTTGCGCTTGATTGTTTTTTTTCCTTTGTGGAAAAACAGTTGATGCTGAATGGGATATGGAATTGCCTTTGCCAAAAAAGTTCTGACGTAGCGAACATTTAGGCTAACTCTGACTGATCAGCTGTTTCCCTGATCAGCTGTTTCCCATAATGTGTCTTTCTCTCCAGACAGCATAAAACATGGCCAATAGCCTATAGCCAACATGAAAGAAAAATTTAACACAATCTCTTAAGAACTCTCCATTTTTCTCTCGTAGATGGGTTAGATTATCCGGTTAGATGGGTTAGATGGCCAAGGTGACTTATTTCCGGTTAGCAATCGTTACTTTTACTCTGTTTACTGGCAGATTACAGCTATGTGTAGCCTATAGCGTAAACTTTTGACCAAACTACACTCCAGTTTATTCACTCTAAACCACTTGATTGAAACACACCTAATTTGCATGTCTTGTTTTGCATCATATCAAACAGTGTGTGTGATTATACACCGTCCTGCTGCCACAAATACTCACTCGAGCACCAATCTGCCGCTGAAAATAGTCCCTTAGTGCAGTATTTCCTCCTGTTTAAGTTATTTTTGATCAAAACTGCAGTGACCCGCTGTTCTCAGAAAATTGCTGAGCCATTTTAAAGATTTACATCTTCAGTAGGAACCAATGGACTTGGGTGTGAGAACCATACAGATTAGGGAAGTCAGAAAGTATTGAGAGACTGACTAACACATTCTTGGTTTTGGACTTTTCATTGGATTTCACGACAATAACAAAAAATAGAACTCAAACTCATACCTGCTGCCTTTCAGTGGAATGTCATCAACTAGTTCTATTCAGTCGCAGCAAAGAGACCTAAACACCTTTATAACAATAAACTGAATATATTAAGGAACCAATCATTTAGGAAACAGATACCTTATTACATTAATAAATAATTCAACAGTCCTCATGCATCCACCTTTAAAGGGTAATTACCGTTCTTTTCTACCTGGACCCTATTTTCCTATGTGTTTGTGTCTAAGTGACTGATGGGAACAACAATCGTTGATTGGTCCAGTATTAAGCGAGATCGCTGCAGTCGGCAGCGGAGAAACAAGCTACAGTGTAAGTTAATAGGGCAATTGTCCAGCTTGTATTTAACTTCACAAAAGTGCTCGTTTTGCCGCTGACAGGCTCAGATTAATATTCTAAGTGTCTGACAACTATTATGGAAAGGATTTCAAAGGAGGTTGACCTTTCTGTTAAAGAGTAAGATCCTTTTTTTTAAACACAAAAAACATCCGTGACATTGCATTCGCTAAAAAGACCAGACTCAATGTAAATAAACACTAATTTTAGCATCGTAAAATACACAAATCCACTTTTCCAACCATCACAACTCTAGTTTTGGTTGAAATAAACACATCATTTACCGATTTACATGTGAAAATATGTTGGGAAAATGCATTGACTTTGTGTTTCTAGTACGTTTTGTCCCATTCATTTCAACACATGTAGAGTTTTCTTGGAGCTGACACCCAGTGGTGAGTATGAAGAACTGCCACTTAGGACACACTAGTTTCAAGTGTCCAGCAATGATGGCTGTTACTTAACTGAAAACCAATGTGTTCTGTGACAGCACTACTGTCTAGCTACTGAATTATCTTGATGTGGCTGTGATTGGCTCAGCTGAAAAAGAATTAATTAATAAATGAAATGAATAGGAGTAACAGGAATAACATTAATTTGCCTTTCTATTACAGTGAAGTGTTTTAAGGGTCGCCGTCATACCTGTGGTTGTTACATGTAACTCACTGATTGGACAGTTTTAGTGATGTCAGTAGTTAGCATGACTGCTGACCACTCAGCAGTCTATCTACTGGCTGTTAATTGGTGCAGTTGGATTGACTGACAATTGTCTGTGTTGGCCCCTTGGTAAATACCAGTAAATCCTGTGGAATGGCTCTTTATTGACCTATTAGAGAGAGACTGCAGGGGGATGCAGCAACACACACATACACTGTGATTTGTGGTTGGTGTGTTTCCTCCAAGTGTTAGGGGTTATTGAGCTGACAACTCAATATACAGTTTTGCGTGTGTGTGTGTGTGTGTGTGTGTGTGTGTGTGTGTGTGTGTGTGTGTGTGTGTGTGTGTGTGTGTGTGTGTGTGTGTCTGTGTGTGTGTGTGTGTGTGTGTGTGTGTGTGTGTGTGTGTGTGTGTGTGGGGGGGGGACAACCATCCACCCTTCTCTCTCTCTCACACACCTAAACTGTGAATTGATGGGGCCCTCAGAGGCTGAAGCATTGATCATCTGCCTCTGACTCACGTAAAGAACGGATGGTTACTTAGCTTAGTGCATGCTATTAAACACACCATTCACACACACAGAAAAAGCAGTGAGGTATGAAAATTATTGCCTCTCTGTGCATGTGACACACACAAACACACACACACCCACACATACACAGAATGCACAAGTGTGAACCATGGTTATTTCAGCCATTTAGCTGAGTCTCTATCTAAGCTATCAGAGGGAGAGCAGGAGTGCGATTGTGAAGTTTAACGTTGGTAGTCCCCACAGAAGAAGTTGGTCATTTCATGGCACAGATTAGAACCCAAATTGAAACATAAGCAACTAAAATTGCTGAATGTTAGAACATTGTGTCAAATTGGTCGTTATTACTGTGACTTATAAAGTGTCAGGTTTAGTTCCATCATAGTGTTAATAGTGTCAAAAAGCGTTAGCTGACGTTGTTGTTCAGTAGCTAGCTCAGAGATTATCGGCTAATGAAATTACTGATTTAGCTGGGGGGGTTAACACTTTTGCAAGGCACTGTATCCGTGTCACATTCTCATTAGGGGCTGAGCCCCCCTAAAGGTCTGATCCTAGAATCGCACCTGCTTATTGGCCAATAGGAACACAGGTCATGTTGGATGTTAAATTGTACTTGAAACGTGCAGTTTCTTAAAACATTTGCTGATTTCATTTGATTTTCCCTATTTTTTACATACATTGTTGTACTTTATAATATAAAATCAAACCTGAAATTCTGGAATACTAACATACCAACCTTCATGAACAAGATGCTCATGCAGTGTAGGCTTTTGTGCAGAGATTGTCAGCTGAATCACA
Organism: Sander vitreus; assembly: GCF_031162955.1. Taxonomy (NCBI): domain Eukaryota; kingdom Metazoa; phylum Chordata; class Actinopteri; order Perciformes; family Percidae; genus Sander; species Sander vitreus. The sequence goes on along the minus strand of NC_135869.1, from coordinate 2,540,575 downwards.
AGTGAAAGCGTTCAACCGCTGCTGAATTAAAAAAAAACAGCACCCTGCTTTGTTTTGAGCTGTGGGTTGTGATTGGCTTGCCACAGGACCAAAGAAAAGAACAGGACACAATACCACTTTCCTGCCACAGAATGTAACTCAAAGTGGCTGAGCTTTGAATACCAAAGTTGCACACTGAGCAAGTCCTTCTTTTATTTAAAAAGGAAGCCATTTGCAGTTAACACTTTGCTTTGAAATTTGCAATGCATGTCAGCTGCAACTAGCTGCATTTAGAGTTAAAGATTCAATATGCTTAAAACGAACTTTGTCGTATCACGTCAAAGTGTATACACCTGTTCCAGACGATAATGACAACAAAACTGTCGGCGCGTCCACATGGTACAAGCCTTCCGTGATCGTGCACCACCCCACCCCTCCCCAACGCAGTTGCTAATAGCCAAGGAGGACACGGAGGATTACCAAAACATGATGGACTCTTCAGAAGAGGTCATTATCTTCACTCGAGTTTCTGCTCACGAAAGTCGCCGGACGACACTAGTTTCTGAACATAACTATACTGAGAAATACTGAGAGAGTTGTGTGGAGCTGATAGTCTTAATTAGCTTTGTAGCAACTCATTTGGCATGGCTTGAATGTAACCGTCGTTCATTAATATCAAAAAGTTACGCACTAAAGCTTTAAACTGCACCGTGTGGCAGTAAATAGAATGAGTTGTTTTGTGAGTCTTTGGAAATCAACCTACAATGTAATTTGAGGATGTGTTGCACAATTAATAAGATGTCCTTTATAAAGGGTTTATAAGTTGTTACTAATGGCTTTATTTCTGGTAAAAAAAATATTTGAAGGCCCCCTCCATACAAAAATACTCTGCTCTTAATAATAACTTCTGATTTCAATTCAATTACTATAATTATCTCATTAGAAATTATTAAAAATGACATTTAATTCAGAATCTATGAATATGCAAACATTGTTTATTTCCTATGATAGCCAATGCCAGCAAGCTGGTCACATGATGACCGGTCACATGACAGTGAGCATGGAGAAACTTTCCTCCTTCAGCTGATAAAACAAACTCTGCACAGATATCATTCTGCGGTGAGGCTCAAACATCACAGTTATGGTAAAAATAAGCAAAATTTTTTTGACTGGAGTGGGCCTTTAATATTTCTTTAGAGATGAATTATAAGTCATTACTAAAAGACAACTTTTAGGTTGCTAGGTTGTCTATTATGTAACAATGCAGTTAAAAATTTTGTTAATCTCTTAATAAATACTCATGGATTTCTTACTTTCCAACAAGCATTCAATTAAAATGTTAATAAGTCAATACTAAAAGTTTTCTATTGAATAATTAATAAAGTTATTGTTGACATTTTTCACAATTGGTCAATGCAACCATTTTTATTATTATGGCGTATTAGTAATCAACCTCTTAAAGGGGTGCCTTACCACAACATGGAGCCATAGTTTGCATTGTTCCAGTCTTTTGGAAAGCATTTAGAACCTGAGGCAGGGCAGACAGTTCTTACCTTTCTCTTTAGTCAAACCACTCTAACTTGCAGGTTGCAATGTGTGTCAGCAACAAATGTCTGTGTGTAAAGTTAGTGCAGTAGCACTGCAGCGGGACTGTCTGTGTGTTGAAGGGTAAAGTTTCCTCTTGACGCTCGGGATGATAAAAATCCACTTCTCACATATTTCACTAGTGCTGCTAAGTGGGGGATCTATCATGCCTGAGTTATGCAATATCATACACACACACGCACACACACACACACACACACACACACACACACACACAGAGGCAGCAGCAATCATAACAGTGATGGTGACAGTGATGCAAGAGATAAAGGAGCGTTCCACGTATCACAGCATGGCAGCAGGCCGACAGGCGGTGACAGCCAGGAGAGAGAGAGATTACTGGAGCGCACGCACACACACACAATAGCTCCCTCACACACATATATAGGCACTCAGAAGGTGAGATATGTCTCCCAGCATATAGATGTACTCTGCTGTAATCTCTTTGTCTACAAGATACACTTAGATGGATGGTTACGGGAGAGAGAGAGTGTGTGTGTGTGTGTGTGTGTGTGTGTGTGTGTGTGTGTGTGTGTGTGTGTGTGTGTGTGTGTGTGTGTGTGTGTGTGTGTTGCAGTGTACGCCGTACGTCCCAGTCTTGAGTCTGGTAATCACAGTGTCATATTTGAAACACGTTTTATATGAGCTATTTAATATAGTTGTTTCGATCTATATTTGCAGGTTTGAAACGTTGTAAAGGATAGTTTGGATTTTCTTTCAAGTCTTTCACCTGCATTGTCACCTGCCATACTGTATGTACATGAAAAGAGTTACTGTTTTTCTTAATCATGCATCATCTCCATATTGGCTGTGATCCCTTCCTGACCAGATTACACTGTAAGATATGAGATATCCTTCTTCTGTGAAAAGATGCATTCTAAACCTCAGAAGAAGCTGATACAATGCTTTGGCAGTCTGAATTTGTCAAATCAAGTGGGTAACTTCATCCTAGGAGATGTGCAAAGGTGTATTGCTGTTGCTTTTTGTTCTGGCAACAATGGGGCTACCAACAAGCCTCCCTTAGCCATGGCTCTGCAAAAAAATGATTTAGGGAAACAACAGATTTTGTACTGAAAGGTTTGTAACGTTGGAAAATTCACATTTGATTTAGCGCTGAGTGCTAAAGCATCGCTGAAGAGAAAATAGACTTAGATAACCTCTCCACTTGATGACCAGTATTGTTTCCTAAGAATGTGGTCAACTTGTACAGATGTAATTTACACCTGGAATAGTTTAACATTTTGGGAAATATACTTATTCGCTTTCTTACACATCGATGCCTGTCTGATGTCTGAGTTGACAGTAAATATGTGGCTGGAGCCAGTAGCTTGTTATCTTAGCTTAGCATGAAAAATGGAAAGAATCTTTATGCTAATTTTAGTGTATCTCAAACACTCAAACCACACACATCAAGAGCCATACTTCGGATCCAGTGGCATGTCCAGACTTTTTTAACTGGTGTTGCACTGTATGTGTGCAGTGCAAACACACACACACACACACACACACACACACACACACACTTCTGAATAACATTAATTTACCATTTCTGTCATCACTACTTATTTACTTTCAGCCTTAGAGACTCACCATAGACCCAAGGGGGTACAGGGGATCTGTATGAGGAGATAGCAGGTCAACAGTATGTGCCACATAGAAGTGGTATACACTAAAAGCTGAGAACCTGAAGATTAAGCTGAGATGTAGCCATTCCTGGGTTAATAAAATTTGTTAAACAGATTTGGTGCAAAATTTAACTATTTTTGACTGAAGAAGAATTGATAAAAATATCACATTTAACGTTAATCTTGATCGCTATAAATATGCGAGTACTGTCGATAGAAAAAAAAACAACCCAAATCTGTTATGGCAAACTTGAGTTGCTGCAGCTACGTCTATGAGCTTCCACTTAGCTAAAACGGCAGTTGTCGGGGCAAATTTTAGAGTGCTTTTGTGCCTCTTAACAGACACAAAATGCAATTAAAATGTCTGTGCAACATGAACAGGGCCCTTACGTGACAACAAGATGCATTTTCAACTCAGACATTGTTTAAATTCACCTACCCTGTCTCGATCCTGCCGGTAGCTAGCTCGCCCTGCTAGCTGCTAGTTGCCGTCTGGAATGATTTTGACGAAAACTTGAAGTTTATTCCCCCTCAAAAATAGTGAGGGGGAAATTAACTTCAACAAGCGCTCGTTGGATTGTTGTCAGTCGCTGCAGGCGACGAAGGCCCGGCTAAGTGAACTACCACACAGATCGCCACTGCCAAGCCTCCTACTCACCAACACCAGATCGATCGCACACAAAATGGATGAGCTACAAATACACACGGAACTGCTATGTCTTGCAGAGGACAGGTCATGCCTTCGCGACGAAAACTTGAAGTTCATTTCCCCCTCACTATTTTCACTTCAAGTTTTCGTCAAAATGGATGAACTACAAACACACGGAACTGCTGTGTGATGATTATCACAGAAGCCTGGCTGTACACACAGGATCGAGACAGGGTAGGCGAATTTAAACAATGTCTGAGTTGAAAATGCACGTAAGGGCCCTGTTCATGTTGCACAGACATTTTAATTGCATTTTGTGTCTGTTAAGAGGCACAAATGCACTTTAAAATTTGCCCCGACAACTGCCGTTTTAGCTAAGTGGAAGCTCGTAGACGTAGCTGCAGCAACTCAAGTTTGCCAGCACAGATTTGGGTTGGGTTTTTTTCTATCGACAGTACTCGCATATTTATAGCGATCAAGATTAAAAAATTTGAGCACTCTTGTACAGAAACATCCTTATTGCCAATATATCTAGGAAAGCCATACATCCATAAATGTACATCCATACATGAGTCTCAGCTTTCCAATCATACCCAATTTATTCAGTTCCAAGACTGTTTAAGGACCCCAGTTTGTAGAAATATTCAAATACACCATTTTAGAATAGGCAGAAATAACACATTTATACTGTTTAAAAACGGCATGTATGCAAAGGGGAGACACGTGGATACCCTTAAAATCCATTTTCATTTATATTGACGTGAGAGGTAGGGGCCTCCTTTGAAAATGTCCTTGCCGGTTTTTCCCTCGTCAAAATGTTGCCTGACTTTGGAGCATTATTTAGATCCCTTCCCGTCGGCAGTGGTCTCTTACTAACATTACAGTATCCTACAGTTTCTTACATTCCTGTGTTTAAATTGGTAATTTAACATAAATAGACCTACCAACAGTGGCACTAAATGTAATATAAAGCTTTCATACTTTATAAAAAAAATTGAAAAAGAATAAGCTTAAGGTCCAGCTTCTGACTGGGGAGATATAGTTTAAAGGAGAATTCCGGCCAATTTTTACATTAATCTTGATCGCTATAGCTACGCGAGTACTTTCGATAGAAAAAACCCTGACCCGAATCAGCGCAGGTAACACAGAGAAGCTGCAGCTACGTACTACAAGCGTCCCCTGAGCTAAAACGGCAGTGGTCGGGGCAAGTTTTAGAGTGCCTTTGTGCCTCTTAACAGACACAATATGCAATTAATATGTCTGTGCCACATGAACAGGGACCTTACGTGTCAACAAGATGCGTTTTCAACTCAGACATTGTTTAAATTCACCTACCCTGGTCCCTGTCTCGATCCTGCCGGTAGCTAGCTTGCCCTGCTAGCTGATAGCCGTTAGCCGTTAGCTGCTAGCTGCCGTCCGGTGAGTGTATTCAGACAGGCTTCTGTGATAATCATCCCAATAACAATCCATGGAGCGGCGGTGGTGTGGCTATGTCCTCCAGAGGACAGGTCATGGCACGTCTTGAAGTGTATTCCCCCCTTAAAAAAAACAGTAGTGCGGTAGTAGCTGTTAGCTGCTAGCTGCCCTCCGGTGAGTGTGTACAGCCAGATAGCCGTTAGCCGTTAGCTGTTAGCTGCTAGCTGCTAGCTGCCGTCCGGTGATTGTATTCAGGCTTCTGTGATAATCATCCTAATAACAATCCATGGAGCGGCGGTGGTGTGGCTAGCCAACCAGAACTGTCTAAAGAATTCAGTTAGTACAAAACTTCACTGCCAGAATGACCCAGAATGAGTTACAACATCATGCCAGTTTTAGTTACAGTTTAACATTTTACTATAGATTTTTTTTAAAGCATGCCAGGGATTAGATTCTGAAAACATTTTGCCTTTTCGTAGTCCAAAGGACTATATTAAAAATGACCACGTCTTTTACAGACCCCAAGCAGAACTGCCGTAAAAAAATGTTGTTAGTCCAGTCTTCTTTTGAATCCCTGCTTTTATATCTACTAGTCACTGAACGTTGTTTTTTTAAATAGGATTTTTAGTGTGAAATATTTTGTTTTTGAATGTTTGCTTTTACTGTTTATGCTGTTTTTGATAATGATTTATTTATTCATTTTTATTTTATCTAAAGCACTTCACAATTGCCCATTAGTAGTAGGAGTAGTAGTAGTAGTAATAGTAGTAGTAGTAGTAGTAATTGTTGTAGAAGAAGTAGGCTTCTACCAGTAGCAGTACACGTGTAAGCTACTTCCGTGTTGCATATTTTTGATATTTACAGCATTATTTTACTATGTGAAACACATCGGATGCTCCTTTTGGATTCAACAAAGTGGTGGAGGGGTTTCTTGAAGGGAGGACACCAGATTGTTGTCTTATTGTTTTATCATAACCACACAAAGGGGGTGATTTAATAGGCTCAAATTAAACTGCATTAAAACACTTTCCTTGTTAACTGGTTGTGTTGCCAATATCAACCCAGTCAATGTTCCAATTTTCTCTGATTCAGGTTTGCACATTGCAAATATCAGTATTAGATAATTTTATAGCCTAATCTAAAAATGTTATCAAAAAATGGGATTATTATGATTATAATTTGTATTGTTATTATTACTTTTATTAATATGCTATCACAAGAAATAAAACAACTAGTTATAAACCTATCTTGAATCTGTAGTGTAAAAAACAAAACAAGGCACAGCCTATTTATTCTCCCTATTACACACACACACACACACACACACACACACACACACACACACACACACACACACACACACACACACACACACACACACACACACACCATGCATGTCACACTGAGCCAGTCATCCTGTAATGGCTGCCACTGCTCATTGTTCACATCCTGCTTTGTCTTCAGCGCCATTTTGACTCTGTGGGAGGAGCAGCAGCTAGCATTATGCACATACACACAAAGACACACACACACACACACACATACACATAGACACACACATATACATACACACACACACACACACACACACACACACACACACACACAAACACACACACTTGTGGCAGGGAGTTCAGGGTTTGCTCCATATTCACCCTACCAGCTTAATAGTGGGAGAGAATTTACAATGCCAAGCTACAGTTAGCTTCAATGCTCATATAGAAGGTGAGTCGTGCTGCACTGTGGTTAGCTCTGGGTCTCACACACAGTCAGTAAAAGGCTACATAGTTTCTCTGCTATTTTTACATGGTGAAAACTACTGCTGTTGGAGGGCCATGCTAAGCTAACCATTGGCCTCTATACTTTCAGGCAGAGGGCTACCCATGCTAATCTAGGAAAACAATGACCTGCTGTGGCCTCAGACTGTTTCTCCTCTTTTTATCTGCTCTGGAAAATATCTCATTCTTCAGGGTTATCTCTGTGTAAACACATAAAGTGAACCATATACTGGGCAATACCAGGCTATATCAGGCTAAACATGTATGTTGCAATGTGTGGGAAAACTAGACAAAGCCATGCATTTAAACTTGAAATTTGCAATTCAGTCCAAATTATGAACCAAAATCAAAATATATATTAGAAAGTTAAAATGACAAATATTTCATCATATTGACAAACTGTACCCTGTGGAAAATATAGGCTTATGCTTATTGCATTGTATAAATGTATCATGGAAATTAGGCCTATAGCCTACTACAATAAATGTTCAATAAATTAGTGTGCATTAGTACAAGCAACAGCAGCTAAATAATAATAAAATAATACAAATATAAAAGGTTCACTAATATGCTGTTGAATGCTCACTTTTGTTTCATATTTAGGGTATTATAAAAGTGCATAAAAAATATATGTACTGCATGCCATATTTCTTCACTTAATTACTATCCCTTTAGGTATGAATTCATATAACAAAACAACATGGGCCACATCGTAAATGTTTGTGTTTTTATTATTATTATTATTCCACTATGAAAATATATGTACAATAAATAATTTGGATTTTCACTATTAAAGAATCTCAATAAATAAACTAGGGTCTAAAACTCGGGTCGTCAGCAGGGCTTCTCTCTCGTCTTGTCTCGTTCAGAGAGACAATGAATTCATTCTTCAGTTGAGATTTTTCTAAAAGCAGTCCAGCTATCTGCACCTAGACTCCGTGAGCAGTTCCTGAGAAGTTATTAAGGATCCATGAAGCTGCACCAGATTGCACTCGAGGAAACAAATCCACACATACTGATGAGTGTTAATACTTTTAACAAAAACGATCAGAAACAAGAAAGGCAATAAATACCTGAACAAGGGAAGAGATAAAATCCACAACGTTTCGACCGTGAAAAAAAAAAAAAATGTCCCTTCGGTGTTTAAAATAAAAAAATTAAAAAAAATGAAACGAATTGCATCTCTCTTTAACTACAATACAGTCGCAAAATAAAACCAGAAAGAAGATGCAAAAATATATATACATACAAAAAAAAAACGAACATAATTTTCAGTCAGAAATGTTTCAGGAATGTTGCCGAGAAGCTTTTATGCTTTTTAAACAGCAGAGTCCTCGCCGAGTGCCGTCTCCTCCGCTCGATTGCTCATCCACACAGGTCTGTCTGTCTACTCCTTTTTTTAATTTTTTTATTTGTACTTTTCTTTTATATTGAAACGTTGCAGCTGGCCCTCAGAAGTTGAGGTGCTGCAGGTCTATGGCGCACAGTGTGCTTGTGAACAGGTCGAAGTCCTCCTCGGAGAAATCCACCGGACTATCCAGCGAGCTCTGCAGGCTGGGAGACAGGCATGCGTCCCCGGCAAAGAAGGCCAGGTCGGGGAGCGCGGAGGAGGAGGCGGCGGGAGGAGCAGCAGCAGCAGCGGAGGAGGCGGTGGAGGTGATAGAGGAGTCCGAGAATGACGGATCGGACGCTGCTGCGGGCCCGGCCTCGCTGAGCTGCATCAGGTCCGGGTTATTAGAGGAGTTCGTGGCGGTGAACGTCGGCGGGGAGTGGTGAGCCGCGGCAGCGTCAGAGCAGCCAGATGCCCCTGGCAGCGGTGGGCGTTCGGGACGGCTCAATCGGCCTCCCTTCTCCGGCGTGGGCTGTGCATTATCCCCGCTGTCATTAGCGTAGGCGGTGGGTGCGGCGGCCGAAGATGGATTGCAGCTCCCTGGCTCGCCGTCCGATGTAGCCTCCCCGGTGCCGGATGCTTCCAGCGGCTGGCTGGAGTACGGGGATGAGGCATCGGCGCCTTCAAGCGGCTCAAATCCGCCCGGGTCGCTGGATTCATGGCCTCCACCACCGTCCCGGTGGTGCGTAGTCTGGCGCTTGTGTTTCATCCGCCGGTTCTGGAACCAAACTTTGACCTGCCGCTCGGTCAGATCCAAAAGGGCGGCGATCTCCACCCTCCTGGGCCGGCATAGGTACTTATTGAAGTGGAACTCCTTCTCCAGCTCCAGCAGCTGTGTGTTGGTGTAGGCGGTGCGCAGCCGGCGGGACCCGGCTCCTCCACTATCCAGACAGGCCTGGCTCGGGTCTGCAGGGAGACAAAGACAAATAAAGGGAGAGAGAAATGATGTGGAGGATTTATTGTGTAAAATCTTTTGAAGCTATTATCGCGCGTTTTTTTTATTTATTTGTATTTTATATTTCGTTTAAACTTAAAAGTGTCTATCTATTTCATGAGAGCCCTGTAAAACCTCTACATTTTTTTTTTATTGCGTGCAAGATTTCCAGCCACGAAATAAGCTGCTTCAGCATCGAGCGGAATTCCCCTCGGCTCTTCTGTCTGTAATAAAACAGTAATAAAACACAAAAAGTCTCATAAAAAAATACTCCTTCCAATTACAGTAGCAGCCCAAGCCATAACTGTTAACGCGGACCAATTTCATGCTGGTAAAAAAAATAATAATAAAGAAAAGAAAAGGCAGATCAAGACAGATGATGATAATGCCAAAGAGGGGTTCTCTTTTCTGTAAAGCCTGGAGTGCAGCGAGCCTGCTGTGAGAGGCTGCAGCATGTGATCAGAGAAATGCAAAGAGAGAGGGAAATAAATAAATCATGGGATTGGGAGGAAATGTGCAGGGAGATGTGGGAATGTCGATGTGAGACCATGTGGCGGTATCTGTCAGAAACAGAACTAAAACCATCAAGTGCTTTATGAAGTAGATCAGAAAAAGCAGGAAATTGGGCGAGAAAGGAACACGAGAAAACAAGAAATTCCATTAAAATGAATGGGTTGGGATTGTGTGTGTGTGTGTGTGTGTGTGTGTGTGTGTGTGTTTGGATGAGCAAAAAATAGAGGAAAAAAAAAAAACTTTACAAATGCAGTGATTATGGAGGCCAGTGTAAAAGACGGAAATGACCTAAACCCAAGAAAATCAGATTGTGTGCAATCTGTATCTGTGGATGTAGTTTATACCCCTCCCCCCACACACACACACACACACACCCCAACATATTCTGTCCGGTCGCTTTGCCTCGCCATTATATTTCCTACCTCCATCCAATATGGCTACCATCTCAGTTGTGTTATGAATATATAATGTCAGGGCGATGCTTCAGCTGCTGCTGAAATCACACCACCAAATGAACAGAATGATACAGGCTGCAGCAGCAATCATCTGCATTAAGGAAAAAAATCCCCCCCTCTGCGCGTCTTTACGCACGATAAAAGAATTAAATATGGACAGAATGCATTTTGGAAATTTGGGCTATAGATGCTACAGAATTAAAATAATGCTGGTGTGAAAGGCTTGCCCTTAGCATGAAGCTGAATTATACATATTGATCCTAAAAATGACACAGATAATGTGTTAATGGGTGCATTTTTAAGTGCATGAAGAGAGAGTGTAAAGCACTGCAGCATAATGCAGTGGTCTAGATATGGCTTCCCTCTTGACACAGCATCACAGCACTGCACAATACACACACACACACACACACACACACACACACACACACACACACACACACACTGAGGAAGAAAAAGACAATGTCATCTAACCAAATCCATGCGGTGTGTAATAAATGGCATGCTATTTCTGAAGTGGAAGTGAAATGAAGATGCAGACAGTAAATTAAAGCACAGGCTGCACACCCTTAACACTCCCACCACGCACACATAGCCTTCTGGCTCCCTCTTCCCAGCATACCGACCTGTGGGTGACTCGATGCCCGCCGAAGCGTACCCGGAGGCGGTCGGCGATGGGGAGGTAGATGCAGGGGGGATGATGGATCCGCCACCGCTGGAGCTACTCCCCGGCTTTGGGCACTTCTTTGATGACTTCTTCTCCTTCATCCAGGGGAACTCGTGGGCCAGCGGACCGGCCGGGGTGGCCGTGGCCGGGGCAGGGGCCTGGCCAGGCGGACAGGGCTGCTGTGCGGCTCGGTGGTGCGTCTGGAGGCCATTAGTGACGGAGGTTCTCCGGTTCTGCTGGCTCCTTGCAGTCGGTCTCGGCTGGCTGGCTGTGCAGGGGCTGAGGCTGGGGATGGTGTGCTCGAAGGGAGGCGGAATTACTGTCGACTCCTTGATTGATGAAGTTTGAAATGACTCCAGGACGGCGGGGAAAGACGTCAGGCACTCTGCTAGGGACGGCTGGCTGTTTATAAAACCGATCTCCCTCTCAAATTCAAAATTCATAGCTCCCTCAAAACCGGCTTCAACCTCAAACGGCGAGACCCCCGAAACAATCCCTTCCCCAAAATAAAAAAAAAACAAAACACATACACGCACGCACGCTCGCACACGCACACAACACAATATGGCTTCTTAAAAAAATAAAACGAAATGAAAAAACGCACGAGCATGTAGGCTCCCGACCGCAATGGCGTAAATGCGGTGGATATATAATAATTGTGTATATTGGTGATATTACTAGCGTATGGGGACCTGGGTAGGCTAAACTGAACAACTATGGGGCGAAATTGCAGCCAATTCCTGGTCATGTGACCCAAAACAGCCAATCGGGGGTCCGGGCCTGGCGGCGGCGATGGTTGTGGGAAGCAGCATTTTTATGTTTCCCCCAAATGCTGTGGCTATATGACAGGATAGCTGCTATTGTTTCGTCTTAACGGGGGGTAAAGTCTGGGGAGGGGGGGGAGCGACAAGGCGGCCGGTCGCCATGTGCGCCGTGTGGGCGGCGGGTCGGCGCATCCCGGCCCGGTTTTGCGCACAAACAATAGAGCATCTCGGACATTTCTTTGGTCCTCTGGGTGATGTAATGACGGTTAACATTAGGTGAACGGAGCTGGCCACCACCGTGTACAATATGGCTCCTTCAGAAGAAAAAAAAAGCCCAACTGTTTACAGCACTCAGCTCATTAATCTTATACATTGTGACACAGGGTAAAAAATCCCCAATTTAGGCACAGAAAACTTGGAGAGGGTTTTAGATGGCGCAGCAGCTCAGGAGTAGACGATGATGGAGATTTCTACTCAGCGGTAGTGGGGATGAAGCACATTGGCTTCTAACAGAGCAGAGAGACATTTAGATTTGAAGAGAGGCAGAGACAGGGAGCCTGTTGGTGTGTAAGTGTATACTTTCTTTTGTTTTTTAATCAAATGTATTTGGGAAGTGTTGTTGGAGCTCAGTGTGTGTGTGTGTGTGTGTGTGTGTGTGTGTGTGTGTGTGTGTGTGTGTGTGTGTGAGAGAGAGAGAGCGATAGAAACCTAAATATTGTCTAAATATAATCTGACCAAAATAGCCTCTGTCCACAGTCTCCAAATATCTTCTTGCTAGCTATGGTTCTCTCTCGCCCTCTCTCCAGTGATGTATGGGTGTTAAAAATGTCCTGTGTGTTTACGCGGAGAGAGAGGGAGAGAGAGAGAGAGAGAGAGAGTTCACAGCGAGGTCGCTCCGTGCAACCGTAGAGAGAGGAGGGGAGCGCGCAGGCCTCCCGTTCCTCCTAATAGTACAAATAATAACACAGCAGCAATAATATGAACACTAACACTGAGTGAGAGTGTGCTGAGTGGCCTTCAAACTCAACAGGACGCACATGTAGATGTTTTTTTTCTTTTTTATAAAGATCAGGAACTCGGGAGTTTAGCGGAGGATATTTTGGGGTGGGCTCGAGGAGTACAAAAAAAAGTGCGGTGATCAATCTTTCAGTCCCTGCAAAGAGCCTGACAGCAACCCCTCTCTCTCCCTAAATAACAAGAACAGCTCCAGTCTGTCTCTCCCCCTTTAGACCCATTACTCGCCGAGTTTTGTTATATGTACACTGCTTTTACGCGCAGCAAATACGCTCATATATACACGTCATGCAGACATATTTTATCTGTTGGGTTAAAAAATAAAACCACTCAGATACCAGGGATAAATGGATAGAAGGTATTTGGCTCTCAGCTCCATTCTCCCACTCTTTCCCATGCCCTCTGACAGGCAGAACAAGTAGAAATGTGTGTGGGAGTGAGGGCCATTGAGAGCAGCAGAAAGCGCAGGCAGTGAGGAGGCCGAGGCTGCAGGGACACAGAGCAAACACAAGCCCAAACCCAGCAGACTCAAGCTGCTGACTGGGCTGCAACATCACAATGTACACCGCACCGTTTGGTTCCATTTGCTTCATCTCGTTTTACTGCCACGATTTTGTGAAATTCTGAAGTTTATGGAAGTTTTTGTTGGACAATGGAAGCTGTTGTTTTTCATGCTATAGTCGTCTCGTGGATTGGTCGACCAAGATGGGGATTAGTGACTTTTACTATATTTCATTTCATTTTATTTTCAGTTCTTTTTTCATTTAGCCGATGGTAAACCAATTCTTTTCATTCCAGTAACTGCGTTTTAATTTGACCTTATTTAAATATAATTACTAATAATTGAGATTTTGATTAGTCCAAGTGCTGTTTCTGTTTGTTTTTTATAAAGGAAGAAAAGAAAACGGTTCACAACTAACAGGTCGTGAATTGTAGTCCCTTTAGTCTATGGAGTCATTTTTTTCTGTAAATTACTAGGATTTTTCTATTATTATTTTTAATAATAGGACCTAATTATTATTATTGTGATCATCATTATTATTATTATTATTATTATTATTATTATTATTATTATTATTAGCTACTGCATGATAAAACATCTGTTCACATCTGACAGATAACTTTTTGACCAATTTCCTCCCTAATATAGGCTACCTAAAAATAATATCTGACTCCAGATCAGTGTGTGTACCTGGCTGAGCGCGTGTTCTACAGTAACAGCTGTGCTGTGTTCAGCAGTGACTGCGTTGCTGAAGCCGAGCTGAGCTCTCCGTCTGTTTTTATGAGGCAATAAATTAGATCCAATCTCTGCTTATTGGTGTTTTTATTGTCTGTTAGTCCAACGGAGTTGTAAAGGGAAGTACGGCCATTATTTATGGGAGTCTGATTTATGTCCCAAGTTTTATGCTGCTCTCAGGTCTCTCAGCACAAGCGCGTGCTAAAGAGAGAGAGAGAGAGCGAGAGCAAGAGAGAGAGAGAGAGAGAGAGAGAGAGAGAGAGAGAGAGAGAGAGAGAGTGGAGTGGGGGTTTGAAACCATGTGACCAGGCCTCAGGGCTTTTTTTTAGTCATAAACAGCAACAGAGAACAAGAGAAGAGAAAAAGAGAGTTGAAAAGAGTGGAAATGTTAAGCTAAAATATCTGAACTATTATCTCAGTTTTAAAGCTTTCTGCTTTTGGTTCCCAGTCATATATATATATATATATATATATATATATATATATATATATATATATATATATATATATATATATATATGTATGTATATAACTCCCACCATCTGCTGGACTGTCTGATAGGCTAACACGCACACTCACTAGATTTATCCAGAGCTTTCAACCACACTTCACAGCCTTGCTCACCATTTTAAGTCAGACCACTTATGTTCCACAGAAGTGGCTCCAGAACACGACTACATTGAACTGGGATTCTTGAAATAACGTGAGCAATGTTTATGCAGAGGAACAGATCGTTCTGGCCAGGGTTTTCAGTGTATTGCTCAAGGACACTTGAGCAGGATGGGCTTGCATGTTTGCGCTGTATATATAACACAGCAGCTGCAATACTTTACAATACTGGACACTAAAGACTAGTTTGGAGTGAGTTTGAGCTTTAACAGTTAGTGACAATAGTTTGGAGTTATCAGACAAAACAGCAGAGCTAAAGTCAATGTTCCCTTCTCAGAGAGAGGACTCTCAAGCAGCAACAGGTATCAGGTTTCAGTTCAGGAATAGTTCTTGGATCCGACCTTAGACCTTCACTGGGATGCAGCCCAGTATCTGACATGTCATTGGTGCTGGCAATCAGTAGGCCTACAGTAAATGGATACCAGCCACCAGCAACAGTAGCGGAATAACTCTGACTCTAGCAGCCACTTTAACCTTCTTCTTTCTGTCGAGTTTGTAAGGCATAAAGGAGAGCAGATTGGAAGTTTTCCTAAAGGTTAAAGATTTTTTTTTTTTTTTTTTTACTTCTGACATGTTACATGTCGCTCCAGGCTTCAGATGTAATTATCGGGAATGTTTTCTGACAGTGATGCCATGCTTTAGCCTGAGGGATTGACCTGATATCCAATACTGGCATCAGTGTCAGGTCATCCCTGAACTAGAGACATGCTGCTGGAAAGAAGTCACACCTACACCAGATCCTCCACCATCACATCAGGGTAGAACACACACCATCCGCTGAACACGTCACATAACAGCTTTCAAAAACATTTGGGCAGGATTTAAACAGTTATTAGTACCTTGAAAGGATTTAGGTAACATAATGTCTTATGGCTTTGAAATGTCACGTTTTGGTTTCTATCATTGAGATCAGCTGATTTTGAAGGGTTTAGTAGCCTACAGATATCTTCAACATGGGGGTCCTGGACCCTTAAGGGGTCCTCAGAGTTACTGCAGGCGGTCCACCAAGTTATTGTTTAATCATTTAAAAAAAAAGAAAAAAAACTTTTTTTCCAAAAGTTAAAATATGTCTGAAAATATACATGAACATGAGTTCAACATATAATTAGCAAAGATAAATCGGCCTATTTGTGGTATCTCCTTTTTTAATTTACACAACATTGATGACTACTAAGGTAACCATCCACAGATAGTTAAGCCTAAGAATTGACTGTGTTACATGAATGTTAAACATTAAAACATGATGTATAAAGATATGGATGTGTCAATAATTATTATTTTAAAACCTTAGTATTGCATGCACCATAAAAAGCTGTGTGTAAAGGCTTTAGGCCGCCCTATACCTTAAGTTTAATATGCAGCTTCATTTAATACAACATTAGTAGAGGGTCCCTGCTTTGCTTACTTTAAGCTGAGGGGTCCTTGGCCTAAAACATGTTGAAGACCCCTGGTTTAGTAGGTTGAATTTTTGATTTAGAAGAATATGTTCATCCTTCAAAGTTGATAATCAACAAAATATGCACCACTGCAGAACTTGACTTACTTAAAAAAAAAAACGGAGTCCTAATCCTGGCGTGCAATTGTTTGAATAAATTCATAATTAGTGATTTTTGCCACCGCTGGCAGCCAATAGGAGGCCAGCAGTGCATAGGGTTGTTTGTATGTTGCCATGGCAGTGAATACAACTGGAGTTGGTGGGTTTTCCACGTGACAGTAACACTGCCTAACAAAGTGTTATTGCCCTTTCAGATGATAATGTTTTAATAATTATTTACCAAAACACCTGAGGATATAAACAAACTGACGATATCTCTGAATAACATAACATTTTATTAAAGAATTGTTCGACAGACAACTCTCTCAACAAGGAAAGAAAAAGGAGCTACAAAGGACAAAGAAATAAGTTGTTTTTCTCCAAAAAAGACTTGTTCTTTTTTTCCAGCTAATAGTTTGTCTAAATTTTCAGACTATGCACGGATGGGTCACCAATCCCCACCCATGCCTTTTTCCCTGTACAAGCCAAGACATGTATGTACAAGGGTCATTATAGGAACATAAAAACTACTTATTTTCTTCTAAAATACAAGAACTAAAAAATGTAACTTCAGTACAAGGGACAAGAAGAAACACAATGTTTTTTTTTTTCTTTCATAACAGGTAAATACTAAAAAAGTACAGTATTTTTTCTCGATATAAATACATGAAGGATAAATAATAATAATAATACAAAACAGAAAGTCTTTTTTAAACTGGCTATAACAAATAAATATTTATATATGAATGTTCACTTGAACACACATTGGCGAAAGACGCTTTGATTGGAGGGCCTACCGTCTTCAAAATAAGATTTTATTATTATTATTTTTTCCTTTTAACCATCAAAATGTAAACTCTAAGTGCAATAATGATGCCCAGATGAAAACGTTTGTGTAAATCTGCACTTTTAAAAAAAACATACCAAAGGTTGATTTCCAGAACGGCAGAGAGAGTAGTGGGGGTCAACCCCACACAGCGTGAACACTGACTGAAACAGCCTGACGTGTGTGTTGTCCCAAAACTCCACTCACTGATCGTTTAAACAAATCAACCTAGTTGTTTTAAAAATGTGTGATACACATCAGCTCCGATTTCTGGGACATGCATTTTTGTTCAAATATATACCCTGTATCCACGTTAAAAGTCAAGATATGTGAGAACAAAACAAAACAATATAAAATGTGGACTTCTTCGCATTGGTGTCCGCTAATGCAAGTGAACCGTTCCAAAGTGATAGAGAGAGAGCGAGAGAGAGAGAGAGAGAGAGAGAGAGAGAGAGAGGAGGGTAATGACTTACCCAAACATAAATAAATTGTGTTCTTCACTCTTATTATTTACCCTGTGTCGATGATGTGCTAAAAATAAGAACATTAAAATGTCTCTTCCATGTCCTCTCTTTGTGTTTGTTTAAAGATGTCAACAGCTGGCGTAACCTGGCTGTGGATGTATGTCAACGAATGGAAGCTAGCTTAGCATTGCTGTGTGTGTGTGTGTGTGTGTGTGTGTGTGTGTGTGTGTGTGTGTGAGTGTGTGTGTGTGTGTGTGTGTGTGTATGGAGGCTGTGATGAACTAGTGTAGCTTAGCACAGATGCGTGTCTATGGGAGCTAGTTTAGCCTTTGAGCTTGTAGCTTCTTAAACCCTGTTAGATTGATGGGAGGGGTGGTGAGTGGGGTGATGGATGTGTATGTGTGTGTGTGTGTGTGTGTGTGTGAGAGAGAGGGGTGGGGGGGGCGGTCTGTGGCGGATTGTGGGGATTTTTGCCTCCTTCAGAAGCCATGTGCTGCTGCCACAGACAAGAGACGGAGGGTTAGTAGTGATTCAGTCTGGACCGACAGAGACGGGTACGGCAGGAGGCAAAAAGAGACAGCGGAAGGGGAGAGCATCCAGTGGTTATTATGTTCTTCGTGGAAGGAGGAGGAACAGAGGAAGGACGAGTACTGCCAGCTCGAGCCATATATTTCTGTTCACTCTCTCTCCCGCTGATGGAGAGGCAGAGGCCTCCACATAGCTCAGCCCGGCTGACAACAACATGTGTTGCCTAGAGGGGGAGAGAGCTCAGCGTCATAAATCTAACCACCTCGTTAACTGCTCATTCAAATTTCAACGATTTCATTTAGCGGGCGGGAGAGCTGTTTGTATATGTGTGTCTTAAGGGGGAATATTTTATTATCAAAGTACAATTTTAAACCCTGTACTAGCTCTAACACCATGCTAGCTGAGCTACTGCTGCAATGTGCTCCACCCACACAAACATTTTTTTGAAATTATTTTGCTGAGTAACCTATAGATTGTTCTTTCATGTTAGGTTTTTTTGCGGGGGCATTCTGAGGAATATTTTTAATAAAAAACTGACTTCTGCTCTGTGGTCGTACAGTCGTCTGTATTGCAGTTTTCTGATTGACCATGAAGTAGATTACCTGTCTAATGAATACTGACTAAACAATGGTGCTCTCACCATAGATCCTGTTATGCCATACAGCTGCCGATATGTCTCTGCACCAGTGCCACAAGATGAGCTTCCTGACATTTATTGTCCCCAGGGGGACATGGGAGACAATTGACTGGACACTTTTTCTCCCACGCTTACAATATGCTTTACTAGCCTGGGACTCTCAGAGTGTAAATTGCTCTAAAAAGGTCGATGTTAAATGTGTAAACATGGGTAAAAGAAACCAAGAGTTCTAAAATGAAAACTCAATCACTGATAATGTATAATAAAACACTGAGCACTTTTGAATGTGTAAGTTAAATTAACCATTTTTTCGTCAAAACTAAATGATAATGCATTGTTAAATGGTTTAAAAGTTTGGTTTCCTCATTTCCTGTACGATGTAAGGTTTCAGTAGAGAGTAAGTTAGTAAGTTTGGTCCCGGCTTAAAAAAATCCTTGGAAATGTTTGGAAACTACCATTGATTTCACTACTTAGCAGAGATGTGCCTTTTATTGTCTCTTTCGGCAACATGAATGGTTCGTCGCTGCTACTTGATAACAACCCTTGTCATTTTTAAATTAAATTAACTGCACTTTAAAGGTAACAGTAAAAGCTCTAGCCCTAATCAGAAGGCAGTGAAACAGGGGTGGGTTGGACAACACCAAACACTGATTGCTCCCCTTTGTGCTCCTGTCTGTCTCCTTTCGTCTCTCCTGCCGTCCCGTTGCAGCAGTAGAGTCCCCACGTGTTAGTTAGTCTGTTAATGAGTCACGTTGTCTTACATGTCCTGTGTCGTCTTCGCTATTTCCTACGTTGTCATTTTGTTCCAAACCTGCTACAGGTGAGTGAGCTTGGGTGCTTCCTGGATTCTGCCCTGAGTCGAGGTGTGGTGCGCCGACAGCTCGGTGTACGTCGGGTGTGTGGGTGGGTCACAGGGACCCGGGGGGCCCCCTCCGCCCACGTGGTGCTGGTTGGTGGCCGACATAGGCCCCGCGCCATTGTAGTCCATGGTTTGATGGTGGGTTGGCGTGGGGCCGAGGTGGTTTAGCCCGTACATGGAGGGCCCCGAGCCAGGCATGGGTTCCACATAGCTGCCACCCCCCACGTAGACTGGACTGGCCTGCATACTGGTGGGAGTCCCGTAGCCAGCGTTGTTGGCCTGCACAAGGCCGTGGTGAGGATGGGGGTCGCCGTAGTCCTGGTCTGGGGCGCCATACTTCTGTTGGGGGGGGCAGCCCTTCATGGGGACATTGGAGTAGGCAGTGGACATGGAGTAAGACACTCCCTGGTGGGGCTTGCCAAAGGATGGCGGAGAGGGGACGTCGTAGCCTCCTCCACCTCCCCCACCTCCCCCTCCCATGGGGTGCATTGAGTTGAGGAAGCTGGCGGAGGACTGCATGGTCAGGGGTGGGGAGCCAGTCGGTGAGGGCCCTCCAGAACTGGAGCTCAGGCCCTTGGACTTCTGGTCCTTCTTGTATTTCATGCGTCGGTTCTGGAACCAGATCTTGATCTGGCGTTCGGACAGGTTGAGCAGGTTGGCCATCTCCACGCGCCGCGGCCGGCACAGGTACCTGTTGAAGTGGAACTCCTTCTCCAGCTCAACCAGCTGGGCGCTGGTGTACGCCGTACGGGCCCGCTTAGATGACGCTGACGATCCGCCCGTAGGACTCTTCTCCCCGCTGCTGCCACTCTCAGCTCCTCCTGACGCTGAGGAGAGAAGACACACCATTACACAGAGAAAGGCAAGTGAGAAAAAAATAGAGGAATAATGAAACAGGACTATACCCCCCCAAAAAAGAAACCGGGGCACACAAAAAAAATCAAGAGGGTAAAAGCAGGAGGCATTTACAAAAAAGGAAGAAAGGATTGGATATAGTAAGAAACAGGTAAAAGGATGAAGGAAAATTGAGAGAGCCAGAGAGGAAGAGAGATTGAAACACTCTGCAGGCTGCATGCTGGAGGAAATTGAAAGCATTCATGTTCTTAATAAAGCAGAGGGGGTCCGGGTTTGCCGGCTGAATTATCCCTTGATATTAGTTGTCAACACTTCATAACAGTGACAGTTATTAAGGGACGGAGGGCCCGATGCTGGCCGAGGGCAGCTAAATTACATCTTGGCTGGAAAGACCAACCCCCCACAGCAACAGCTGCCACAGCACAAGGACGACGAGCAGGAACTGACCTGCACTCACTTCAACCAGCTCGCCAAGAAAAGTCAAGCTTCTCACCACATTTACGTTAAAGTTATACTAACTCCTCATAGAGACGAAGGGTATTCAGAGGCTTGCTCAGACACTTCAACTGTTACCACTGTTGTTTATGCCATGACCCCGGGGCTACTGGTGCATTGTTAGTCACTCTTGGTGAGTGCAAGTAATATATAAGGCAGTGTGTATGTTACTGTCAGCGGCTAGCTAATAATTTTGTCTTAAGGCCACAGAGTCTGCTAAACCTCGCATCCACCAGCTGCGGTCACTACTTTATAGGACGTGTTTAAGTGAGTACACCTCGACGTGATAGTTGGTCAATAAAGTGTTCCGTCAAAAAATACGTTAAAAGACAAGTTTGCAGTGTGCTTCACGTCATTTGTTTGCACGCCATGAAAGCTGGTAAACCTCAAATCAGCTTCTGTCACTCCTTTATCAGTCAAATGTATGTTTAGACAAAAACAGCCTGGGTGTTCAGAAGATTCTAAAGCCCCTTTCACACATGCCCATTTACTCCAACAATTAGAAATGGAAAATAACGGTAACTGTAAAATAGTCGATTAGCCATGTTTTTTTATGCTTTTTCAATGCTAAATGTCTTATTTTCAAGAAACATATGAGCACATTTTTGGTAAACACAAGATTTAAAGTAGGGCTTTGGCATGGTACTTTGTGGAGAAACTGTTTTACAGACGAAACATCGTATATAGTCAAAGACAGCCCTAATAAACTGCACAATAGGTTTTAGAATTCAGAATTGAAGCAGCCTGTATGAGAAATGGAAAAGCTCTTCTTCATCATTTTCCAAATCAGTGCCATTCTTCAGCATGTCTGGCCTTTAGTCATATTGTTTATGATAACATTGAGTTCATCACACTGCTGCCATCTTGGAACACGGCAACATCAGTCACAATACAGGTGAACAAACACGAGTCCTCATGTGAAGACAGGTTGTAAACAAGCTGACAGTTAACCAGATATATACACCCAGTTGCCATTAGGTACACCTAATGCAGTGTACTGCAACAGTGCTTCATCAAGGTTATAATGTTCACTTATTGTTGAAACTGTTTTAAAGATGTGTTGATGCAACTTCATGGGTATTTTGGAAGTTGCCCTTTGGTGCTGCTAAATTATATTACATTTTACTGAGGGGTGTTTCTAATATGATCTCCAACCCATTTATGACAAAGAGGGTAGAGTAAATAATAGAAACACCTGTCAGTATAACGCAATACAGTTCAACAGCACCACAAATTACATCCAAACGGCAGCATCAAATGGCCGCCCACCAAGAGTCAGGTTTTCTCCGAGGTTTTTCTCTGTAAAAATGAAGTTTTTCCTTGCAGCTGTCGCACCAACTGCTTGCTCTTGGGGGGAATTGTTGGGTTTCTGTAAATTACAGAGTGTGGTCTAGACCTACTCTATGTGTAAAGTGTCCTGAGATAACTTCTGTTAGGATTTGACATTATAAATAAAATTGAATCAATCCTCCAAAATACCTCTCTACAACGGTTTCAACAAAACCTGAACATTATAACCTCCAGGAAGTTAGCTAGGTGTACCTAATAAACTGGCAACTGAGTGTAGCATCAAACCCAAAGTGAGTAATGTTGTGAATAACCCTTCAGTTGCACAGGAAATGGAAGTCACTTGTTCGACTGCGCACAACTAGGCAAGTACAGTCAGTTGAAGTTGAAGTAGGAAGTCGGTCTCTAAACTGTGATGGATGTTTAGCTTTGGGAATAATTCCCCCTCTGCGATTCAAGATCCTAGCAATAACTTAGGTGTGTACAAGTGTATTATAATGACAGAGGCAATGGCCAGAGCTATACGGAAAAAAAGTTTTTCTTTCATCTTTCCCGATTGGTGTGAAAAGACTTGAGAGGTTTTTCCATCATGTGCCATGAGCATAAATGTCACAAGCCACTACATCATTTAAACCCAGCAATTCTGAAGGATCCATTTGTCACAGCGAGGTTTTGCTTCTGAACCAAATGGCCGCTAAAGTATAGGCTTAAACAACAACAGATGATACTTGGCTAGCCCTGATCTGGTGTCGTTTCCATCTTGGTGTTTATTCCATACTAAACAGTAGTGCTGAACTTCAGTGCCTCTTACATCTCTCTCTGTGAGTATACGCCCACTATGCCTCTGTTATGAATATGTTGCTCCTTCCTTGCCATGTGTTCATACATATAAGCTGATGCACGAGAGTTCAAAGCAAGCACTGAGACCCTATCTCTCCATTATTCTTTCTCTCTCTCAACAGAATAAACAGTTGACTCTAGTGTTTATTTCTATAGATGGGAGACAAAAGTAGGAGAGGTAACCATCATGTCATCTGTCTCACTGAGGCAGAGACATTCTCATAATGATTGTTTCAAATTCTCATCAATAAACAGTCTAATCTCCTCTCAACTCTCTGCCCAGTCAATTGAAAGTGTTTTGAATGCAAATATGAGACTCATATTCATTATGGAAGAGCATATTTTTTCCCATTTATAACTACCAATTCTAATATCTGTCTGCCTCGACGGTTGTTTTCTTTGCCTGTTATCAGACATGCAGAAGATATTCAAATTCATCATCCTGTTGTATTTCTTTTCCCATTTGTTAATATCTTCCATTTCAAATGTCTGCATGTCATTCTCCCTCTCTCTGAAAATCTATTCATCTGTTATCGTACATGACATTTAAATTCACCCTGTTAATGTCTTCCTTCTTGCTGTGGCTTTCCAAGAAGGTGCAAAAAGGAGATGAAGAGGAGGAGGAGACAGAGGAGGGCAGGGAGGGGAGGAAGGAGAGCAATCGGAAGGCAAGTAATCACCAGAGGGTGGAGAGCAAGGAAAGGAGTTGCTGGGTGAAGAGGAGGAAGTAAATGAATAGAGTAAGGTGTGCAGGCTATTGACTGCTGGTTTGTGCCAGCCGGTTAGCCAGACTGTCCTATAACTGACTCGAATGTTACTGTAATGAATCCCTGACTGCTCAGGCAACATCGATTCATTCTGTATCCAGTCCAACTTCTTTCGGTCATTTTATACTGACTGAACGCCAAATCTCTCTCTCTCTCTCTGTTCCTTGTGTCTCTCTCTACCTTTCTCCTCTCAACTGGTCCTGCTATTTAGGGCTGTCCTTGAATAATGACATTTTTAGTCGACCAATCAATTAGTTGATTTAATCGATAGATCTGTGAAACTGTTTCACCACAAAGAATCACTCAAAACCACCACTTTAAATATTGTGTTCACCGGAGATGTGCTTATAAGTTTCTTTGAAATAAGTCATTTAGCATGAGAAAGCATACAAAAATCTTCAACTAAGACCAAAACATCTGATTAGTCGACATATAGATTAGAGGGGGCAGCTTTACTGTGATTAAGTTGTTTCAGCAATATTCCAGATATACCTTTTCTCAAATGTTTGATTGTCTCTTATTCTTTTCCCCTCAGTTTCAGGTGGTTTTAGAACTATTTCTTGATGAACACCACTGTATCCATCCGCGCAGTCCCTAGTGCAGTGTCTCCGACTATAGCTCCAGTTGCCAGATACGGTCCATGACCACAGGTTTTAGATCTCTGTACAGGCATGATGCAGCCAAACCTGGCAACATTGTTGCGATGACAAGCCTCCAAGAAGTCTCTACACCTGGCTGTTGTTTGCCAAGAAATAGTTATATAGAAAGTTTCATTATGTAACTCTAAAACCACAAAATAAAATGTGATAATTGGTTGGTATTTGTGAGCTTTAGAGGTGTTAGTAGGTGTATTATTTCACTTCAGACAGAACCAGCCTGGCTGGATCCTTCTTAATGCTAAGCTCCTGACTCCAGCTCTGCACTTAACACACAGACATAATAGTGTAATTCATCCAACGCTTAAAGAGAAAGCGCAAGGGTGCCTGGGTGGCCTAGAGCGAGCGTCCATAAATAGAAGCTCAGTCCTCGACGCAGATGTTGCGGGTTTGATTCCAACCTGCAGCACTTTCCTGCATGTCATCCCCCCTCTGTCTCCCCTTTCATGCCTAAGCTGTCACTAATAAAGGCCTAAATGCACAAAAAATAATAATCTAAAAAAATAAAAAGAAAGCGCAAGTTGTGTTTAGATCTTGATCCAAACATCCATATTTTATTAATACTATTCACTGCTTGCCATATTTAGGGATTTGACAGTTAGTCTACTGATGAGCTTTAGTCATTCAAAAGACTCAATCAAATAACTTCAGTGTGAAGATGCAAAGCAGAATTGATTTTGATTTTACGCTCAACCTTTTCAGCATCCTAACATGCTTCCTCAGGGAGAAGTATAAATGCTGTAGTGGATCCAGCTACTTAAGTTCATTTAAAAGCAATATTAGCAGACTGACTCACCAGCTACAGATAACCAGCTTGACTAGTTGCCTGTCTGAACCACTGACTGTGGAAACCTGTTATGCCATAATAGTCTGAAAAACACGTTTAAATCCTCTGGGGATCTGGGGCTTGAAAGAGGATGTTGATAAGAGAGGTGAGGAAAGAGGGATGTGGTGATGGGAAGGAGGAGGCAGGATAATAGGAAAAAAGGCGCTAATGAGGAAGGAAAATGAAGGAAGAAAGAAAAGGAACGAGGACAGAAGGAACAGAAGAAAGGAAAACAAGGGAGAGTAAGAGAGAGAGAGAGAGAGAGAGAGAGAGAGAGAGAGAGAGAGAGAGAGAGAGAGAGAGGTGTAGGAGGACTAAGTAGCCATGTTGTTTCTGTGGTGCAATGGAGGGCAAATGAAAGCAAAGACAGAGGGATAGAGACAGGTGTAGACTAACACACCGTTGCCAGAGTTGTTGCTGGGGGAACAGTTTTTCTGCTTGGTCGCCTGTCGACACTCTTTCATCCAGGGAAAGATCTGCTTGGCCATCGTCGGGTTGGGGGGCAGTGAGGAGGAGGAGGACGATGTGGAGGACGATGTGGAGGAGGAAGAATTAGACAACTTATTGGGGCCTGATTTAGAGGCCGAAGAGGCCCCAGCACTGCCCCCCGGCTGCTGAGCCCCAGTATTGCCGTTGCTGGGGTTGGGGGGCAGTGGGGGGGACACCTGGGAGCCGGGGTGGTGCTCAGGCGGCAGACTGGGCCGCATGCAGCTGCCATTCAGCTCCTTGGTCTTGGCTAGCTGCTGCTGCTGCTGCTGGTGGCCACTGTTACTGCCCAGTGACTGTAAAGAGCAGGCCGACCGCTGGTACGAATCCACATCCAGATGGGTCGCTGACTGGAAGGCCGGCTGATGGTGGGACACTGGGACCGGTGCATCGTAGCCCCCAAAGCCGTTGGCGGCTGCTGCTGCCGCTGCCGCCCCCTGCACCTGGTAGGACGAGTAGCCACCAAAAAGCGCAGAGGAGTTGTCGTAGTATGTTGTCTTCTGCATTTCTGAGAGAAGTGGCGGCGTCTTCTTGTGCTCCGGTCCTTGTTGAGAGCCACTGCCGGAAGACCATTTGGTACCGGGGGTCACGTGACGGTGTCTCTCCAGTGGTCCGCTGCAATCTGACCTAAAAGGTTAGGAGAGGCAGAATGAAGAAATAAGAGAGATAAATCCATCTTCCTCTCATGAAAGGCGCCATGACATGAATAGAAACCACTGCTTTTCTTTCCTCATCCCCCCCCTTACCCTCCCCCTCCCTTATGAGCACAGTGCACAGCCTGCAGATGCTCCAGTGGAGGAGGCACAAGGAGGGCAATCTGTGTTCCATCTCTCTCTCTCTCTCTCTCTCTCTCTCTCTCTCTCTCTCACACACACACACACACACACACACACACACACACACACACACACACACACATAGGCTACATGAAAACATACATACACTTATAAATGTTAACTTTCCATATACATTTACCTTAACTCATTTAGTAGTAATTACACGTTTTTATTATTATTATTATTATTATTATTAAGTGGTAAAATACTAGTCCATCTACTCATATTATTAATAGTGGTACTATTTGTAGAATAAGTAGTTATTATTGTTATTGAGTAATTATTCTAATTTTTCAGCATTTATTTCAAGATTGAAGGCAATGCTTCACCTTTGAATTTAAGAATAAAATTCAACCAAATCGCTGTTTACTGTTGTTTTAGGCATGGCTGTATGTCGTAGTTTTCGACTTATTCGATGGCCTATACGTTATTTTCATAAAGCCTAGAATGATGTTTTTCTAATAAAGCACTATCCCACCATGGCTGCTGTTATTCGAGCTGAACGTGACATTTTGTTGTGTAATGGCGGCAGTGAAGTGGCCTGTATCTATTTTCCTTCGTGACTGATGTAGGTAGCCTATTTCTGTCAACCTCTGCTTTCCACATATGATTTACTATATTCCGTCTGCTCGGCTGTTACCTCACTCATATCTCCGGAAACAATCGTTGCTGCTGAATAACAGGCTACACTTGCATCAGAGGAGGTTTTTTAACAGGCCAGAAGAAACATGGCAGTTATACATAGGCTAGGCCTATTATTGCACGCTATTAAGATTTTTCAGAGAAACAAAGAAAAGCGTATAACTGGCATAATGAGACGTGAAAATCCCTCTGCTGAAGAAAGTGATCTAGGACATGTTTCAGAAAACAGTCTGGTTATGGGAAATCGGGGTTAGAATTAGGCCAATCATTTCAGACGCTTTTATTTGGTTAATATGGCCGTCATATAGTCTACGGTATGTTTAAAAGAAAAGGATGAAAAATAAATAAATAAATAAACAAAACACTTGGAATTGGGTTTACACAAAAGAGACTCATAAATAGATAGATAGATAGATAGATAGATAGATAGATAGATAGATAGATAGATAGATAGATAGATAGATAGGGTAAAGAAAGAAAGCCCGGAAGAAGCTTCACGAGTCAGTGATTTATTAGGGCCGAGTGCTCAATCAGAGCCCCGGGAAAAACAGGAAGAAAAGCAAACGGCAGTGTGAGCCCCCATAGGCTTCCTATCTCGTGCTCAGCGCTGGGGTGGGCCTCTGGCCGCGAGAGGCCGAGTTGTCAGGCGCGAGAGAGCACCTGGCATTCATTTCTCCTCTGGAGATAAAATGTTTAACGGGAAGAAGCGGCTCTGCTGGCTCTGCCATCTGACACTTAACTGAGCCTGCGGAGGGCTAGCGCTAAAGCTAACTACTGAGGCTCATCCAGTCAATGTTATGCTACCAATCATGAACTCTCTGGGTTAATATCAGAACACCGGCCCACACAGACAGCCATCAAGTCTATTTAAAACTGTTATAAAATTAAAGCTACTTCCGTGTTTCATTGTGGACAAATAGCCTGGGCCTGTAGAAACCCAACAAATAAAAATACATTTTAAAAAAATAGCTAAAGCGTGTGCGAAGATACTGTGACACCGTTATTTCGTTAGATAGCTATCAGGTCTACGCAAAAAGCTACGAAAACAAACCTGACAGAAAATCTGAAATGATGTTGTCTGCTTGTATGGCTATAGCCTACTAAATGTTCATTTTAATTTAAGTAAGGTATAGACTGCAGTAGGATACAATTATTGTTTTAAACACCAGTCGCCGATTATAGGCTACATTTCCTAAATAAACAAATAGCAATAAAAAGAGCAAAAATCAGAGAGAATCAAAGCCATAAAAACAAGGATGTTTTTGCCGACATAAAACAACACATAGGCCTGCACAAGTCATATTTCAGATGCGAATGTTTTCAGAATGGGTTAAAATTGCCCGATTTATATAAATATAACCTATAGCCTAATAATTTTGTTTTTTATATATTAGCCTACTATTATTCGTTTTTGTGATTAGAGAGTCCAGCCATACTCCAGCTCTCAGCACGTCACAGATGTCAGCCATTTATCTTTCTAGGAGACAAGCTGGAATCCTAATTATTTACTCTAAGGAATAGTCCCAAGGAGAGAGAGAGAGAGAGAGAGAGAGAGAGAGAGAGAGAGAGAGAGACCGTAGCAGTTAGTGTAGGAGGAATATGTTATTAAATCATATCGCTGTATCGCCATTAAACGGGACACGTAATGTCTCTGCCCCTTGCTTGTAGGGCTAAAGCTTAATACAATCACCAACTTTACTAGACGCCTCCCTGAATAATCCACTTATACTGACAGAGAAACAGCCACCCAAACAAAAACAAGAGAGAGAGAGAGAGAGAGAGAGAGAGAGAGAGAGAGAGAGCGAGAGAGAGAGAGATGGAGAGGGAGGGAGAGGGGGGGGAGAGGTCGGCCAGTGGTGTCCAGTGTCTGTGTTTTATCCTTATCCTGGGATATAAAATTACAAATGGCGCCTGCCATGAGAAGAGCAATGCAGGCAGGGAGACATGGAGAGAATGCATTAACATAATTCACGTATTCCTTATCCTATTAACAGACACACACGCACACAAACACACACACACACGCACACACGCACACACACACACACACACACACACACACACACACACACACACACACACACACACACAGCGAGAGAGAGAGAGAGGGGCCAATTATATGGAGCCGAGCCCATAAACAATAAAAGATTGGCCAGATCAGAGCTTTTGTTGCTATGTCCATTGCCCCGATTTAGGCTGAAATGAACAAACAGTGAAGCCCCATGTGTGAATAAAATTACAGCATCAAAACATTTTACTGTGAAATAAAATGTGAGATAGGCTAATAGCAAAATAATAATAAAACGGAGGCCAGAAAATAGGTATCCATCAGGGAGATCATCTAAAAGAGAAAAATGGTCAGCCACTGCTTTGTGAATAAATAGCTTTAAGTGAGTAAGAGGCATGGACAGAATAGGATAAGAAATGAGAGGCTAAAGAACAGAAACAAAAAGGACAGAGATGGAAGGCCGAAAGAAGAAGGGGGGCTGCTTGTGGCGGGTAGTAGGCTACGGCAGCTTAAAGCATTGTGAACTCTTCTTGAACCGGGATTGAAGTCATACGGGCCATAAATCAGTGAGCCAGCCACTCCGCCGTTCACAAACCGCACAGCGAACAAACACTCTGTATTTCGGGTTTGTTGTTTGAGCTCGTGTATTACCGGCTGGCCTTCCTGCCTGCCGGTGATGCTCCTTACCTTCTTTAGCACCGGCGGTCCCGGTCCAGTCCGGCACGGACCCAGCAACACCGCATCACAGATTAGTCCTCACGCACGTTCACTAGGTAATCAATAACAATAATAAATAATTAAATAAATAAATAAATAACGAATCCGCTCGCTTTCTCGTCCGTTCTTCTCTCCTCCTCCTCCTCCTCTTCTTCTCTCCGCAAACCCGCTGCTCCTCCGGGGCTGTCTCGAGACTAGCAGTGCTGCTCGCGACCACCACCACAACACCTCCTGGAGCCAACAGCAGCAGCGGCGGCGGACCGGGCTGCGCGTGGGCGGACACCGTGTGGCATGAACGGCTGGCGGACTCAAGACGTCAATGAAGGACTCGATTCACGGGCAGAAATAACGGACGGGCTTTGGTATAGGCTAATAGGCTACAGGCAGGCAAGCTAGCGCACGAGCTGAACAAGCTTACCGGGAGCCTGCCTGCTGCCTGCTCGCGCCCCCCACCCCCCACCCGCCCTCCACCCTCCGCCCCAGCACCAGCGCTGCCTGCACCGCTGCTGGCTGATAACAATGGCCTCAAATTTCTTTCTTTTTTAGCTTCTGTCGCTCACACAGCCACTCAGTCAGTCCGCCACAAAATGTCACCCCATCGCATTTCTGGGGGTTGAGCTCCCTTCTTTTTTTTTTTTTATTCCCCTTCTCCTTCTCCCCTCTCTCAGTCTTCCCGGGTCTCCTGCCTCTCTCCAGCCGCGTCTGGGTCTGAGCTCCCGCCTCGCTTCGGTCTCTGGAAGGCTACAGTTTTGGGGCTTATTCCACACGGCTAGCGGCAGCAACGATAGCCTATACTAGGCCTAGAGGAGTAGAATAATTCTGATGGTAGTATCCCAGTAGGTATTATCATTATGTTGTTGACAACAAGTCCGGGTACCAGCAACGCTCACGGGGGTGTAACGGAGGAAATAACGGGGCTTGACTTGCGGACGCGTTGATTCCCCCATCAAACATCCCAGCGTCACTTACAAATTATGCTAATTTCACTGGCTGCAAGTGAAACACGCAGGCACTTGTGTTAGTCCTACAACCAGACATAGGGTATCCTAGTAGCCTATAATTTTGCTATTAGCTCAGAATTAACTCTTTAAAATTGGAATTTGATGCATGTTAACATAGGCCTACAGCCCACAACTGGCTTTTTTCACCAGGTAAACTTTTGAGTAACTTGTATAGCCTAATATCAATACAGGTTGTTTACAATTCTCTCTCTCTCCCTCGCAAAAACGCTGATTTTAAACAGCATGGGCTTCCTGTTTGGATTGGACAGTCCATCTTTGTCTTTCTCCTTCATTTCTAATTAGTAGGCTATGCCAAAGACATAAGACTTATGTATAGGTAACTGTAGCCTATTGTTGGCTATGATGTTGTTTAGGGTGGTGAACAGGATCAGAAGGACATAGATAACAGCCTTAGACAATTTTAATATATAAGTTTCATTTCCAGGGGCTAGCAGTTCATTTTCACTGAGTTTGGCTGTGGCTTATACTCAAAACCATGTAAATAGAAATTAGGTAGCCTACTAAGATCAAACTACTCTGCAGTCTAAATCTATAGGCTCATAATTTCACACGTGACAAAAGCAAAATATAAAATACCACAGTCTAATAAATAAAGAAGCACAGGAGCTGTATTAGTAGACCTAATCTTTGAACATTGTTACAGTAACAACACGTTGAAGTTTTTGCCAAACTAAAGAGGCTAAAGTAAACAGTTGATCAGCTCTTATTTCATATGCCTTCACTGTATTAGGCTATATATTCATCTGTTGGATGGCAAATGTTAAGGCTTACATCAAATATATTCTTAATGGCTGATATTAAAAATTTCAACTGACTTGGTATATATTTACACCAAGTTGGACAGTCAGTGGAAATGTAAACATATGCTACTATTTCTTTGAAAGATCCAGATCCAAGATCCATGAGTTAAGTGAGTGAAGATATGTTGAAGATCTGTTACTCTTTTGGGAGGTATCACCTATCAAACACCTGTTTGTGCCAATTTGGTGAATTCATTTGATAATATTTGGTGACATGTTTACAGGCAACAAGACTGTTGCTCTCTTTCTTGCCCTCTCGCTCATTACTTTTCCAGAAAATGTGATTTTTATTATTACTATGTTTACAGGGCCCCTCCTGCAGCTCATCACTTCCTGTAGAAATATATACAGTATATAGTCTATATTGTTAGGATTTCAACACCTTGTCTCCCCCTGCTGCTACATATGCACAGAAAATGGTAAAAAAGAAAGAAAGAAAGGAGGCCATAGTGTAACTGACATAAAAGGTACAAAAAGTAAAAATGTAAGAAATCAACAAAAGGTAAAAAAGGAAAAAAAGATAATGTAGCCCATGACATATGCAGATATAAGGGCGCTGCATGGCTGCGAGGGAAACCTTAAATTCTCCACTTCCAGGTCTTTTTGAAGGAAGAACACGATAGTCCGTGTTCTTCTCTGTGCTTTGACACAGTGGAGGAAGACAGGAGCAAAGTGCAACAACATTTCAAAAAAGAGGTGAAGTAGGCTAAAAAAGCAGCAGTGACAAGAAACCCCAGAAGGAAAGAGACACAGAGAGGTGAGACCAAAATGGAAATGAAAATAAGGTGTCTTAGGCCTACTATGTTTTCATACCAACACCACACACACACACTGCTACAACACTATGTGTGTCTCTAGAGCTCTCTCTCCCACTTCCCTCTATTTTTATTATTCAGAACGCTACCCCTGTCGTTTATGGCTACGTAAGATTTATGAGTTTTCTAGCACCCAGCAGCGGATGTGTGTGTGTGTGTGTGTGTGTGTGTGTGTGTGTAAACAGCCCAACTTTAAAACAGATAGCATTTGCTGTGGGCTGCTGAAAAGAGAGGATGAGCTCCGTGTAGGTGGAAGGTGGGAGCCTGAAATGTGTCCGTCTGCAACTTTTCCTTCAAACCACCTTTTGTAAGGACTGAAGGATTTGCTAACTGCTGCTGAAAAAACCTCATTACTCATTAACCAAGCCACTAATCAGCTTTTTTTTTGGTTCCTTTTTTCCCACTGAGCAAGAGTGTGGGAAGAGCCGTGCATGTGGAGAAATAAGCAGAGCGGATTGCATGTATGTATTGACTTGTAAAAGCACGCCGGTGCTTGTAAACGATGGCTCCTGCTCTTTATTTTCCTTGGATGGCAGACGCGCATCGACGGCTCCGTGTTTCGAATTGAGTCACGGATATTGGGTTTCACAACTGAAACTCTCTGCCTTGCAGAGCCATGGAAATCCTCTTTCCATTTTTTCTTTCTTGTTTCCCTCCCCCAGGACTTCAGACATGTAGGCCACGGAGGATGACACACAGGAATTTCCTCCGACTACGGGATTTAAAATCATATTTCACACAGTTGTAGGCTACTGAATCGAAACAGTGTGTTGCTGTAAATGCCAATGCTAAAATATTCAACACTAAGGATGTAGGCTAGGTAGAATGTATACTTATTTGTAATGTTTGTTCCTCTAGGTGGTCTGAATGAAAATCACTTTAAGCATTTTTACAACTGTGACTTCATTTTATGCTGCGGTTAGTGATAGTTTCATTACTGTTATTAGGCTGCTATTATTACTGCTTGTGTTAGCATTATAGGCTCATTATTACAGTGCAGTTTTAATAACTGTCTTATCAAATGATGAAGTGACCCCGGTATGTCTCCTGCTGCGGCTGTAACCCGCGGCCATCACACTGCCCTTCACACCTCTGGCTTATATTACATTAGCACGTGTCATTACATGATATTACACACACACACACACACACACACACACACACACACACACACACACACACACACACACACACACACACACACACACGACCTGCACTTTCTAGAAATTCAGTTGGGTTTTAAAAAAAAAAAAAATTCCATGAAGAGAATCGTCTACCAGTGAAAAAAAACAAAAAACATTGACGATTCAATTGCGTTAACATTGTGTTTGCAGTCTACACTGTTTTTGTAAACGGAAATTCCAAACAATATGACGTCGAAATGTAAAATTAGGCTACATAATAATTTATAATATTAAAAATAATAGCCTTATAATAATAATACTGATCACACTAGGCCTGAATGTATGAAAGGGAGTAGCACAGCAGAGATTAGCCTATGTGCATTAAGGTGCGGGCAGTCTTAAAATACTTTTTACATTTAAAAAAAAAAAAAAAGAACTGATCACCGCCAATATTTTTGTTGAAGATATGCAATGTTTTGACCAGATTGAATAGTCTGAATTTAGAGAATGCGCCAAATTGACAGAGTGCAATTCCTAGGGTTTTAAACGAAATTGTCACATTCTCCATGCTCTAATAGCGATCACACTGCACATGCACACACTTCAAACATCCTGATCACATTGCATAGCATCACACAAAAAAAATAAAGTAAAACAGCAGGACTCACCGAAAGATTTCTTCTTATTGTCTGGTGTTGTGATTAAAGGAAACGGCTTCCAGAAAGCTCCTAAGAACTGCAGGATAAAGGGGGAGAAAACGGGAGGTGAGATATGCAATCAAAAGGTCTTGCTAAAATCCGATACAGAGCACAGACCTCTTGTAGTGTAATCGAACGGCTGGGACAGGAGCAGCCGCTGACAGGTAGCCTGACCTTAAATTATACCCGGTGAAATCCCGGAATAAAAGCAATAAGAGCAGAGAGAGAGGAATGAAGGCTGCCTGGGAGTAATTTGACATGTTATTGATTCGGGTATCATATAACATATGCTTTCATAATCACTATGTTTTCCCTGCGTTTTAAAAACGGTGGAAATATCCGATCTGGGTTGCCTGCTGTCGGGAAAGTATTTACCATTAAACGAGGAAAAATGGCGCTCGCATCAGTAATGCAGCTAAAAGACGGAATGGAGAGATATAAATAATCGAAAATGTTCTAATCCATGAATTATTTGAAACGAAATGTCAGCTTATGACTTTTAGGCCTAATAAAAGTTAAACAGCATTACTCTCTTAAAAAACGGAAAATTAAAGTAGCAGCTTAATTAAAACAATAAATAGGCTGTTTACTTACACCTTAATTCTAGAAATAGCCTAATAGCTGCAACCTGTTGTGAAAACGTCAACACGTGAATCGGTGCAGTATACGCCGTAAACAGGTTTGACAAAAATACAGTCAATATCTCAAATTAAAAAAAAATTATTACTATTGAACAACATGCACGGGGTGCGTCTATATCCTGATTCCAAATAATTCCAATGGAAATGATGAATATAATTCAAAGCCAAGTGTAAAAACCTTCAAGTTGACACTCTCTGCATTAATAGGCTACTGAACACCTCCATAACGGAACTTTTAAAAACGTTCGAAATGTTGCCAAACACCAAACGCCGACAAGGGAGAACAAAATTGGAAGCAAGCGAAAAAGAGAAACTGCCCCATAAGGTGTACAGTTGTTTCCCAGCGGCTCTGCATCCATGCAGGCCATGAATAACTTTCAGCATGATTCAAAGAGAAAACACTAATCCCGGACAAAATCCAGTGCTTATTGCCCGGTTATCCTCATGTGGGTCTGAGCACCCAGAGCAGGAGAACGCATCCCGGCCGGACAGATATACATCCATCTATCCATCCACTGCTGCATGCGGTGCTAAACATTGTTTAAAGGTGAATTGTATAATTGTATAATAGCATCCACGACGGATGAAAAGCGCTGTCCGTGTTGTTGCATAGAGGCTGATATATTTTATTAAAGTGCTGGAATAAAATCTCTGGCCCGCGCTGCCTCTGTTTCTGCTCCTGACAGCTTCCCCCAAACACATAAATCAAAAGCAAGGATCCCCCGACCTCCCCGTACCAGCCTACACCACCATCACCACCTCCACCACCACTAATGCTACTAGGCTACTATAAAGTTATTTATTGTTTCTGTCCATGCACTCACGCACAGCTCTGGCCGCCGTCCATCCCCATCGCAGCACCAGTCGGGGTTTTTCCCTCCCTGTGTCCCCCCCCTTTAGCCCCGCGGGTTAGTCGGAAATTTTGGAGCTACGGAGCAGTAGTGGACTAGTCTAAAGTTGCCCAGAAAGTGATGCAGGGGCCAACTAGCTTAGCCAGCTAGCCTATAGGTTGAGACAAAGGGAGGAGGCCGCCTCCAGAGCCCCAGAACAGCTGATGAGCCAAATTTTGAGTGGAAGAGGAGGTTGAGGGAGAGAGAGGGGGACTTTCAGAGGAAATCAGTGCGCCTGGATCAGGATTCCGGATAAAACAAATGTAGATGAGTGTTTGTTTTTTTCTCTCAGGATGGATAAAGTGAAAGTTTGAAATTAAGGATGGAGCAAATGGAAAACAGTGGCAACATAAGTGGAAGCAACAAAATAGTCTCGGTGCAAAATTGAACAGAAGAATGCATATTAAGTGAGTGAACAGCAGGGTCACACTCCTGGGACATGGATGGATGGATGGAACAAAAACGTATCAAAGTACATTTACTCAAATAAAGCAAGTTTGTGATACTGGAACTTGGTTATGTAGAG
This sequence comes from Sander vitreus, assembly GCF_031162955.1. Lineage (NCBI taxonomy): Eukaryota > Metazoa > Chordata > Actinopteri > Perciformes > Percidae > Sander > Sander vitreus. The sequence continues at coordinate 2,504,104 of NC_135869.1, read as the reverse complement.
TTTTTGAGATGCTATATTTCTACTTCAACACATAGATGTTGATGAACGGATAGATTTATGGTGCTGTAGCTTCATTTTCAAGTTACACATGACCTGAACAAACGTTATCACTACTCTCTGCTCTTATCTCCGCCTGGTCTGGTGGTGCTGTCACCGGCCTCTGCCTCAGCCCTCACACGCACGCACGCACGCACACACACACACACACACACACACACACACACACACAGACACACTATGTTTATCAAAGTCTATGTGCTGGATAAACAGCTGTGGTGTTAGCTTGATCTAAAAGTTTTATGCTGAGCTTTTTTTTTGTCCTTATACTTCTTTGACCTTATACCGCCTGAAACAGAACAGCAACACAAAGGATTACACATCTACACCAAGTTCAGACCTTTCAGTATACTATCAGTGCTGCTACGAGTAGTAGTATATTCTGGTATAACACAGGAGCTGTAAGCCCCCACCTAAGCAGCACTCACACAGTGATATATTGGCACACAGCTCTCCAAAAGTGACCTTTGACCTGGAGGAGCAATAGCTCAGTTCTTTAATGATCAACCCACTGGCAGAGTGCTGCAGAATACCATTTGCATGCACTATTTCATGCTTTAATCCTTAAACCTGTAACCTTTGAACTAAGACAGGATTCACAGGAGAGAAATGTTAACTTTCAATCTAAATCTTTGTGTTGCTGTTAATGTGAAACTGCAGCCAGCTGACAACAGGACAAAGAATAAAGTCATATCTACCAAGTCCAACACAAATACTTATACATACTATGTGTACAGTTATCGTCCAGAATATGTTTGCATGCAACAATTGGTGCTTATCAAGGTTGTTTCTGCAATGATTACAAACTTTGACAAAACTGTAGGCCAACTTTGTGGATGGTAAATCTTTTTGAATGTGTTCAGCCTTATTTAACCGAGAACTATTATTAGACTGCTGAACCTCTGAAGTTGCAGTGGCGTTATTGGCACCAACTTTATAATCGGTTGGACACATCCCCCCATGTGTGTCCAATTTCTGGATTTGACATCATTTACTGCATCATAAGTGGGCTTCATGGCCCTTCACATTTTGCTCAAATGATCTTAGAATCGCCGTACGTTTAAGATAGCACGTTTCTCTTCCCAGAAGCTGAACTCCCTGTTTTGGTCTCACTTAAATGGCAAAAAAAGAAAAGAAAAGCCGTATAAGAATCAAGTCAATTTAGAGCACATGGGCTGTTTAGACACATGCAGGTTCCCTTTTTTGTTGTTACACCTCAGGTGGTAACTTCACAGTCAACAGCAACAGTTTTCTTTTCCCCTGCAGATTTTTACTCTGCTAGTACATTATTACTTTGGCCTATATAAACACTTAACAAACAGCAAATATTGAAACATTATTTTCACACTGAAAGGTCGAAAAACAACTTGTCTTCAAACAAGCACATGTGCTTCCTCTCCACCACTTTTGCTTAATTCAGTGTCTGTCTAGAAATGTTGACATTTCGGGGCCACCAGAGCACCCATTGCCTTCACCATTTGCTTCCCCAAGGATCAGTCAATATCCGTCTATACATTTTTCAAGTCCATTTGAAGCTTTTCTTGAAGTGTAATGAGGTTGAACGGTCATGCAGCAGCATCACCAACGCCACACCAAATGGGCAAGCGACGACAAACCTATACTGCAACACATTTCATCTCCCTCCCCTCCTGCTCCGCCAATGACACACAAGTTTCAACACCGTTTTTTCAGAGAGCAAGTATGCACTACTGAGAGACGCACCATACATGTTCCTCTGCTTCCAGTTTGTTTAATTAAAGTGTGGGTCTCAGAGGGGTAAAAGGCTTTTCAATTTGTTGCACAGTTACTCAGTTATCACTTATTACGCTTGTACAAATCAAATCAATGCAATGCAACAGAAATAAAAAACCTGAGCTTATAAACAACTTCTATGCACTGACAATTAGTAACTTTGTTTATCAACCGCCACGACAAAATCCTATATTTATCATTCTTTACTGGCATTTCATTGTAAAGGTTTGTGGTATGAACTCATGAGAAGCACTCGGAGTACACATTGTAGGCTTTTCATTTACACAACCAGTCTAAATTATATAACCGTTATGGTTGTTTACAGCCATGTTTCTAAAGACTGACATTTCTCAGTTACATCTGAACGCTTTACATGTGTAGTACGCCAGGGTGTGGACTGAATCATGATAGAGGAAATGACATTGACATCATCCTCTTATTTTGGTGAACATATGCTTTTCATTCAGCCTGTGAAATCTGAACAAATCTTCTCCTTATTAACTATGTGGCTCCTGGCTGTAGACACATAACTGAGGCATTACGCACATCCAGTGTACAAAAGACGTATTTGAATCCTGTTTGGGCCACAGGCTTCTGCTGAAGTTGACAAATTCAGTTCCCAATGCATGGTTTCAGAATAGTTTGCAGGGATCCTGCACACATTTACCAAGAATCAGAGCTGAGCTTAGACTTCAACAAGTTCTTGAAGTATATAGACTGCTGGTGGCTTGTGAGCTGGCTTCTTCCTCTTTGAAATTAGTAATTAGCAAAATATCTAACATTACTCAAATAAAACAACTCTATTTATGTCTATTAATCTTGTTTCTAAATGCACAAACAGTTTTTGTGGGCTCAGCCAAGCCACTGTTACATCAAATGAAACATTAACAAAAACTTTAAACAAAATCAGTTACCCAAAACTTGCAACATAAATGTTACATAAAATTATGTTATCTATACCTTATCTTACCCATTGAGCCAACATTATAGCCCAGTGTCTACCATGCTCTCTTGCTGCAGGCAGGGTCACATCTCCCCGAAGAGCTTGCCCTTGTGTCACTAACAGTCCTGAACCAGAAACTCTTGCCATCAGCACCTTCCTTTGACAGAGAGTTAATCTTTATCAGAGATGCTAATCTTTAACCTCAAACTCAAAGAAAGCCCTGACGCCAGGAGAGGGACAGAGAGAGAGAGAGAGAGAGAGAGAGAGAGAGAGAGAGAGAGAGAGAGAGGGGTGTTTGGGGGTCAATTTGCCCTTTCTGCTCCTGGGCCATGAAAAGTGCCAAGCTCACCAAGTCTGTCAGGCATTAAAGAACAGGGATGGATGTGTGGATGTAATTGTGTGTGTGTGTGTGTGTGTGTGTGTGTGTGTGTGTGTGTGTGTGTGTGTGTGTGTGTGTGTGTGTGTGTGTGTGTGTGTGTGTGAGAGCACACAGAGTGGTAAAGATAGAAATCACAAAAGGAAAGGTTTGTTCAGGGCAAGTTTAATTTCTGGCTGAGCTGTGATTTTACAGTAAACTAAAGTTAAACTGTATTTACAGTGTCGGCATGTTTTGTTCTGACAACTATATTCTGACTTAAAACTGCTTTTGGGGTTTGTGATGTCAAAGCTGATGGTTGATTTAACAAGATGTCTGCGTAGAAAGTAGCAAAAAGGCACTCAAGAGCTTCAGGAGGATGTTTCAAAACAGATTGGTTTAAGAATAGTGGCAAACTGCTCATGCTGTGCTGCAGCCCTATGCACAGTTCAACTAGCTTCTGTGTATGCTTTAAAGTTGGTTTGGGTGTCCTCTGGAAGCCACCTTGTCCAATGACTGAGCATCTTTTTCAGGGGTTTTGTCGTTGTGTATCCAGTTGTGTGGATGTTAAATTTCAGGACATACAGCCGCCGCGGCTGCCTGTTGGTTAAACAAGATCGCTCCCTGCATTGGTGTCTCAGTCCATCCAGGGACACTAGCACTCATTGATATCTGTAGTAATTTGTGGTTTGGCATTGCCTTAAAAATTGATTTTCCTAAGTTGTTATTATATAGCTTTGAGGCCTCATTACGCTCTGAGTGTTGAACAGCCTGCACCAGTACAACAGGCCTGGATCCATTTCCTAACAACATGCTTCTCTTATGACATGTGGATCAGAAAAAGAAGCCAGTGATTGTAATATAATCAGGCCACTTGGCTCAGCAGCAGATAAGCCTGCTATTAAACCTGTTACAGCAGGAAAAAGCGGCTGTATGGATCTGGGCCAGACCTGTCAGCCTTTATACACTGCGACAATGTTAGGCGTGCTTGCCGCCACTATTTTACTTTGATCGGTGTGTTGCCCATAGTTTGTCAGTGATGTATGAAAAAATCAATTAAATCACAGCTGTGTTTGAGTTGCTGTGGGTTTTTTATGACTTTAAAGTCTCTCTGCCCGGAAGTGAGTAAAAACCACCGAGGTCAAGCAAGCATCCAAAGGAGCTGTCCGGCTTTTACTTGATATGACGTACATATAGAGCTGTTGTTCCCAGCCTTTTTGGCTTGTGACCTGCTAAAGTACAGACATATCTTGTGCTCAAATAGATTATTTCATTTGAATGACTTTTAGATTTCCAGAAGACTAATTTGCGTGTTAGAGAAATATGTCTTCTTTCTTTTTTGACCCTGTCATCTTGTGTGCCCTTAGATTAATCTTGAGGTTTCCCATCCACAGGTTGAGAACCACTGACAAAAAGTTAGAATTTGGAGCCTACCTATTTAAAAAAAAAAAATTTATAATTTGAAGTTGAAATTTACAACGAATATTGAATTAGGATTTATTCACATTAGTGTTGGATGTGGTAGATTAAATAAAGTCACATATGTCACACACTGATTAATACAATACAATGGACATTGAAAACTTTATATGAGCCCTTACAAAATGAGACCTTTGGTCTCTTTTTTAGACACGTCTGAAGATGATGATGTATAACATACTGAAGGCTACGGGTTATTTATGTTTCCCACCACACCAGAAAACATATAAACACTTCTTATCTGTAAAAGCTTTAGCCGAGATTCATGGCCTCAGTATTTCTAAAAACCAGCCCTGCAGGGAGATCAACATCTGGTCACATGGAACACAAATGGATAACAGACAACATAATAACTTATATTTAGGCCTATATTTAATATCAGATTTGGATGCAACGCATTACGTCGCGTTATAGCCTTCAAATGGAATCAGTCCACTCATTGATTGTGAGGCCTAATGCTGTATTATTTTACCTTGTATATGTTTAATGTGAAGGCCATAACAGTTGCACTTTCTTTGGCTGATGCTGTTTTTCCTGTGCCGATACAATACAATACTCACTGCTAAAACGGTTCTGAGGGTATACTGTGTTGGACCATATCTATAGAGAGAAAAATATAACCTGCTTAAGCTGAAAACAATACATTTCAGCACGTAAAGAAAAGACTAAACAAATCAATTGGGCTAAGTAGTTTTCAAAAGCTGAAATCTTGTCCGCTCACAACAAAGGAATCAAGAGAAGTAAGACCTGGCGACTCATTGGTAAAATCACATTTGTGTGCATTTATTGTTCATATTGGTATGGACATAAATACCTTCATGTGGAATTTGATTAGATTCCCATATTGCTGTTGGTTTCATATCCCTCTCCAATTAAATGGACCTAACGCTACATCTGGCTGGAATAATAATGAGAAGCCCAACACATTAGTTGGAATAAGGGTGGATTAGGGCAATTTTGGAGAAAAAAAAAACTTCAGTTTGTAATCATTTAAACTGAAATAATAGCACTTGTAATTATACATTTATTTATAACGAGTTTGCCTGTGTTAGCTTAGATCTGAGGAAAAATCTGTTAATCTGTTTATAAGACCATTTGTGGAATGTGTTGTCTGTTGGGGGGGCATGACAATCTGTGGATGGTAGAGTGGGGAAGAAAGAGAGCGAGGGGGGGGGGCGACTTCTTGAGTAAGCAATCTTTTCACACTATCATAAATCACAGCGTGGCTTACATGCATCTTCTTTCTTTACACCTAGCCGTCAGGTCCCTATTCACTACGACTCATTCTCACTGTGTCACGCGCACACGCACTAACCAGACACACACCTCCATGTCCACACTGCACTTCAAGCTGCAAGGAAACTTCTTTTTTTACAATGGAGAGAGAGAGAGAGAGAGAGAGAGAGAGAGAGAGAGAGCATGGCGAGGCACCCTTTTCTGTTACCTTTTCTGAGGCATCTGTCTTTAGCTGCCTTCAGGCGCGCTAACGCGCACACACACACACACACACACACACACACACACACACACACACACACACACACAGAAAATAAGCTTTTGGCTAGCTATAGAGCTTGCACGCGGGCACACCCCGCGGATGCCTCTGCGAGTTCGAGAGAGACCAGGGTCACACAACAGATAATTAATGACATGTCGAGTGGCGGAGCGCGTGGAATGGGGACGCCTCGGGAATACACACCGGGACACTGAGCGAGAAGCATCCCGGCAGACCTTACCTGCTCTGACGCTCGCCGTGCCTGTCCTCCGGCTGTTGTGCTTTTCCCTGGATGCAGTCTGTTTTTGGACACGGACGGAGACACCGGATGGAGTAAAGGAGACCAGAGAATCCCTTCTTGCAAAACCGTGGACGTAGGCTACTTTTCACTGACTGTCTGTGCGTAATTAAGAGCAGCCAGACGGTTTGGCTTTTTTTTTTATAACGTGTAGGCTACTGGAGTCCAAAATGGCACTAAAACAACATGTATGGCAGTTAAGCCCGGCGTTTAACCCGCACTGTTGCTTGCTGATATAATGGTATGTCCATTAGAACGCGTCTACAGTCATAAATCTTGAGTCGGCTCCGCCATAAATCTCCAACAATCAAAGCCTATCTACAGCACACAAGCTGTCGGGGACTGCTCGGTCTGGGGCTCGCGGTGCTACTTTACCCTAAAAAACACACCGCGTGCGCGCGCTCACCCCCCCTTTCGCCAGTGCTTCAAAATTCCCTGTATAACAGGCCGGTACGTGCCTGGCCAGCACCACGGTTAGGGCTCGCGCTTTTTCTTTTTCCTAAAGACGTATCTTTGTCCACCGGCACGAGAGCGAACGTTAGGGTCCAGCGCGAGCTCCGATGGGCACACAGTATGCTGGGCGAGCCGTTTCCTCTGCCAGAGCTTTCCTGGATTGAGGGTGACGCCGAATGCTCCGTCCTCTGCCTCTACCTATCAACCTATTTATTCCATCTTCTTTATCCCTTCTCTCTCAGTTCGCCAAAAGAGAGGAGCAGAGTCCTCCAGTCCCTTCTTCTTCACGTGCCCTCCTTCCTCCCTGAAGGCTGCTGTCTTTTGGGTCAAGCCCTAGCACCCTAAAACACACACTGTTGTTGTTTTGTTGTTGTTCTGCTACCTATAGTTGCCGCTAGCCCTCCTTGCTAACCTGTAGCCCTTGCGAAACAAACTCTCCTATCGTTTATGAAATAATAAAACGTTCTCTTCGTGCGCATTTGAATTGCTTCACTGATTATCTGCGGGACACTGAAGACAATTCCAGATACGCTGGTTCTCCCCCTTAACCCTGCTCCGACCTCTGGCTTGTTCCTTCGTCCCGGCTTTGCTGGCTCGGGTTAAGGTGGATTGATACCGTGAAGTGTTCCCGAACCATGGCTTTGGGCTGACAGCTGGACAGGCCGCAGGAACCTAGGGAGGGTGGGGGGGTTCTGGTTCTTGTTCCTGTCCAATAGGGGAGTCTGGTGGAGGTGCGCCAGGGGGTTAGCGCGGTTCAGCGTGACCTGCCTGTCCATCCTGCCCAGCGGAGGGCCAGATGTTGGTTATTACATGGCGTCAAACTGGGAGCGATCAGAGGAGAGGAAGAGGGAGAAGGAGGTTGAGAGTTGAGAGCGCAGAGGAAGAGCAGACGTTCTGCTGGGTTTTGACCCGCGCGTGCTCGCAGGGAACTGTTTCCGCCGTGGTTGGCATATTTAGCTACACATTCAGCGAGTAGCCCATAGCATAGGCTATATGCCTGTCCGATTTGGGCTAATTACAGGCACAACCGTGAAATTTTATTGCCGGTTTATTCAAACGAAAACCAAAACCTTACATGCATCTAAACGAAAGCAAATTAAACCAAAGAGGTTTCACTTTCAATTTCATATAAATCTAAATTCAAAAATGTATGAATTGAATGAAATCGACCTAACTATTTTTGTAACCAAAATCATTCCCACGCCGACCAGAAACGTAACCATAGGCTATACAGATGTTAGACACATTCTGAGGAAGCACAACTGGAAAGAAAGAAAGACTATCTATTTGGGCTATGCTATGATATGCGGCTTTGACTGAAATAATTAAAATAGCCAAATACATCTTGTGAGTCTTTCATAGAGATAGGATATTGGGACATTTTTTGGACACTTTGGACATGGGGTGTAATTCTATGTTTGCGAAGTTTTTTGAGCGCCCCTGTCTCGGTGGTATTGGTCGTTATAAAAATGTAGATATTAAATTCATCTCAAACAGATGCACTTGGCTTTGCTCTCTCTACCTCTCCCTCCCCTTCCCTCTCTTCTGTGTGTATTTGTGTTATCTGCCCACGCGTATAGACATGCCTTTACTGCCACACACACACACACACACACACACACACACACACACACTAGCACGCACACACACAACCACACGCACACACACAATGAGAGACAAAGCGAGGAAGAGCACGAAGTAAGAGAGCGAGATAAGTTCAATTACACGAAGGCAAAGTCGTTATTTTTGGTTTGTAGCCGCTGTGATAAAAGAAAGACAACTGTGAGGGGAAAAACGCTCGTGCCTGGTTCCCTCCTCGTGGAAACATTTCCGGCTCAGCAGCTCGGTCTCTCTTATCGCTCTCGTGCATGCTGCTCTCCGGCCCGGTTAAAGGAGAAAAAAAGCGCAGCTCGCGGGCTCTGGATACGGTTTCAGCCGCTCATTTTTCACGTGCTTTGAATCACTGCCCTCGCGCAGCCGATTATAAATCAGAGCCGGGCTTGTTATTGATTTATTTTCGAACGGGTAATCATCTCCGCGCGAGGAAAAAGCCCCGGAAGTACCTGGCGCTTTGGAGCACGAGACTGGACATCTGCAGCCTCTGAAAGATAAGGCAATTTAGGCAATAGGTTAAACAATATTAATAATAATATTTATATCTATTATAATATTAATAAACTCCCATTGTTATTTAGCAAATCAATTATTTCTGTTATAATCACCTAAATTATGGCATTGCGTTCCTAAAAAAGCCCTCCTTGTTAAGGTTGATTTAAACACGTTAACGTGTTTTGTTAACATTATTTTCCCCACTCTTCAATCTTTCGCTCGTTAACGTCCAGCGGCTGCTGTCCTCTGATTTATGTTTGACTGTTTCTGAGTCTCTGCTCCACTCCAACCCAACTGCTTTCATTTCTCCCATGATTTTTTGTATTTTCAGCGATAAATATAAACGGGTTTGTCCCCAAGCCATTATTAGTCGATAGGCTTTGAGTAAAACATTTAAGTTAAATTAACTCTGCGGCGTTTTCGAGCAATAAGCACCGGTTTTATGGATATAAAATATGGTTACAGTGCCGCTAAAATCTGGACTGCGTTCGGTGGATTTATTTTCAATGTTTAAAGGATATTTTTACAGCGCGTGGCTGAAATATTCTCCGGCAAGTTTACAGAACAGTTTCGGCCTACATATTGGGCATTTTAAAGGTGGACACAACAAAACACATTTTTTTCCTTCAACAAATGGCCTATTTGAATTCATTTCGCATACTATTATTAAACCTTGTATGGGCTATAGGTCAACACGGGTTTACGTGGAGATTTAAATGAAGCCATATAGGCCTAAAAGCGCCTGTGCGCTGTTTTTGCTCACTTTGTGTCTACGATGCAGCCCGTAATACTTGTGTTATTTATTGAATGTTAAATTCAAAGTGATTTTATTTATTTTTCTTCTTATGTATTTTCTTCAGGCACAATTTAAAATCGGGCGACGTTTGTAGGGATTACAGTTAAATGGATGGGTCTCCTTTAATTATAATTTTACATAGCGTGTTGAAACAGTAGCGTTAGTTAGTTTCGTTTTAAATCGAAGACATTTTTTCTCGGTGCACTTAGACAGAGAAGACGACAATATGGCTGCCAGTCTCAGAAGAGAGTGGGAAGACGCGCCTTGTGTTAAGGCTTGTCCGCTGGCCTTCATGCGTGTCTGTCAGACGCGTGGGTCTGCACCGACCTTGTCTTTGACCATATGCAATAAAAGGATGCCTCAATCACGGGGGATACAAACAGATATGCCAATTTTCCTGCGCCTCAGCCTCATTTGCTTTGTGTTTTAGCCTTTGCCGCCGAACGGACTGACCGTATCCACTGCTGACTGTTCTTCCGTTAAGCCAATATTTAAAACAAGCTTCCTCTGGGCTGTTAAGGTGAAAAAAAATAAAAATAAAAAACGAAAATGCGCCATTATTCTTTAAATAGCCAACTCTTCACCGAAACGCTCCACACAGTTGCTTCCATTTAACGCTTCCACACAATGCTACAATAATGTAGCTATCAACATACACAACACAAGCTACCCGTCTTATTATATAGGCCCGTAACATTTCCAGGTGCCGCCTTTATTCCCCTGATGTCACAATGAGCTGAGAATGCTGCCATTGTCCTGCAGCAGGTTTCGGTGTTTAAACATTAATTTCAGCCTCCAATGTGTGTGGCGTCACAATGAACTACCGAAGACACAGCGCAGTAACACATTAACGCCACCTGTCTGTCTTTTTTCACAGTGAGGTAACAAACGTGCCTTTTCGCATCTGGATTATGAATAATAGCACAGCAGCAGCGTGTGTGCAGAATTGTATTTAGCGGGAGAGTTGCGAATGCAGCGAGGCCTCACACGAGTGGAAATCCCCCTCCTGCAGCTTCGATAGCAGCATGCTATAATGGATGTCAGACAGGGAGCGATATCATTTCTCAACACCGTTTCAAATATTTGAACTATTTCAGCTGGGTTTGATCTGGAACTATCTTGCCAGACAAAACACACTTAACAGTGGACACATGCCTGGGATAAGATAAGAGAAAGCAACCCCTTCTGCTGCCGTGTTCCCTTCACTGTGGGACTCAGGACGGTTTTAATGCACCAGTGGCAGGAACATGCGCTTTGGCTAATTTTTAACGCCAAGTGTGGCTCCCTCTTAACTTTTACCCCAGTGTGTGTGTGTGTGTGTGTGTGTGTGTGCCCAGCAGTTCTGAATGGCGTTTAGAAATGTACCCCCCGCCCCCCTCCATCTCTCTCTCTCTCTGTCTCTCTCTCTTTCTCTCTCCGTCCACAGAAATGAGGCGGGATATTGTTTTTGACACGGCGGCGGGCAGCAGGAATACACATTTTGAGAAACGCTGCCTCTCGCTGCTAGTGCCATTATCATGGGATGGGAAGCCGGCGGAGACGCTCTAATTTGGTTACACTAAGGTTTACACTGCAGTGATGGCCGAGGAGGGAGAGACACACAGAGGGGGAGAAGGGAGTTCAGCCTGGGAAATGTAATTGTAAAGTGATTCCTGGTGCACATCCATCCATCCATCCATCCATCCATCCATCCATCCATCCATCCATCCATCCATCCATTCATCCATCCATCCATATATTCCAGCCGCATGAGATGCATCACTACATTTGTATTCTACAATACACAACAAAACATTATGATTATTACGATTATTATTATAATGTCAATAAAAATGGTCTTGCAAGCATATTCTGTATGTAGGCTATGTAATAAAATGCATTATTTATTATTATAGACTGCCCCCTGTACTTTTTGCACTTTGCATATATTAGCATTCGCATCAAAACAACACCACGCAAGCTGACTACAGTGAGTTATGAGGTTAGCCGATGGAACAACGTTACTTCATCCCGCACCCTTCTCACCCCACTTGCTACTCGCAATGGGAATGGCTACACATGGTACCACAACCAATTCATGATGTCTCATTGAGCCATTGCGTTTGCTTTGCCATAGCCATAGGAAGAATGTGTACAAGAACTGCAACAGACTTTGATATGAAGTATATGTGAATATAAACATGGAGCAAAAATGGAGAGAGAAGAAAAAATTCCTCCAGTCCTGCATCTTATTTTGCTCGCCACATTTAAAGAGAAGAAGAAGGTCTGATTCACGGTGAAGGATTTGAGCAAAGGCAGAAACACTTAGTGCTGACATGAATAATGGCGCCCGGCTCCATTCCATCTAGCATCCAAAGAAAACACACTGAAAGAAATTGCATGGAGAGAAGGAGACAACTTCTAAAAAAAAACATGAACTCAGAGTCAGAGTACAGTCGGGACACCATGAAGACACCTCAGCTCTCGTCTCAGTGCAATTATCAGCAGCAGATGCATTATGCCTCTATACAACAATATGCGGGTAGTTTTGGTGACATTATAATGTCAATATAAAAAATCCCATGCCAAGTTGATTCTCCCCGGATAGAAAGCATTTGAATGACTTTTTTTACACTTTAAACACGGGCCCTTACTAATCGTGCGTGAGAAGCCATGAACTCGAACCGGCGAAATTTAGAGCTTCAGCTTGGCTCCCCTGGCTGAGCTATTGGATTCACTCACACTTCTTGGCTAGATAGATGAGATTTTCCTGGCCGGCAGGTCCTTTTTTTAAATGAGATTTCATTGCGGCCGAGGCGTGCCCGGTGTGCCAAATTTAAACAAATCTCCCGTTAATTGGTCGCCGCAGTAATTCACAACCCGGAGCTACGGCCAGCCACTGTCATACTGAGCAACACCCGGAGTAATAATCAAGTGTACAAAAAAAGGGTGTGTGTGTGAGAGGGCATGCAGATGTAGAGGAGGAGAAAGAGAGCGCGGCAGTGAAAACAGAGCCGGATCAGAAAGAGCAGCCCATGGCTGCCGTGGCGAGATCTCTTCCTCCTCTCCTTCTTCCTCGTTCCGGTGTATCATCGGTCCATCGACCGTCATTTTTGCCTCACCGTCTTCCCACAGCGGAGGAAAAACATGATTTATCGCGGGCAGCACCATAAACAACAGCACTCCCTCACAAACACACAATGGCAGCCCCGGCCGCACGCTGACACCCTGCCTCACTATAAATCAAGAGAGCTGGCTGGGAAAAAAAGGAAGAGAGAGGGAGAGAGGGGAGAGGGAGAGAGAGGGATGGACAGAGAGTCAGGCAGATATAGAGAGAGATGTAGAGGCAGACAGGAGGCGATGGGAGAAAGATGGAGAAGAATATCCAAGTGCTTCTTAAAATATAAACAGCCATCGGCTAACATTGCATTGCTCCCTCTCTCCCTCTCTCCCTCTCTCTCCCTCTCGCTCTCTCTCTCTCTCTCTCCCTCCGGTTTGCAGGCTGCCTTGCTGCACCGCTTCAACCTATAAACAATGGCTGATGATGATGGGTGGGGGTGATGTGTAAACAACACGACAGCAACATGCACGATGAGAAAACACGGCGAAAGATGGGTATTTCTGGGGCATATTTACCACGATGTTAAAATAGCCTATGATTCAGTGAGAGGGATGCGGGCAGGATGAAGGCGGCGCAGCGGCGTAGAAGATGAGGAAGAAGAATTGTGGTTTCCCCCCATGCAGTCACCTTCCTTCCGCAATACTCACGGTGTCCACAGCGACCCGCAAGACGCACACCCGTCCAAATTTGTTTTATTGCAGCCTCCTTCTCTCTTTTCTCTTCCTCTCTCTCTCTCTCTGTTGGCGTTTCTTAGTGTCTCCTCTTCTCCCCCCTCTCTCTCTTTTTTTCTCTCTCTCCCCCTCTCTCCACTGCTATAGGGGGGGCTTGTATTTTTTTTTGAAAGGACAGTTGGATTTTCGACGTCAGACAGACACACACACACACACACACACACACACGGACACACACTGAAGCAGCACCACGTATTACCGTTATATTCCTGACGAACACACATCATATCTATCTATTCTGCAACCTCTGCATTATTATTTAATGAATCACGTGGTGCACTGGTCGGGGCGGGGGTGGGGGTGATGGGGTGATAGGGGGTATCCGTGATCCTCTTCGTTCGTGGGACCCATCCGGACCAGTGCATGCAGGAGTGTTGTGTGTGATGAAGGACTCTGACTTAAAAATTAAAAACAATAAAACAGTACTTCTGTTCACCCTTTAGCATTTTCAGTGGGAGGCAATGAGTGGTGTGTGTGCTAAAAACTGTAAGGTAAAGCAGAGGCAGGCCTCACAGACGCACAGAGAGGCCGATAAAAGATGATTGTCACCGACTATGTTCGTTTTAAAAAAAAAAAATGACTGCACGTCTCAGGCTCTTTCTTCGTTATTCCTCACTGTCATCTCTCTCTCGGTTCGCCGTTTGTCGGCTGAACAAGGGGGATTCCTTATATTGTCCTGTCTTATATTTCAATGTTTCCAGCATTTGGAAATATTCGATGGTGACATGAGCAAAGCGCGAGCACATTTTTATCTGAGTATTGTGCATCCCAGCAGAGAGTGTTCCTCCTCTGTGGTGTCATGTTAGCGCATCCCGGAGCTCAACTAAATATTTAACAGCCACAGAGACTAACTGTCAGTTGAGACAAAGCTACGCCCAACTGTTTGTTTAATAATCACAAATGCATGTTCCACATCAAAATGTAGCCTAAACACAATCGAAGAGAAAAAAAAGTCGAATCCCTAAAACAGACCAGACCCCACTATTCTTCCACATCTGTGTGAACACTTAAATCAGAATTTAATATATTTGATTTGGACTTAATTGTCGAAACGCGTATATTATTTTATCCCATTAACACGTTTCCCTGGTGGGGTGGCTACCGCGCGTGCTGTAATTTGTAAAAAAAAAAAAAAGTATTTATTTAGAAGAAAGAGTAACAGACAGGTAGCACGCCGGACTGCCGAGCAGAGAAGAGAGCTGTTGCAGAAAGAAAGGGAGACAAAGAGATACAGAGGAGATAACTAGCCTGTAGTAAAGAAAGAAGGAGAGAGTGGCGGAGAGAGAGACAGACGAAAAAACAACGGAGACAAACCCCCGTCGCGAGGCCGTGCAGGGCAGCAACAATAGGGCGCTGGAATCCTTTTGGCGTGGTGTCTCCCGGTTCCAGAGCGCGAGCCGCCTCTATTGCGGAACAATAGGAGCTCGAGCGTCTTAAAAAAAAAAAAAAAGTGTTGAGGCCAGGATGCTAACATGCTAACCTCGCTGCTATGCGGCTAACAAGAAGGACTTCAAGGTCAGACAATGGTCCGCAGCAGCCTGAAGACACCGAGCCTTTCTAAATCACTGTCCGCCGCAGCAACACAGCGAGCTGCTCTCAGCCTGCAGGTAGCTGGGTGCTAAACATATAAAAGAAGCTTCACACAGTCAAGTGCTACTGTCTTCATCGGGAATGCCCAATACATTTAAAGCCATTTCTTTTAAACTATTGTGAGACCAGAGAAGAAGAGACAAATATGTGTAATATCAAATGAAATTAGCCAGAACTACTTGGTGGTGAGAGCAGAGCCAAAACACAATTGGCCAGTTTCTAAAAAAAAAAATATATATATATATATATATATATATGATCTACAACATGACTAAGGCATACAATAGCAAGAAGGAAACACATAGTAAACATATTATAAGTAAGACAGATGGGTGGCAATTTATTTGTTAGTCGCTTTTGATGCCCTAAAACGCACATGCACAGTCCTTTAAACTTGTATTCCGGCGGTTCCTTGATATGTTACCCACAGCAAGATTGAAATCAAACATTTGCGGTGGTGATGATGGCGTCTATAATGACGGCCATAAATTATAGCAATCACAGTGTGAAACAACAGCTAAGATAAGTAGCAGCAGAGACCTGGGCCGGCCTGACAACAGCAATGCGAATCAGCTCTGTAAACCTGGCACAGCCGCATGCAAAGCTATTACACACACAGAACCATTCCAATAGCCTAAACATCCGAATTATGATGGCTGCGGGTCAAGGAGATACTTTCAATAGTGCTGTAGCGCTGTAGCTTAACCATTGCAATCATTCATATGCTGCCATGCACGTGACAACAGAAAACACAAAGGAATGTCTTAAGATGATGGACTTGGTTATTTTTCTAAAGACAAATATCTCCTAATTTTATAGTTTCATATTTGAAAAAACGTGAAAGAAAGAATTCATATAGCTTATTTACAGGAAATTACAATCAAACCTGCAACGAATGTGTGATTCAAATCGGCATGAAATCATGGCTTACGGCTTATTAAAATATTATTTTAACACGTATTGGTGAGACAGAATAATACTAAAAGCCGATAATTGAAGTGATGTTGGAGTTCTTTGAGATCTTGGGTGTCTTGGTCCGTGATGGATTACGACAGGTAATTCTTCCTCCTCGTTAATGATTAACCAGGCTTTGAATAAAAAGAGAGAAACTGAAAATGTCTCTTTGTTCAAATGTAGAATGGCCGTAAAGTTAAAGTGTCCAAGACCTGCTAAAGTGGTCGCATTTTAGATCACAAGAGACAAGATTGGCTACTACTTGTTAATTGTATTATTATTATTATTATTATTATTATTATTATTATTATTATTATTATTATTATTATTATATGCATAGAGTGATCCGAGAGAGCAAGACAGCAGAGACAGTAGGCTAAGAGAGAGAGAGAGAGAGATTGATTTACCAAGCCCCGACATCTCGCCTTTTACTGCGGCTCGTAAATCTGTCTCCAAACGGCAGCACGCGCTCAAGCATATTTTGAAATATATTCTCCTGCGCGAGACGTGAGGTCTTCCCCGGTTATGGGATTGCACCAGAGACAAATCCCCGGCCGCTCTCACGAGCCGTGTGACCTGGCCGGTGGAACCGCATAACCCCTCTGCCTTACAATTGCTGCTCTATTCTTATTAGCCCGAATGTTAATCAAAAAACAATCACAACAAATAACCGATAACATTTCAACCATTATTAATGCATCTGTGAACGCGCTAATTACAATTTGTTATTATTATGAAGGGAACAGGATCCATACTTGATATTGGAATCCTATCTGAAAGCCGCCAGTATGCAGCCGCTGTGACTGTTGTGTTGTCACACAGTATCAATGACTTTTGAACAATGTTCGAAATGTCTGATTGTTAACTTTAGAACGTCTGGGAGTGAGCCTGCTGAGCTACAGCATGTATTAAATGCACTTTATATGTTTTACATTTTGTACAATTCCACTTACTTATGTTGGTCTTTGAATTGAATGATTTTCCAGGTGCCCGGTTACAGCCAGCAGTAGAACTATAGGAATATATAACACAATTAAGCCACATGCTTTTGGGAGTGTTGGCCTTTACAAACAGATATGCCCTAGATTACTGCTGATACAGATTGTAGACTTAACTGGCGTGCTATTTAATGCTGCCTATAAAGCATAGCGGCTACATATCTCCACAGTGTACAGAGATATCTACACATTTTGAATATATGGCAAGATTGGCATACCTGATAGCCTAAGTAGCAATATTGCAGGTCATTTTGCGTTTCCCTTTTCCTCCTTTTTCTAATATATAGAAGGTTTAATATCAATCGGAATTACCAGGGGATAAATAGCAAGGGAACGTTAAGTAATGGTCAAAATGAATTGTCTCGTCCTGAGCGGCAGTGTTTTTTGTTGTTGCTTCTGAAATGTTTGTGTGGACAAACGTGAGAGGCTGGATTTGCCAAATTCAAATTCTGATTCAGATTTGCTGTGCACGTGATGTTATTATAGACTATATAATATAAAAGCAGTCAGCGCGTCTTTGTCATTAGGATATTGATAAGTAAAAGGTATGGGGGTTGTTTAATACGTTAGTATCAATACGCTTGAACATGCCTAATGCTCTGTCATTAGTCATACAGGCCACAGAAGCCTATTTATCACTTACATGTAACGGATATGAGCGCTGCTGTAACAATGGTGGAGTTATCACACTGTAGGCCTGCTTTTCTCCATTCACTAAATGCAGCATCACAGATTGCCAAACTGCAGGATCACTTTAAAATTAAGGAAACTAAATATAAGGGTTAAACGTTGATGTTTGTATGACTTCTTAATCGATACCAATGTAGGGCTATGGGTATTATTTATTAGTCAGTGATAGGACGGTAGGATAGCCTACTTAAATGCTTTGGGTTGCCAGGTTATGACACAACTGCGGATTTGATGTAAAACAAAAATGAAAATGAAAGAATGTTGCGTTTGTTTCATTAAGCATAAATCTGCTGTTAGATTTAGAAAGTCATTCGTGGTTTTGGCTCAGATGCTGTGGCGTCTTTTTCTTATGAGAGGGGAGTCAAAGAGTCCACTATAGGGTCCTCTTCCTTATTGATACAAGTATAAGATGACAAAGGATAACGGGATATATATCATTTTTATTTTCATTAGTAATTAGTTATTCGTTTACCTATTGACTAACGTTACACTCCATAACAGCCACAATGCCGCAGCATTATGTTGTGTGTATGTATGTATGTGGCCTGTTCAAATAGCCTAAATTGTGTAGGCGCGTGTTGCAACTTGGCAGCCATTCTTTGGCTCTCTCTTTTTAATACTTAATACATGTCTACTTTTAAACGGCTCGCACGCTCTCTCTCGCGCACGTACGCACACACACACACACACACACACACACACACACACACACACACACAGAGCCTGTGCAGCAGTAAAAGCCTGGCAGCCATATATCTCTCGTGACGACCTCCTCCTGCAGCCCGCGCGCCTGCAACATGACCTCCCTTCTCCTCGCGCTCTCCAGAATAATACATTTCTCGGGCAACGCGGCTGCATTGAGCGCAAGGAGAGAGAAAAAAACGCGCGGGCGATTTGTCTGGCAATTAGTAAATCACCGCAAGACTCCCCAGGTCAGAGAGAGAGAGAGAGAGAGAGAAAGAGAGAGAGAGAGAGAGAGAGAGAGAGAGAGAGAGAGAGACACACACACACACACACACACACACACACAGAGACAGAGAGAGAGACACACACAGAGAGAGAGAGAGAGAGAGAGAGAGAGAGAGAGAGAGAGAGAGAGAGAGAGAGAGAGAGAGAGAGAGAGAGAGAGAGAGAGAGAGAGAGAGAGAGACACAGAGAGAGAGAGAGAGAGAGAGACAGAGACAGAGAGAGAGAGAGAGAGAGAGAGAGAGAGAGACACAGAGAGAGAGAGAGAGAGAGAGAGAGGGAGAGAGAGGGAGAGAGAGAAGTTGGTGTTTGGTTGAATGTGTGTGTGTGTGTGTGTGTGTGTGTGTGTGTGTGTGTGTGTGTGTGTGTGTGTGTGTGTGTCTGTGTGTGTGTCTGTGTGCCTGTGTATCTGTGTTGGGAACCCTGAAAGCCCGCAGCTTCCTGTGTAAAGCTCCATCAGCTGGTCCAAACCCTTCAAACATCTCAGTGACAGCAGACTGCATCTTCTCTGTAAACTACCGGTCAGAGTGAGAGCCGCTCACATCTCCCTGCCTGACTCCTACTCGTTTCATGCTTTTACTTCACAGTTATTTACAGTAACTGCTAATCCCACTGAGTTAACATTAACAAGTCTCCTTTTAGATGGAGAGAAGCATCAGGACAAGTGACAAAGCTGCAAAACACAACAACTGGAATCAACATACAGGCGCAGACACCGACATATAATCACTACTTTCACTAAATAGGATCTCAGCGGGCATTTATGTAGCAGCAGAGCAGCAGGACTTTCAATTTAGCAAGCGTGGTTTTAATGAACCTGCGTGAGCTCAAGGCAGAAATTAGATTTACTTTATTCAAGCTTTTGTGTGGAGAAACTTGACAAACTAATCCACAACATTTCTGTATATCAATGAGCAGTAGAGCTATAGCGGTAATGACCAATGGGTTAACATTTCATTTCCTATGCCACATATGTATAACATGTCAGCTGAATGCAACATTGCGTATACAGTCTCACAAATATATTGAACACATTTGTTGTCTTTTGTTTTGCTTTGAAGCCTGCACCATATTCCTCTCTTTTATCAATGCATTACAACCTATCACGAAGCATTACAGCCATGAGTTTTCACTGCAGTTAACAGAATTGTAAAACAAGTCCTCATGGCCAAATGACAAAATAGGTTGTTCATCAGTCTCCACCAAACACTTTGTATGCTCATCCACCACCCAGAACACAGCATGCCACCGTATTTCCAGCTGTACTACTAAACAGGATGGTTAAAGGTGTCTGAGCAAACAAACAGTGCCATGTGTGTATTATGTCACCATTATGCTTGTGTGCATGTTGGCTGAAAGAAGCTGTTTCTCTTATATATCTGTTAATGTATAACATAAATACAAGGGCAAAAAATGCATAAACATCCAACTAGTCGATCAGAACTTAACCAGATCTCCTATTTGCTTGGTTCCCATGCTCGATCAGCTGTGATGCATTTGCTCCATCCATACCGTTAGAGTGGAGCTGGTTATCAAACCTGCAGTTCTTCCAGTACTTGAAGAACTATGTCGAACATTGGTGAGTACTGAACGTTGGTGGATTTCTTAATCTTGTTTATTCATTGCTTGATCAAATATTGGCTGATTTGAAACATACTTTAGATAAATGTATGTCTGAATGTAATTTTTTATTTAAGACTTTTAGTCTTGAGACTATAAAAGGCTGATGCAATTTGATACATTTTAGCTTATATTAAATGAATACTCAGCCACTTAAGATATCAAAATGATTCTTTTTTGGATATGTACAAAACGAAAATATGTGCAAAACCTTTCTACCAGTCTGAAAGGTGCTGTGACCTCTGACCTTTCATCTCATCTGTTGTTGGTCAATTATTACTCTCAAGCACAGTAGCATCTCATTTGCTCTTCTCTAGGTAACAATGTTGTAGAAATGATCAACAATTAGTCCAAAGGACAATCATCCAGCTGAGGGTGATGTCGAGCTGTTAGGGGGTGTCTGTGTAACATTTAAATGTGAAATAATCTATCTGCTGTACATTTGGACCCCTGGTGATAAAATTCCTTCTGTATTACAGTTGAGCAAAGTTCCTTTGGCAACAAGTGTGAGAGCACCAAGTCAAGCTTACAAAAGATGCAACATGGTCAACTTTAATATGTTAGTACAACTATAATATGTCAAATATAAGGACAACAGTTTAAGAAGATGGTCAGGGTAACAACAAGTCAAAGGTGTGATCCCATGTATAGTCACAAGTCCCTCTGAAAAGACCTAAAAGCAACAGTGAACCACATCTTGCTTGCACCAGATAAGAGAAGCGCATCAACGTCTGAAAATTAATGTTATATAGAGATCCTCCAATATTCAGTCTGGTCTCTTTGGATGCTGAATGAAATAGAAGTGTTGTGGCTCTGTACAGAGCTTCACTGCACAACAAGTGAGCATAAACATGGAGCCATCAGTGGGTCATGCAAGGTGCTAGAGATTGCATAGGCAATGTTATTATATGTTGCATGTCTTATGAGATCCTGATGAAATGTAAAATTGAAAATGAAGGGGCATACCAACACTGTATGGGAAATATTTATTGGCAATGAGGGCATGTTGGAACCAAACTGACCAGTAGCATTTTCCCCATATGCCATTGTCTCTGTGATGAATCAGTACTCCCCAACAAACAAACACACACACACACACACACACACACACACACACACACACACACACACACACACACACACACACACACACATATACACAGCACTCATCCCAGCTGCAGGTCAGATTACCAGGCTGGAAAATGACCAGCAGCCATCAACCCAATGAATAGCAGTGGCTGCAGTTCACTGAATTGCTGACAATCAGTTTTACAGTAAAAATATCAACATTCTATTCTATTGATTTCTATTTATTGGCTACTGTGAATTAGCTTTTCAAAACGAGTACCATGTCCTGAATTTCAAACACAGTATAAAATTCTGAATACAGCATGCAAACATGGCTGCAACTAGCCTGGAAGTTAAAACGGGCTGCTCATCAGCTTTTCAGCAAGGCAATCAGGAGGGGCAGGCTCTGTTTACACTGAGGTTCCAGTCTATCCAAATACTGTCCAGCATCAGGCTGCACATTCTCTCTGTTCCAGCCTTTCTAGCAGGCTTGGCTGACCCTTTCATACCAAATCATACAGTTAGAATAACTCACAGCACCGTGTGTTAAAGTGCTCAAGGCTTTCGAGATAGAAGACTACATCTGAAAATACTTGCAAAAACAGTATCCTGGTCAAGTAAAAGGACAAATAATATGAATGTCATTATGTTAAGCTGTGCAATATTTTCCAAAAAATTAGGAGTGGGAATTTCAGCCAGTCTCAACAAAGCCCTAATTTAACTGAGCGTCAGCAGTGGCCTGTCGCTGACCCCTGCCCAGGTGGTTAGCTTACTTGTCTGTCTGTCTGGGTGTGGGATGGAGATATGGCCGCCGTGCCCCCGGGGTACAGTGCCCTGAACTCTGCCTGTTATGACTAAGGGGCCTGGGGGCACCGGAGGTCTGGGAATGTCCGAGGGAGTGGAGGGACCAGCAGCATTGCGAGGTCAAGGGGGACCTGGAGTGGTGGGGGTAGGGGTGTAGTGGGGGGGGGGGGGGGTAACCACGGGTCAGCCTCTGGCTTCAGAGCTAGTGGACCTCATCGGTCAGAAAAACGTGGCCCCTAGTTGAACCCTCTGTGGCCGCAGCTTGGCCATTCCGCTGCCCTGCATGACCATCGATTTTTTTCCCTCCTCCACCTCTCTCTGCCTTTCCTTCGATACCCGCCGCTTATATTTCTCTCATTTGTTTCTCTTACTTCTCCACGCATCGCATCACGCCATGGCCTGCATCCCCCTGAGAGGCCAGAGCCCCTCCACCAGAACCGCTGCCCCTTTATTTTTAATCCCGGGCTAGATTGATTTCTGAAGGGGTCAAACAGGAGTGAGTGCGCTTCCTAAGGCCGCTACTGTCGGCTCAGCAGATACCGGAGGCCTGAGCGCGCACGGCGACCGGCAATCGTTCGCAGTTCATTTGGAAAACCTCGCAGATCGTTTGTTTTCGAGGTAAATTGTTTTGGAGAGCAACCGAGAGAGTATCCATTAACCAGTGCTCCCCCCTGTTCTTTTAATTTTTCTCTTTCACCCATACCTCCTCCCCCTGCAACCCTCTCTCCAAATGAGCGCCGTATTATTCATATTCCCACCGCATTCGCCATAGCCTGTTTGCACCTGGCCGACAAAACACACACACACACACACACACACACACACACACACACACACACACACACACACACACACACACACACACAGTATCTCATTAAAAGCTATAGGCTATAGCAACACTTTATAACCACAGAAACACAGCCAAGACAAAATGCATAATAAGCTCCGGGTGAACCAGGAATTATTCACACGGGCCATTCTGTCATACATTAGCGCGAGAATTTTCTGAATTTTCTGCTTAGGCGACTGTGTTAAATGTGGTGTCCATTTGGTGTCCACGGACAGTAGCACAATTTACGCACAACAGATGCTCAAGAGGCGGCAGGCCTCGTGAGTGACAAATAGACGCAAAAGTGACACCACCGCAGCAAAGGGGGACGGAAACATTTGCACAAACCCAGGAGAAAGCAGCACAACACAAGCTTGTCATTTGTAGCTGATGCTGCAGGCAAACACACACACACTCACAGACACACACACCTCCCAACACAAACACGTATCTCCAAAAGTCCCTGCGCTAAAATCAAAGACCCCAGGACCATAAATGCCCTCTTCGCCTGACCTCGCCAAATGCGCAGGGGGCAATAAAACCATAAAAACGCCACCGAGCCATCAGACATAGAGGAGCAAGAGAGCCAAAGACAGAAAAGGGGAGAGAAAATGAAGTTCCCAGGCCTCTTACCTTAGACGCCACCACTTTCAGCGACTTCTGAGCCATCTTCTTCTGCTTCGTGAGGGCTCTCTGACTGATTTGTTGGAGTTTCTTAGGAGGGATTTTCTTTTTTCCAATGAGGAAGAAAAAAGTTTTTTTTCTATGGTAGGATACTTGTGGGGTGTAAAAAATAGCTTGCTGATGGCTGGGAAAGGGGAGGTGTGTATGTATGACTGTTTATGTGTGTGTGTGTGTGTGTGTGTGTGTGTGTGTGTGTGTGTGTTTGCGTGTGTGCGTGTGTGCGTGTGTGAGGGGGTGTCTTCCAAGACGTCTTCTTTTTCTTCTCCTCTGTCTGTCTCTCTGTTCCTTGCCCTCTCTCTCTCTCTCTCTCCTGGCAGAAGGGGTCTTGTGTGTGGCTGCCGGATGACAATAGAGAAGGAGAAGAAGTGTTTAAAGAAGAACAAGTGATTAATGATTGTTCCTTGTATAATTCTCGCATTTTTCTTGAGGTGTCGTCCCTTCTGCCCTGTCCAGAAATAATGGCGGTGAACTTTTTCAGATGGGTAGGGGGGGAGGGGGGTGCAACCTCACAAAATCTGCTCCCATTCACAGAAGCAGCAGAAGGCCCCGGCTGATAATGGAGGCTAAAAAAGAGTAAGGATTCCTTGGTGGATTTTATTGTGCACGGTGTCACCCTGCGCGCAAATTCATTTATTTCAACTCGGACTGCAAGCGCTCAGGGGCTTTAGGGGTTATTGTGGAGGCACATATGTGTGTGTGAACATTGAGGAGGGGGATCTGTTTAGATGCTTCAATATAGGATAATTGGTGTATAGCAAAAATTACAGCAGGATACAAATATGATCTTGTGTTGTGTGTGTGGAGGAGGGGTTTTAAACCTTAAAGCGCTCACAAGAAGAATGCATCTTCTGGAAAAGCATTAAACCGGAGTGAAAACGCACTGAAGGCACTTTGAAGCAGAGTGGAAACAGAACAGGGAAATTGATTTTTGCAGTAATGAAACAGTGAAATCTTTGAAAATGCAGGTTTACATGCTCCGAGTTTAAGGATTTAATATTTTTGGCGCAGTGTGTGTGTGTGTGTGTGTGTGTTTGAGCACATCTAGGTGTACAGTTTGATAAGGAGGGCGGTGTTTGCGCTGGAGCAGCCTTTCATAAACAGGAAGAAAACAGATAAATGGGCAGAGGGAGTCTCTGTGGCAAGAGGCCCAGGGAGAAATCAACCAACAAGTAATAGGGAATCTTCTCTGGGCCGAGGAATACGAGCGGACCAATTTGGGGGGCACACTTTTTTTGTTTAAAGTTCATCGAGAGGAATGCTATTTTCTCGTTCTCCCCCTCTTGCTCTATATTTTTCGATACCTGCTCTAAGAAAAGAAAATGAAAATTAATACGGGAGCCGCGCCTTACAAAAGAAGCCATTCGTCTTGTTGATTATCTATTTGGTTGTCAGGGTTTGAGCTATGGCGCCGGCCCGCTCCCTTTTTGTAATATATAAAAAAATAAAACACACATGCGCGCACAGCACCGGTCCAGAAAACACCGATAGGGGAAAAAAACTGTTGTGCAAAAATTGCACTCATTAAAGCATTAAAAGACCACGAACCGAGAAACTATTTAATGTTTTTTTTTCTCTTCAGAATCAGAAGAGGAAGGAGGGGGGGGTCTCATACTCTGTGTCGGGCCGGTCTGAGCAGCCGTTAAATTAACGGGAGAACGGGAGTGAAACGGAGGGAGGGTTTGTGATTTAAAACGAGATTACAGGACGTAATGTACCAAGATCACTCATGGCCGGGACAGATTAATCATCGCAGGCTGCTGATTTCTCAAGACAGGTCTCTGCGCGTTTGTACGCAAAACCAACACTGAAATTAAATGAAATTATTTATTGTGTGCGCATGTGGGAGCGTGTGTATATATGCTTTAAATACCTTCACTGTTAACGTAGGAGAGAGGAGCTTTTGGTATTTTTGATCTGCTGTGGAGGCGAAATGGAAATGATTCTTTACAATTTTAGAAACAAACTTAAGCATATATCTGCGTATATATAACTTGATTATGAATTCAAACTGGGCGATTTCATTAGCTAGACATAACTCCACGCCTCTTGTATTGAGCAATATTTAACGCTATGCGAGAACATTTAGAAAAAACTCAACAAATCATGATTTGGAGAGAGGAAATAAAAGAGAAGAGGATAAGAGAAATAACGTTTTAGCCATTTATTTAAATTTCTATGAACTATTTACAAATAATAGGAAGGTAGACACTGAGGAGGCATAAGCAGAGAAATGAGCAACTTACATATCGGAGGAGGTAACACATGTTCACCAATACCACCATTGTTATTATTATCATCATCGTCAATAACGATAGGAACTGATCTTTGGAATGCAAATAAAATAACAACAATTAAAGAACACTTGCAGAATAAAATATCTAAAAAGTGGCACAAGGGGACAGAACAGAGAGAGAGAAGGAGAAAAGGAAATGTGCGCGCATTTAATGTGCGGAGAAAGGAGGGACAGAGAGGAAGACATAGAAAAATAAATCAACACCATTACGACATGCAGTAAAAGGCTCCTTGTTTTTCTGAATGTCCCTGGCTAACAATCGCTTATAATTAAATTACATTTTTAAATTTCCACATACATTTAAATGAACAGCGCCTTTTGTATTGCAGGTAGGCTAATAATTATTATTATAATAACAATTTCAAAAATATAAAAGCTTGAAAAGCTGTCACTTCATTGACCTAGCAAGAGAAAATAAGATGACCAAAAAAATAAAAATATATATAAGTACAACTGAGGTAATAGGTAGTACATTGTATAGTGCTGCGTTTATAATGTGTTTTTGAGCTGTGTACCAGGATTTTGGTTTGAATATTAGTGTCCTTTGTTCAGGCAGCTTTATAAACCCTGTTTGGTACGTAGAGTGGAAAATGCCATAATTTAACTTTAACTTGAGTTCACCTGTATCACCCTGTCAGTCTGCTTCCCTGTATACAACATTACAACATGAACAATCAACGGACCACATAGACGCTCCTTGCCATTCTCAGCAATTTACAATCAACACTGAATTCAAAAATAATTAAAATGTAAAAAGCTATATTTTGTCATTAAACAAAACAGAAATACCAACAGTTATTATTATTATAACAGCAAGACAGAAAACTGCCTGGTGTCTTTTTGGATCATACCGGAGGTTATATTTTATGTTAAGTACTATAAGGACGGACAGAAGGGTAAGAGCATGTGTGTTTTTTGTTCGTATTTAGAGAGTGGGTGTGTGTGTGTGTGTGTGTGTGTGTGTGTGTGTGTGTGTGTGTGTGTGTGTGTGTGTGTGTGTGTGTGTGTGTGTGTGTGTGTGTCTGTGTGCGTGCGTGCGTGTGTGGCGGGTTGTAAGAATACTTTTCTTGACAGAACGAGAGTTCCATTTATTACACGTGCGTGTGTGATTGGGGTGGGAGGGTGAGGGGTAGCGGTCTGGGGAGGGGTGCGGAAGGGGGGGGGGGGCGGGGCGCGAGGGGTAATGGGCAGAGCCGCGGTTCACCCCTTTGCTTTGTACCCGCAGAGTAAACAATGACAAATGGGGCCCGAGTTTGGCATGATTAAAGATGAAAACCAGGATCCATCTTCAACACACACAGAAAAAACTAGTCTCAGGTGGAAAAAAAGAAACCACACGCACGCGGGCACATTATCAGCTCAGCCTATACCATCTTATGCTCTGTCATAGAGACGAAGCGAGAGAGGAGTATAAAAACACAGAAATATAAAAAGCAGGGAGAGACAGAGATGGGCAGAGAATGCATGGGAGACAAAAGCAAAAAAGTGGCCGCATCATTTTCTCAGTTCGTTCAGTCTCCTTTGCCTACTTTTGTTCATTTCATTTTTTATGAATGGGAAATTTCCCCCTTCACCCCCTCCCACGTCATCACGTCATATTAGTGTGTAACATCAGCACAGCATCAGGACCGAACAGGCGGCAATAGCATCGCTCCCTCCGTCCCTCCAGAGTAAAGGCGTTATTCCGGTCCAAAGTGCAGGCTCCGGTGGATACAAGCGTGGCTGCCGCTTTGGCGTTCAGTTTGGGAACCAGGGAGGGCACAAATCAGACAAAGAGCCAAATAACCGGGCTATAGGGGCCCGGTGCGGTTCTGGGAGCCGGTTAGAGCCTGGGAGTTTGTGTTGTTGTTTGTCCCGGAGCGGACCTTGGTGTTAGGCAGCTTGTGGTCCTTCTTCCACTTCATCCTCCGGTTCTGGAACCAGATCTTGATCTGCCGCTCTGACAGGCACAGCGTGTGGGCGATCTCCACCCTGCGCCTGCGCGTCAGGTACCGGTTGTAGTGGAACTCCTTCTCGAGCTCCAGGACCTGCTGGCGCGTGTAGGCCGTCCGCGAGCGCTTCGGCTCGCCACCTGTGTAGTTTGAACTCACTGTGGGACAACAATGGCAATATATGAGCATCACAACATTTACCACTCAAGAAAAAATACAAGAACCACAATACAATCACCTTCAAAATACAGCAAGATAGGCTAATAGACTAATAGCCTAATAATAATAATAATAATAATAATAATAATAATAATAATAATAATAATAATAATAAAGTAGTAAATACGCTGGCTGCACTATAAAATACAACAGAATCACTGCTTTCAGATTTACAATAAGTAGGCTAACATTACTGTCGTTGTTAGTATAATATTGGCTACATAGACTAATTGTTGTAATGCTCATTCAAGAAGATGCAACACAGTAGTCTATTGGTAACTTGCAAAACTGAAAAAAGCCCATCAAGCCATATGAGAAAGAAAATGTCAGTGCATTATGAGCATGCAACGAAGGGAAATGAAGCCATGGTCACCGCGGTAGGACCTACTGAATACAGAATACAAAATGGCTGTAACCTTGCAGACCCGTTACTGATTGTAATCCTCTTTTCTCCTACGACAAATATGTAGTGTGTGCTTTCAAAAGCAGCTGTGACAGCATACCTCGTTTATTTGACACTACAGTTTGTTGCGTTTTCAGTGAGCACATGTTGTCAGGTGTCATTTATGGCCCTGCGGCGGTGTGAATCCTCCCAGCAGCCAGCCTAAAGCTGGTGTCCAAATGTTGTGATTTGAAAGAAAATAGAGGCCACGGCCGCGTTTCCCAATGCTTGAAAAATCGCGCTGTTCTGACACGTCCGCGCACGCACGATCATGACTGTCGAAACATATAGTTAGGCTAGGCCTAGAAAAGCAGTTCGGAGCAGCTACCTTTCCTTGCAATGATCTTACGCAAGGAATTCACGGACTACGCAAGGATGGCAGCATGTATGAACTGGTTGAGAGTAAAGATGGTGCGGGTGCAGCAGCTACACGACGGCACTGAACGGCCGACTGGGTGATGATTCAACAAATACTAAAACCTACAACCGGGCAGAAGCAAGCAAACATGCTGCATGCAGTCCGGTGTCTCCAAAGACGTGACAGCTAAAATAACTGCAAAGAGCAAATGCAATTAAGAGTTTTCTTACCGAGTTAACAGCCCGGTGGAGTGAATGCATTACGTCGACTTTACAAAAGGGGCATTTTGTCGCCCAGCGAACATGCGCTCCGGTTATCACAATACGCAATAGGCAGCAAGTCTATTAGAACATTACAGAGAAGCCATAATAGACTGGAGCTATTCGGTTTTACATTAGTGTTTTACGGCCGGCTCCATAAACATGAATATTTCAGCTGCCATAAAACTTTCCCTCCCCTGGAACAACGAGTGGGGAAGGAAGGCTCGACAGAGTAAAGTACACCGTTTATACAACCCGACCACTTAAAATCAAATTACCAAAGCATAAAATCTAACTTATGGGCTCGGTCTGAGTTGTCATAAGGCGAGGAATTAGAGCAGACGAGCCTGAGATCGGACTTCAAAAAGCACCTCTGCGGAGAGGTGTAATAAAAATTTATGGTGGGTGTAATTATATTGGCCCTGCAAACAGACGATCGTAAATCTTGACCCAAGGGCTACTCTTCCACTTCTAACAGAAAACAAGGAGGGGAAGCCGTAGATTTTGACGGTGGACACCTAGCTGACTGCATGGCAGCCAACTGCAGGCACAAAGGCGCAGCGAGAGAGAGAGAGAGAGAGAGAGGGAGAGAGAGGAAGAAGTTTGCATGCAGCACTTACCGATGTTTACATGGACTTTCTTCATCCACGGATAGACTACGGGGTCCTTACGAGTGCTCGTGGGGGACGAAGTGCTTTGGCCGCAAGACGCAGGCGGAGGCGGGCTGGGTGTCACCGAGTCGCAGCGGTGGCTCAGCTCCGGGACTGGGGGAGTCTGCAGCCCGGTCGGGGGGAGGACGTGACCCCGAGGGGACATCACCACCGAGGCTGGCTGCCCTGGACGCTGGCACGGCGTGTACGGCGGCTCGCCTCGCTGCTGGTGGTGGTTCTGGTGTTGTGGGTGGTGTTGATGGTGGTGGTAGAGAGAGTCCGGCTGAAAGGCAGCAGGCTCCTGCCTCTGGGCGCTGTAATAGTCCGGAGAGTGGCTGGGCAGATAGTCGCTCTGTGAGTATTCCTCGCACGGTGGGAACTTCGGGTCCACATAGTTGGAGTTGATCAAATAGGAGCTCATGGCCATTAATTTCAGTCTTTTTGTGAAATTGCACCTACTCGGAAAATATATAACTAAAATTTATATCTCATCCCTTTACTCTTCGGTTATTCCTGTTCCGTTGAACCCTCCTACTTTTCTGTCAAGTGAACAAAGTTAAGAATCCACGTGACGGCAGCCGGCCAATGGCGCGCCTCCTGGACGAACCCCGGATAAGGAAATGGGATTAAGCATATACACGGACCCCGCACGCGCATCATCATATGGCCTCAGTTTGTGGGCATTCACAGTGTTACAATACGTCCTCCTCTCCCTCCCCGGGCCCCGTTCACTCTCTATGTATCTCTCCACCACATGTCGGCACGCATGCCGTCCTAAGCAGCCAGAGAATCACAACAATAACAAAGCGCGTCTGACACGCACGAAGTAGCCTACAGCTCGAGCGGAAGCCGCACTGAGGAACGCGCGCGCAAGGACACACACGAGCAACAGAGTACAGTACAGATGATAAGTCCTCCCTTATTGCAAACGAACCCCTTCCCCCTGTTACGCGTCTGGCTGGAACTTCAAAAAGAAAAAAATAAAGCAAACAGAAAAAAGAAGCAGCAGAAAGAAAGTGCTTGGGGGGATTTAAAGTGGCGCCTGCACCACCCTCTGTGTATATATGTAGGGGTGTGTGTGTAGGGACGTGCTTGCCAAAGCCTTTTCTTTTTTCTCTCTTCTTTTTAAATCGCTAATAACGGGGAGTGGGTGAGTGGCCTGGCCGGCTGCTGCGCCGCCACCCAGCAGCAGCACCGTGTCAGAGATAAATCTGGCTTGTTTAGGATCGATAGAAAATTCATCAACTAATTCAGGTTACACGGCCTTCTAAATCACTAGCAGACTTTAGCATTAGGAACGAGAATACAGCACCGGTTCCCTCTTTTAAAGCCCTGTTACTCCAACAGGCGCCCATTCCACATTTCACTCCCCTTGCATGGTAATTCAGCCTCAGCCAGGGTCGCCTTTTGCCTTGCATTATAAACAGGCTATATTCCCTTCCGCTTTCCGATATTAACATCACTGGCAGAGTAATGTGCCCAATTCAGACTGCGCGGCTACTTTTGCCCTTGAGCTGTGCATTACTGAACAGAGATACAGCCCTTTGTTTTTCCTCCGAAAGGAAATGTCATCCCCCTAACCGTGACCCGCTTACACTAGCTGCTACAATCTCTTTGTTTACCCATTTCAAACACTGACACATACCATGTAACACAATCTAACTCTCTACTGCTGTCACTTTCTATACTGCTATAAAACGGGCTGAAAAACACCATGTTTGAAGACGCACAGATTTTAGACAGCAAACTGCATTATAAAGAATACTAATCAAACTCTTTTTCCAGCATCCCCCCCCAACAAGTTTTATAGTAAATTCCATTGAGTCCAATAATTCAGCTTGCAGCAATTTCTGCACAAGTTCAACATAGAAAGAAAACACAGACACATACAATGTACTACAAAACGCGGAGCACTGCGGTGAATAGTTATCAGTGGGACTAAAGGTGCGCGCACGCACACACACACACACACACAAACACACACACACACACACACACACACACACACACACACAAACACGCAAGATGATGGAGATATCCAAGTCCTTTGTTTCGAGAAAATTGACCGTCTCTAAATCGAAACCTTACGCCCCCCCCCCCCCCCCCCACCTCACACACCCAACCCCCCAATACGCCTTCCAAGATGAACAGTAAAGTCGACCGCATCATTTTTCAACAAGACAAATAATAAATAAATAAAAAAAGTCCAATTCAACCTGGAATTGGCCTTTAAAACTGCGAGGCGGATGCGGTTTGATGATCGAAAAAAAAGAGAAGTACAGAACTTAGATTGAGTTTTCCGCACTGTGGAGGAGAACAGGTACATAATACACATTAAATAACACCAAAACAGTCCTGAAATAAATACATTGGAGGATGTCTATGCTGATAGGAAATATAAATTCGTAGAGAAGACATTATTAAACTTCACAGTTCCACTTTTACAAATGTAAATACCAAGCAGCGATCCATAAGGCGTTACAACCCAATAATAGCAGCTGATGGCCTCGCCTCCCTGTGTCGGATCCATCGCTGACGTCGTGTATAAATCCACTATATACTCCCCTAGAAACGAATTTGTGATTGTTTTAATGATTTTTACACAAATCCGGATCTACAGGGTAGATATAGAAGACAGCGGCTCTCTGGAGGCACAAGGTTACACCGTCGATAGACTTTTATTGCTTTCATAAACTTCCTGTCATAGCCACAATGGAAGATTTCCATCCATCTGTACAGTTTGTGACCCCTGACCCGCTCAAATCTGGTGGGGATCTGGGAAATGAAGTTATAATGCTGTGACACTTCCGGCAAGCCAAGCGCGACGCCAGCTAACTCGCAAATAAATCAAGAAAATAAAAAAAATACAAACATTTTTGCTTTTGATTTTTTTTCTTGTAGACAGTGTGAAGGAGAGAAGGGGGGCAGGTGCGCTCGGAGCTGTATTGTAGTCCCGTTAATTAATCTTTCCAAATGCAGCTTTAAATTGAAAACAGCAAAATACATTTTAATTAAAAAAAAACATATTCTTCTCTTTATAATATGTGCATTTAATTATTAATGGCGCATTGGTAATGTTAAGCTATTACAATGACGAATGAAAGTAAAATGCATTTAGTGATATTATATACGTAGTAATTTTATGTCCAGGGAATTGTGAAATATTATGTATTATTATGAAATATTTATTTGTATCTCACAAATAAATATGTCTCACCGTGAAGGGGAAATTAGGCCTCTGTCACTGACAAAGATATTTTTGCATCTCTTTGTTTTTTCTATAAAAATGTAATATTTCCTTGGCCAATTTAGTTTTTCACTACTCCATCTAAACGAATGTTTTATTCAAAATAATAATAGGCCTATTCCTAAAGATTTCTTTCCTCGTAAATATACACACACAATTGAATTAAAAAGTAGCCTACTGTTGTAATTATCCAAAAAGAAGAACAAAAGATAAGAAAAAAACTTGGCAGCTCCAACCGTGCACCGTTCTAACAGAATGAACACAATTTAATGAAAGAAGAGACAAATCGCTTGGCACGGGAAACACTGTCCTATCAAAAATGGTTCTAAATGATTCGACTGAAGAATGGATGGACCAATGAATAAATGAATAAATGCCCCTTCAATATGCTAAATGAATTGTAGTCTGTCTCCAAAACTCTGATTCAACAGAATTAAAAAGGAATCTGGCTTACACACAAGGGCCTGCTCTATCTATCTATCTATCTATCTATCTATCTATCTATCTATCTATCTATCTATCTATCTATCTATCTATCTAAATAAATAGTATAAATCACGATTAAAACAAAAAATCAAAAAGTAAAAACGTTTGATTGATTTCTGTTTATCTTACTACAAAATCCTATTTTACATTTTTATTTAGTCCACATCATATCACATTGATAGGCTTAGAAAATAGACAAGTTAAGGACAAAAACGAAATACAAATTATAAGTGAGAATATGCTGCTACTGATGCATTTAGAAGCTCTTCGTGCTTTCACCTATGAACGTGGTTTTTTTCGGCTATATATTTCCCATACAATTTCTATCTGCTCCTGTGCTGCTCCCACATTGATTTTGTGACACTGACACTCCCTCCTTGCTGCAGGCAATATTGCTGTTCTCTGTTTCCTGAAAAAAGTTGCTCGTACATCACCAAACCGGACAACAAAAGCCAAGAGCACGGAGCCGCTTCAGACTGGAGGGAGAGGCACCTTCAACCTGCTTCTAATCCGCCTCTAGTCTGCATTCTTTCTACTCAGTATCGTTTTTTTTTTAGTTCTCCACTATTTGTGCAGTGTTTATTTACCAATACAACCCAGTGTAGTCTCTATTTTATTCTGCGCAGGGGTGGGCCTATTTCTGTCACCTTGAACTCCCGCTTTGCCGCGGGGCATCTCAGGTATCGATCAAGGTGTGCTGAGTCTGACTGGGGCACTTCCCTTCTCTCTGTCAAGTTTGTCAGCAGTAGCCATTCAGCTGAACGAGGCGGGGGCCCATTGTTTCCGGCTACAGGTAGAGGCCAATGTACTCACCTAAGATCCACAGATACTCGGAGATATTTAGATTTTAGATATGGAAAGAAAAACATACTGAGTTTGTCACCAAATAGAGTTATATGACACAGTGTATTGTAGGCCTGACACCAACAACGTAAGACCGGGATCTCTTATGACACTACATGCAGCTGTTCGCTTTTCCATTAAATAGCCTACAATTAGTCTGTTCAAAACGAATACAGTCAAACAGACTGCTTTATTTTGCCATTTAATCGATGTCAATATTATACATATTATAAACCTGTCAGCGGGCTAAGGACCACTTCACCATAGTGGCACTCCACCTGAAAACTGTCCTGTCCTGTTTTCAACCCCAGCACGCACGCACACGCACACATACACACACACAAACGTGCATGATTAGAGAACTGGATCCAGCTTCAAGAGGGAAACATAAAACATATAGGGTTATAGTTTATAGTTTATATTTGCTGTAACATGTAGTATCAGCACGTGCTTCACAGCGCAAGCGACTGAGAGAGGCTGACATGCAGCGGGATACAGTGAGTGGAAAAGGTCAGCGGATCTGGATTTAAACATTTGCCTTTTACTGCGGGTCAATTCCGTTTACAGCTCAAACACCAACAAGCTCAAACGGTAACTTCCCGGAGGTTAAAAGGTTTTGTAGGAAGGGGGTGAAATAAAAAGTAATAAAATATTCATGGAGCGGAAGAGAGCCGGGGTGAATAAATAACTCTAAAGTCCCCGTCACAATTTACGATCTTTCTAACAAGTTTGCCCCATTAGCGGCTCACAAACTCAGTTGTTGTTGTTGGCAAAGCTGCTGAAAAAGCTGTCGCTCTCTGCTTCTACTCCGATGTTGCACAATATGGGATTAAAACGGTTCTAAAATGGATTCATTTTAACGAGCGTGAAGGTAAGATTTGTATCGTTTGTATAGCTGGGTCTTTACATATTCAAGAAACAAAGAGTACGATTTAAAAGTGACGGCAACTCAATCCGTAAGTAGCTTGTTCTAGAAGAATACACTCGTAATTTTGTCAGCTGCGTAACAAATAATACGCTTATAGAATAATGTTAGCCTTTTGTGTTTATCTGTTTTTAACTCTAGTCTGAAACATTACATTTAAAAGGCACAATTGTGTTTTTTGTTCAATGGCGGGCCTTAACTGGTATAAAGCCACAATGAGAAAATTAAAATGAACATATAGAAGGGTTAAACAGCCTCATTATCTGCAGCGACCACTTGTCAATGTTCTGAAATATTACCGAGGTGAAAAGCTTTAGGGACAACGACGAAGAAGAGAAATGTGGTTTTGCTCCTTTGTGCAGTTTGAAAAATAAATCGAGGTCCATTCGGCTGGTTATTGTCATGCAAAGTATCGGACAGAGAGAGAGAAAAAATGAAGTGGTGCAGAGGCCTGTCCCTCCGTATGGCAAGGATTAATCTAAAGGTGTTTTATGATATATCTATTGTGTGGAAGCTCGGACCAGCGGCGCGCAGCGCGTCAGGTAAAGCTGTGGAAGAGAAACAGCAGGGAAGAAATACAGACTAAAACAAGAGCTGACTGCAAAATGGCTGTATCTGTGTTGAATAACATCCAATAAAACTCAGTTCTGCCGTTCACATCTCCAAAAGGTCCTCCCTTCTTTTGAGTCACACTGAAACTATAACTCCAACCAAACTATTTCCCTTGTGCAATTTAAACGTGTCCTCCTTTTCTTTATGACTGAAAAATACAACACATAATTACATTAAAACAGCTCTACTCAAAGCTCCCGCATAATCAGTGTTGGTGCTAAATAGACGCTTAAAAACATCCAAACAGCCTCTAAAAATGAACTAGCAGACAACACAGACCGGGTGTAGGCTACAGCAGGAGCGCAGCATTTGTATTGATGGAGGAGCACAAACGATGAAAAGAAACAAACGCTGCCTGTAGCCTCGGAGCGTTTTATTCCACAGCCAGCTTATAATCAAAGAAACAGCACATTAGCAATCAGCAGAGGAACATAAACAGCTGAAACCACTGCCGCTTTCTGCAGGCTCCTACTGGCAACATTCTTGATACACCATGTGCTAGTATCGGCAAAAAAACCACACATCTGGATGCAAACTGATGAAACCGCAGCAATGTTCATGCTGACATCCACACAACACAACCACTGCAAACATTCTCAGTTCACAAGCTCACAGTATTTTTGTAGACCTAATTATGCCACATGTCTAACATAAGCAACGATTTTTTTTTTGTTGGGCTACTATTTTAGGAATTGTGACAAAAGACGAAAATCAACATAGCCTATTGTAGGACAAAAACAATCTTTAGCTATCTTTATATGTATTGAATCAGCCATGTAAATATGTTTCAAATTGAATTTAAGACTATGGAGGGAGAAAGTTGTCCATGACCTTTAACCTTCCACTGGCCACGACCTCACCTTCACCCTCAGTAGCCATATGATAGTGTGTGTGTGTATATGTGTGTGTGTGTGTGTGTATGGGGGGGTGTGGGGGTGTGAGGGCTGCATTTCGGCTTGAGTCCTATCTATCTATCTATCTATCTATCTATCTATCTATCTATCTATCGATCTATCTATCTATCTGCTGATGTTCTTTGGTATTTAAACGTATCATTTAGGCCTTATTATAAGCTAGACCACTGGAGGTACAGCAAAACCTAAATGATTGCCAAAATAGTGTCTAAAAACGGGCTGTTTTAGTCACACAGCCCCAGGTGGCTTAGTAACTCACTAATTAACCAGCATGATGGTGAAGGTACAGTGAAGGACATGGGGCTTGCAAAGAGGAAACACACAGTTCAAATACCCACTGTGTGACATGCACAGCCTATAATCATAAAAAATATAAATGGTTGAAGACTCAGAATCAGAAAAAGCTGTATGCCGTAAGTAAGTTTTGCTGTACGACGTAAGTAGCCTACGTTTTCAATTACAAGGCATTAGCGTTGTTTTTTGATGCATACAATAAACCTACCGAAAGGAAATAAACAAAAAACAAAGTAGCCTACACTACAAACCAGACAAAAACAAAAATATATAATTTAGAAATATTACAATTGCAAAATATGTAAAAGACAGTGTAACCTAAGACATATGTTTAATATAACTGTTTAACCACAATAAAGTCATTATATTGGAAACAGGAGGAAGAGGAGGAAGAGGAGGAGGGGTGCTGCGGCAGCTCCTGCAACACGTGGTCTTCCCCTTCCTCCCAGCATGGGCAAAACACCTGCCACACACACACACACACACACGGTACGAGCTAGAATGCGTACGTACACACACAATGATATGCAAATGAGCCAGCTTCCTCTTATACAAGTCGATTTCTATTTTTTGTGTACTCACTCCTCTGTAGCTCGCGGATCCGCCTCTCCTTTCTGGTGTCATCTTCACTCAGCTTCAACCATTTTTCATCTTGTTATCGTTATGAAATTTTGCTTTTCTTTTCCTTCTTCTGCTTCTCGACATCTTCAACACATCGGCAGCTGTGTTCCATTCCCTTTTTCTCCATACAGAGAAGCATTGACACCTCAGTTGTCCTTCTCTCTCTTGTGCCGACGCCACAGGTTTTTTTGACCTCTTCGGGATTCTTCGTGGTATCTTAAAAAAAAAAAAAAATCGCTGTCATTTCCGCGGACACCCCAGCTCACATGCACGCACGCACACGCGCAGAGACGGACACACTCCGGTCTCCGATAAAGTGTAAACATGACTGTATCCAAACCGCATCGCTCAGAATCCGCGTTTAAACTTTAACGGTGATAATCCAGCAAAAAAAACGGTAACACGTCACCGTAACGTTGCGACAGCAGCACGGGGCGCTCCGTGCGTAAACTCCGACAAAATTAAATGATAAAGGAAACCCCCATCACCGGTGGCCGTTCCAAGTGTTTCCCGGTGTTACAGCGAGCAGTTTGGGGCTGAAGGAGACCGAGCAGGGCTGCTGTGGAGACTGTGGGCTCTTTAAGGCATTAAGTGTTGTGTGTGTGTGTGCATGGACTCAAGTTTTCAAATTAATCTGCCAGTTTGGCACACTCTTTGTTTAACGGGCGAGGCGTGTCACTCCGCGTCCCCGGTACACATTTTAATATTGGTGAGACGCGCTGACCTCCCGTTCACCCCGAGAACAACCAAGCCCCTCTCTCTCTCCCCCCCCCCCTCCCCTTCCTCGTCCCCCTCCCGTTTCCACACCCTTTCTTTCAGCCATTTCCACCTCTCTCTCCCACTCCCTTCTCTCCTTCATTCCCTCTTTCTGTCATTCTGTTCTTTACCCGTCCCTCTCTCCCCCTCTCCCTCTCTCTCTCCGTCATACCACATTGAGTTGGAGTCATTACTTTGAAGAAAAATGGTCAGTAGATGTGAAAGAAGGAGGGGGGTCTTTTTCTTTCTCTCACTCACACAGATTTTCTTTTCTTCCAGGATCATTTCTCTCTTTCCCTTTGTTGCATAAATATAAATGACACCACCGTGCACGCTGACATGTGAATAACAGCACCATCACTTCAGAGTCTTAAACATGAATATTTCGTAGAAACAAATGTGTTGTATTGCAGCTTAGTTCGTGTAAACCTTCTTTAGTGCTTGGAGCCGCGCGCAGATCAGACACGGAGGTATCAGGTGGATTTATATTGATGTTATTCGACTCTCTGCAACCCGCCGATGGATTTTTATCGAGTTAACTGCAGCCATATGTCCACACTTATCCCTGGTCATTTCACTTCTATTACTTTCCTTATATTTCCACATTTTATCACCGTGTCGGTTACAGAAAACAGATGTGCATTATTTTTGCTTATGTTCCATTTCATTTTACATTATGCGTTTTCGTGAATAATTGCCTATAGGTTTTATTTAAAGACAAAGAAAGTGGTATTCATTCGTGACGTTTTAGAGGTGCCATGCACGCGCAAACGGCACGTTTGACAAACCTACAGGCGCGCACGCGCGCTACATTTTAAATCGAGTTAATTTGGTGAACTCAGGATGAACCTTTGGAGAAGGACGGAATCTGTAACGTAGTTATTCACCCATTAGTCTACCTTTTTAGTGTGTGTGTGTGTGTGTGTTGGGGGGGGGCTGTGGGCCGAGCAGAGCCGTGCCAGCCCAGGCCAGCGCATTTACGTCAATAAACGGATTATTTATTTACTGAATTATCATTTTGCTCATCTGTGGCGACTCATTTCCCCTCTTCTCTCTCTTAGTCACCATAAAGCATAGCTCCAACAATATGTGTCCAGACGTTGCTATTCAACAGGAGCTGAGATTAAACGAGTTCAGCTTGTTTGTCTCGTTGATTGAGGTCAAAACTGTTTGCCAGATCAAACTGTGTCATTTACAACAGGTTCGGTTATTCGGCGATAAAGAAACAAACATGGGGGTATGTATTAGCCCTATATTGGGTACTATTTTAGATTTCTTTTTGCATGATTGTTTTCTTTTTTCTCCACGTCTGGCTAAGTTTGTGTGACTACCCCTTGACATACAGGGCAAGTTTATTTTCTACAAAACATTCAACAGCAATCACAACAAAACAAATCGAACAATAATAATGTCTTACAACTCAACAGCAATATATACTAGGCTACTGCTACTTAACTTTAGGCAGACAGAAATAAAAACGAGAAAGACAGAAAGCAGAAGAAAAATGTTGAGACTCATTCTTCTCAGCTAGAAAAGTAAACAGGGCCAGACATTAATCTTGCAGTGGAAAAATCAGATAAGGAGAGTAATATTTTGTGGATGGTGCGCGAGATAAGAGTTTATTTTGACAGGATGGTGCTGATAATGCTGAGGAGAGGAAGAGCTCTGCTTTGCTAAACTCCCTCTCCAAAATGGTTTGGGGATTTATAAATAGCTGTTAGCTCCAAGCATAAAACACCACTTTACATCCCCTAATATCTGGCTGTGCAGCACACACACACACACACACACACACACACACACACACACACACACACACACACACACACACACACACACACCACTAATAGCGTGGCACTATTGTTTCCTATAAGATGTAGGCTAGTATTGATAAATATTGATATAATGCGTTTTTCATCAACATAAAACTATAGACAGTTAGTCAATACATTAATTTTTATTATAGAGGCAGCACTTTTGTTTGAATGGTTGTTGCTAATAAAAGTGTTGTTTTATTGTATCTGGGCCTTCTTGTGTACCTATTTTTTTGGATCATGCCTCGTTTCAGCGGATTTTAAAGGTTGATAATAATACAGTCATAACAATGAAATATTATTTTAGTTCCCCCTTTCCTTAAAATAAGGTATTTGCCCATGGCCAAAGAAAGTGACTCATATGAAATACAAATGTTAGCTGGTGTGAACAAAATGTGTAGCCAAACACCTGAACCCCCCCCAGACATCCAGCCACCCCACCCACCTCCATGTCACCGAATACCTTCCGCCCTCCCACCACCACCTTCAACCCCTCCATTTTTCCTGTCTTTCTTCTCCCTTCATCTCTCTCTCTCTCGCTCTGTAACATTGTGGCGGCAGGAGGAGCTTTGCTTTTGTTACCGGGGAAGGGAAGGGGAGGTCAGGCCTTCACCTCTCCTTTGCCTCCTGCTATCATTTCTCTCATCTGTACCCTCTCCCTACCTCTGCTCCTCTTACTCCCTCCCTCCCACTTGTTTTGCCTTTGACATACAGCAATTGGTCTGGAGTCGAGTGAGTGAGGAGAGGCGAGGATGGAACTCAAGCACGACGGTGAACTTTTGACCCTTCAACTCCGTGAACTTTCTGCTGTAGGCTGACTATTAGCTTGGACATTCAGCCAGGCTGTTGTCTTGCTTCGGGCAGGAAGACAGAAGGACATAGGAAAGAGGAAAAAAAGCTAATGTAGCCTCTACTAGGTCTTAATTCACTTGCTAGCTTGAAAATTAGCCTGTGTTGTGCTTCGGACCTAGCATGGTGCTACTTAGCTTGATTAGTGTTTGTTGTCCTCTCTCCGGCTAACAGCAAAGAGAAAATACATAGGCAGCCTAAAATGAGGCAGAAATTAAATGACAGCGCCTCCTTAAGATGGTATTTTTTTTTATCTTTCTTTCTGCACCTTACCTAAGGACTTAACACTCACCATTCATCAACTGCAAAAGACGACGACAGTTCTGACAGTTGTGTATTTAAACAGCGAGGGAGAGACGCGGGGTTGTTGCAGGTTATCGTCGGGTGGTATTCAAAAGGACGGGGGCGCGTGCTGGGAGGGAGTCATAGGCCTACTACAGAGTGGGGCTCGTGCTCCTCGCTGTCCTGGTCTGAAGCGGGCTCTGGTGGCGGCGCGAGAGAGCTGCATTCTCTGGGACCATATCATCTTCTGGCACACATTGAAACCATGGAGTAGGCTAAATTGAACTGGAATATGGCTACTTTTCATTCCTTTTTGTTTGTGACGGAAAAGGCCCGGGAAGTGGCGACTTTCAGTACAGAAACAAGCTTAATTTGAAATGCTGCTGCTAATACGAGCATTTTTCGTCGGCTATAGGCCTACTACTGATATTACAGCAGCAACGACAAAACACCCAGGAATATTTTCGTTATAATAGGCTAATAGTTATTATTATTATTATTATTATTATTATTATTATTATTATTATTATTATTATTATTATTATTGTTAGTAGTAGCCTAGCCTAGTTTATTTGCCCAACCTACCCGCCTTGATATACTAGAAATAGCTGTTTTGACAATAACACTGACTATAAATGCACATGTTGCATTGATAATATCCTTTATTTGACTGCCCATCTGTACCTTTTCTGTCACAAAGTCACAAGTAGCAAGCTCACATTTAAATA
Source organism: Sander vitreus (assembly GCF_031162955.1). Taxonomy (NCBI): domain Eukaryota; kingdom Metazoa; phylum Chordata; class Actinopteri; order Perciformes; family Percidae; genus Sander; species Sander vitreus. The sequence continues at coordinate 2,461,809 of NC_135869.1, read as the reverse complement.
CCTTTTTCAAGATTAGTCTCAAACCAACAAACAGTTATTCTGTACATTGAACATGGCATAACCTAAAATTAAACCCAGGTACCCTAGCTAATACCCACCAATGACCTGGGTAACTTTAAATATTTGAAAGGTTATCGGCCTGTCATGACCCATCGCCAAGGCAAACACAGCCTATTGCAGCTATATTCCCAGTCTCACAAAGCGGCGTTGATAGAGGTTTTTATTGACTGCAAACACGTTTAAAATAACAACCCAATCAACGCTTAATTTCCAGCATTCAACGGTGTCGGTGCAATGTAATTCATGCAGACATGTTTGTCATCCCTCCTTACTGAAATCTGTGGTAGCCTACATATGGACCCCTTTTCTCTCCACAAATGACAGTATGGTATGTTTAATTACTGTAATCGTGTGCATAATACCATGATATTTGGTGCTTGGCTGAACCGTCGGGTTACCGCTATTCGGCCAACCTGATTTAAATTGTGGAAATCTTTGGTTTGTCTGAGGTAAACATCCTTCCCGTCTGACCCGGAAATGGGGAACACTGACAGGCAAATAAAAGCAGCCAGTTGTTAATTCCTCTCCCCTATGTTGTGGAAGTAGGCTAAACGCACAAACACACACGCGCATGGGGATGGGGTGGGTAGTGTGGTGCAGTATGCCATCTTCACTCCCTTGCGCGCCTGCGTGGCTCGAGCCTGTCTGCTGACCTCGCGGTGACTCCTACTCGTGCATTATTCATGGTGCGTGGCCGCGCGGTTCACCCCTATCAGTATGCAGAAGACATTAAGGCCTCGCAAATACCGATTTAAACGTAAAGCAATCACATGAGATGCTGCGAGGGGGGAAAGGGAAAGTAGTTCAGAGTGTTTGTGTGATTGCAGAGGACAGGGAATAGGTTATCTGCTCTTTTACGCTTCACAATATCTCCACCTATAGATCCAATCCACAGAATAGACTTCTGTGTGAATACAAATATGCAGAAAACAGTTGAAATTGAACGAAATCGCCTCAAATTATCAAATTGGGTTTGAGCAAAAAAGCACCGAAAGTGGCAAGCCTACGATACAGTGCAGGAAAACACACACCTTCCCATACCCGGGTCACCCCCCCCCCCCTCCTCTCATGCCTTGCCAATAAACCCAACAAATACAACAAAACACACCCCACTGACTCCCACACAAAGCCCGCGACTCTCTCACACACAGACAAACACACACCTCTGCAATGCAATAAAGAAAAAGGGCCAGTCGCATTAGTTACTCACCTCACTCATCATCACCAACACCCAGACTGTAAAGCCAAACTCAGCGCCTTCTGACAGCCTCGACAGGTTCAAAGGAGCAGCAAGCCCGTACACATAATACACATAATACACATAATGGTGAGGAGAAACGGCTCTGCATGCTGGAGCTGCCCTGTGTACATAAACGGGAAACAGATGACACACACAGCAAAAACAAAGGAGGCCATACAGAGCCGCTGCTGCACCTTCTCATGCCACAGCCTCTCTCACTTTACCCGTAAAGAAAAGGAACTAGGCCTACATTTGTGTCACGCGTATTATGTCCCGTCCCTGTGTGTGTGGGTCTCCCTTTTTCCACCTACTGTAAGTGTGCGTAAGTGTGCAAATCTAAATGATAACCCTTTTATGTCACGTTTTTGGGGGGGAGGGGGTTCCCTGGTGTTGTTGGGGTGTTCCTGTATCATCATTAAAACGAGGAAGTTGATGAAAAATGAATTGTGGAGTTTTTTCGCCTTCCTGTTTACTTAACTGAAACTTCCTCAAGGACCCAGGCCGCTCGCAACACACACACACACACACACACACACACACACACACACAGACACACACACACACATACACACACGTGTATAGGGGGAAGGACAGGGAACCGTTATCTCACACCGGATGTAGACTACAAAATTAATTTTTTGTCGTGATGGAAAAGAGGCTGGTTGTACAACATACACACATACAAAAAACGTGCTGGCCTCAGCTAACGTGCAAGATTTATTATTGTTAAAAATATTGTGAAAAATAAAAATCTCCGTAAAAACCCCAGAGAAACCTAGTGGACCTTTACAGCAGAAATCATATCTGACTGATATAATGGGCAAATATGTCATTAGGATATAATAATCACATAGGGTTAATGCCCCATTATAAACATAGCCTGAAAAGAAATATACCTTTTTCTCATTATTTCTATTTTCAAAAGAACAAATTAAAATTGAAGAAAGTCCTGTTTAGTGGCATTTGTTGTAACCTTCTTTTTTTAAACCATAATTTAGCAGAGAAGGCTTTTAATATTTTCCCTCCAGTCTGAATAATCTGTGGTATCCCGAGCATGACTCTGAATAACGTTCGTGTGAAGTTTGTGAAAAACAATCGTAAATGGCAAAGGGCAGCGCCAGGAATCCCCAGACTAAAAATGCATTGGGGCAGGCTGGCTTCATATATAAAGTGAACATAATAAATGAGAGTTTGAGAGCAGAGAGGACTTCCGAGAGCAGAAGCCTCCTCTCCTATTAGCGGGGTGCAGAGGACACCGGATTAACTGTGTGGTCGTGGAGAGGAGAAATACACTCATCCGTGAAGTAGCCCGCTCTACATAAATACTGTAAGAACGGGTTAGATTTATAATCATTCTTTGTAAAGAAAAAGAGAGGACAATAAATAAAAAAATACTTCATGTGAGAGAGTTAAAGAAAGGGGATCAAAAAAGTTCTTGAAATAAAATAAAATACCCCTATTGTGATAAGGAAATCCTCCTAAAACTGAACCTACATTTTGAGAAGAAAAACAATGTTTCACCGGAGCTTTTAACCGCACCTCACGGCCTTCCTCAGCGGATGGAGTCTATCCTATTTTATATTAGGCTGTATTTCCTGAAATTAAATTGTCGCTGCCAAATTAACCCACATTACCATAAATATACACTTTGTCTGATTTGAGTAAGCAATAATAACTATATTGTGTTGTATGTGAATGATGGGAAGCATCCCCCTCTCCATACTTAGTATTTGTCGGCCTCTTCAGGGCGCCATGTTGAGGTTGGCCTTAACTAAAACTAGGAGAACTATTAATGTAACTGTCTTATTGTGACGAAGCTTGTTTCATCGCCAGTGTGACCACAGGGGATTGGCTGATAACTAAAGTTACCTACCGGGAGCTGTGACGCCGCACTGACTGACAACAAAAAAAGAAGGAAAAAAAAAAGTTCGAAACTCCGCTCGGGGTAGGCTATGCCGAAATATGAGCGTCCGCTGTGACACGAGACATTAAACAATTTACATGATGGATCTAAGCAATAAGAAGCGGGCGTGCGCGAGGAGAGCATGACGCCGCTGACTGGTAGCCGGGCTGTCTGACAGCTCGAGTCCCGCTTCAGACATCAGAGGACAGCCAGAGGGAAACAGTATGGAGAACTATTGAAGATATAGGGCACAGTGGGAGCAGCGAGAGACTGTAGCCTACTGTAAACACCGCCCCCTTCTCCCCTTTTAGTCACAACACAGTTATTTCATTATCATGTCATAATGCCACATGAAGGCGTTTGCTTGGAGGCTTTGGCGTTTTCGACCAATATATGTGAATTGCGTGTGAATGCAAGGTTTAAAACACTTGTTTTACATTACCGTTGATTTCAACGGATAAATGAGGTGTCACATACTCAAACATGTTTGTTCTTCAATATTAGAGACACTATCATTCTAACTTGCATTGTGTCATTCCTGGTTGTAAAACGGATGTGTTTTGTTGAGATGTTGCATCGTAGAAGTCCATCAGGTTGTTTCAATAAAGAGGTTTTGCGTCGCGGGGCCTCATTAGTACTGCCATTAACATTTAATGTTGTTCAATCAGGCTGGAGTTATTCATATTGTTGAAATGTGTATTTCCATCTGTCTATTCGACAGGCTGAAGGACTTCAGTGCTATCAGTGAAGAGTTAGTAAGTTAGTAGCCTACGTTTTGGTTTCACGCTTGTTTCATAAATTCTAGTGCAGCGTTTGCTTGTTATCAGTGGATGTTTCAATGCGTAATGCATTGAAATGGGTGTCCTAATTTGACTAATAATTGATTCAGTGGAGAGTTTTGATGCCCCTTTTCTTCGCAGATACAACATGTCAGTACATGATCTAAAAGCTTTTGAAGACGGCTGATAATAGTTTACATTTACTGCAATTTTAAATCCTCTATTAGAGTTGGTTTGGATTGAGTGTATTGTGCCCTATGTTTGAAAAATGTCGTGGACGTTTTACCTGGATGAGGTTAATTCGAAAGCCCAAGCGTCTGGTTACAGTTTGATTTTATTTACAAGCTTCTCTCCCAACAAAAAACAGCTTAAGTTAAGTACATCTACAACAGGCAAACAGCAGGCCATAGCTCTGGTGTAAAATAAACCTGGAAGGACTCTGATAGCGAGCCTTGGGAATGTTTGTATCCACGACACTTTTTCACTCACACCCATCCTGCCTGGAAAATACAAGGGCGAGGACGAACAAAGATTTTCTTGTACCCAAGGACGCATGTCACAACTCTGTGTGTGTGTGTGTGTGTGTGTGTGTGTGTGTGTGTGTGTGTGTGTGTGTGTGTGTGTGTGTGTGTGTGTGTGTGTGTGTCCATTTACGTCTTGGTTAATGTTGGCACACGCGGGCATTTCTCCAACTCCAACAAATTGAAAGCATTTTTACGCACACAATGGCCGTGCGTAAAAGTGACAAAACAAACGCTCCTCTCCAAAATGTATGCAAGATTCAGCATTTAAGATGTTTATTGTCATATGTAAAGACAGCTTAAACATGCAATTAAAAAAAAAAGCTTACTTTGCCAGTCTCCTTACACAACAATAAAAGGCTAATACGTAATACAATACGTTCTAATAAATAGTTTAATAGTTGGTTGGCAGTAAAATCAATCAGGGAGGGAATGTGAATTAACTTCACAAAATCATTCTCATATGTTTCTGTTATCCAAAAGACAGAGAACATACCAGTCAGACCAGTTCCCCACCAACAACAAAAAAAAACTACTGTTCTGGGTCTGTTCATTGAATGCATAATTAAGGCATCCAACACACCATATTCAAATTCATAATAACCCGACGTTTTCCTCTTCATTTTATTTGTGTAAAAGTTCAGTGTGTAACACACTCACATACTGACAACCACGGATACAACGACGGTACTGATGTAAACCACTCTGTCTGCTGCCAGCCGCCTCTTCACACTGAGCCAGTCTCCTGTGTGCATGTGTGCCATCATTACGCACGCACTAAAACGCATATTTTGGGGGCTACCCAAATGTACACCCAACTGCGCGCGTGCCCACACACAACATTTCAGTCCATCTGTGACGCCACCACCGTCGCGCGGTCCGGACCAGCCACAACAACCTCTCAAATACATCGGAGCTTCGTGGCACTCAGCAAGCGCGTTAATACAGCAGCACTACAGTGAGTGAGTGACATGGTAATTACACAGCTCTCTCTGCATTTGCCACCTCCCACCCCTCCCCTCTCTATAGCCCCTACAGCCTTCAGACACTACTTACTGCGCGTCCTGGCTCTTTCTATCCACCGGCTGTTCTTAGCGTCCAGAGCGGCACAGAGTGGAGCTCGCCGGGCTCGGCGAGTGAACCGGAGCTGGAGCAGCGGCCGGTAGTGGCCTGCTCTCTCTCTCCCTCACACACACACACACACACACACACACACACACACACACACACACACACACACACACACACACACACACACAAACACGCTCACACCACCCTCCCTCGCGCTCTGTCTCTACTTTACTGACCCCTTTAGGATCCCCGCGAAGCCGTTAAACCGTCACTTGCTTTCTAGAATGTGAAATATATAGTACATTGTCAACTCCCCAAAACCATAAAACTAACTTTATGGACCCCACGTGACCAGAGGAGAGCCAGTGAGAGGTATCAGTCTGAGGCCAGGCCTGGTCGTTACGATCCAACTTGGAGATAAAAACCCTCATCCGTTTGACATGTAAATGTCAAAGCTGCCTCCTCTTTTTATAGTTTGGCCCAAAGCAGAAGGAGGTTAGCTTTAAAAAAAAAAATCTCAACACACATACGCACACAGATGAGGCAGGAGATAGCGGTTGTGTCCAGATGAGGCTCGGAGCTGGACCTCGTCCCCCCCCCCCCTCCCCTTCATCAGCTCACAAATAGAGCCGTGTATGAACAGGGAAGCTGAAGCAGTATCAGTCGGTGAGTTTAAAAGTTCATTTGGTTGTTTACAGTTGGAAATCGGGAAAAGGTAACCTAATTTGGCCGGGAGTGGCCTCCGTTAGGACGGAAAAGGGGAGGCCGTTTAGAGAAAAGTGACCAATTTGTCCACCGCGGGTAATTTGTTGTCTTGTCAGAATTGGTCAGTAGGGATGAAAATTGGCCTGTGCGTCTGTTCTGTGTGTGTGTAGGCTATTTGTGTGTTTTATGCAACTTGTTTCGTGAGTGGTGAGCCTGACGCGGTGATGCTGCTGAGGTCCAGTAGAGTTGTCGCCTTGGAAATCTGGCGTCCAGGGTTAAATGTGGCCTGGAAAACAGACTGCAGGCCTCTAGACGGATCTTTGCTGTGATGTGTCTTTGCGCATGAAGCACATCGGTTGTCCAGCTTGAATCATTTGGTAGAATTAAACCCTGGCAGTTATTGAAGCTATGTTCATTAGACAAGCTCAGAAATGCGCACAAGATGTAGAAAGTGGTGGAAGACGAAAATGCACAGAAGAAGAAAGTTCATTTTCGGATCTGCAAGAATTGGACTCGGCTTGGTAAGGCAATTAGACCCACATTGGGCATTATCCGGACCAACCACACTATCCCGGGCTATTTCTCAGCAAGGTAGACGGCAAGGTTATAATATGACACACCAACCTCAGAGTTTGGCAGCCGACGGCTGATGTCATCACGCGACACACATTTTCATACTGTATTATTTAAATTATTCACATTAAATTCATACTGGCGCAAATATTCCCCTTTCATTTGTCCAAACTAGTTTTCGGCCGAGGACGCTGCTCCAGCAGGACCTGAAGACTTCTAAAACCTTTGGCCTGTGTAAATGTCATGCTCTTCAACCCCAGATAAGCCATTTGTGCGGCTGTTTAGTACAGGAGCAGCTGGTTGAGTCTGTCTGGTTTTGATGAGTATGCGGGGAACTTTATTGTTGTTGTTTTTTACTGTAAGTTACAAACAAATACAAAAAGCTCATTGGCAGAAAGCGTACAGGCCTTACAGTACAGTAGCCATCTATCTTACATGCGTTCACACACATACTTTTACACACCACTCACGCGCGAGCATTCACGCTCTCTCTCTCTCTCGCTCTCGCTCTCTCTCTCTCTCTCTCTCTCTCTCTCACACTCTCACACACACACACACACACACACACACACACACACACAATCTGCAACTACAAATAGCCAACTGGTCACATTTAAAAATGTTAATATATATCTATATACATCCTTTCTGAAACAAGAATCCAATAATTACAATAATAATAACAATAATGTACAGTTACACTTTTTGAATAATAGAGCTACACGACATTATGGATGTAAGCGGGGCTTTGTTTTTAGACACACACACACACACACACACACACACACACACACACACACACACACACACATTTACCTGCTTCCTAAATAAAAATAGGAGCAGATTTGAATGGCAAATGTCTGACAGAGAGAGAGAGAGAGAGAGAGAGAGAGAGAGAGAGAGAGAGAGAGAGAGAAGGGGGACTCAAACTGGAGGCTATTGGCTGTAAACAATTTACAATAAGAGCTCACATGCTAACATCTCTAGAAAGCACTTTGTCAAATATAAAACATCGCACTTGACACATAAAGCAATATATAGACACCAACAGGTAGGTAGCAATGTTTTCAGGGAGGACGTAAATAGAAGTTAGGTAGCATTACTCATCCTTTCCTTATCTCGACTCCTCTGCTCCGGACAGATAAAAAAACAAAAACAAAAAAAAAACGACAACAACATAGAGGAACACTAAGTTTTTTTTGTTTTTACAAGAGCAAGTACCACAGTCATTTTGTGTACGTTGCCCTAAAACACCAAAGACCAACATGCTGAACAAATAAAAAGTGCTGCGCTGCTGTACAGTACTCCGTTGATAATAGGAAGTGTTTTTCAAAATCTGGATTTGGAATCTGACTGTACAAATGTTTCTTCATCACCGTCTTCTTTTGCTCCATTTTCTGCTGGCTTCTTCTGGTGTTTTTATGTTTTCTTCAAGTTTTCTTTCTTTTTTTCCTGTTTTGTCTCTGTATTCCCTCCTGGGAAGCCTGTACATGGGAATAACCTTTCCCCAGAAATGGAGGTATGGATTTTTTTTTTTTGGTTCATTTCTAGGGTTGGAAGGCGCTGCCGGCGGTGGCGAGGCTCATGCTTTTCAATTTGTTGTCCTTCTTCCACTTCATCCTCCGGTTCTGGAACCAGATCTTGATCTGCCGCTCCGTGAGGCAGAGAGCGTGCGCGATCTCGATACGTCGCCTCCGTGTGAGGTACCGGTTGAAGTGGAACTCCTTCTCCAGCTCGAGCGTCTGGTAGCGGGTGTACGCCGTCCGCGCCCGTTTCCCGTCCGGGCCTGTCATATCTGAGGGTTTGGAGCGAACAAAAGTCTGTTAAGGGGGGGGGGAGGGGGGGGGGGAGGTTGGATGCACCAACATGTGACATAAAAGGGTTATCATTTAGATTTGCACACTTACAGTAGGTGGACAAAATATCATGAACACCTTACGAACACCCCTAGTATAAAATAACCACCAACTAAAATACTATTGGATCAGCACATCCCGTTACGTAGGTATTCTACAGGTTTGTTGCTTTGCATTCTGGTATATTATAGCTACAGGTGTTGGTATTATTGTGTCTACCCCTTCTATAACCCCACACACATGCACACGATACAGAAGGTTGATTTCACCCTTAGTTTCATCAGAATGAACGTGCGTAAAGGCCCAACAATAGTGTGTAGACATGTTGCCTTATTCTGACAGCAGTCTTTCTTCACACATTTTATTTCTGCCATTTCCACTCCACAGCCTGTGCTAAAAGATCTGCTTTTATTTGTCACATTACTGTTTTCTTTTTTAACCACCCTCTTCACCATCACCCTCTCTATTCCCCCTTTTTACTCCCTTTAGCTCCCTTCGGGATTTAATTGCCCCGTCCTCAGCCTCACCTCCCTAATAAAGTTCCCACACGTAATAAAGCTTCACTTTTCAAAGGAGCAAGAGCCTCAAAAGCCTTCCTGGCCTCTGTTTCTTTTTTCTTTTCCCACCCGGATCTGTCTGCGCTACTCAGCCTGTTGGGCTTTGCTGCCCGGCTTGCCTCTCCCCTGACAGATTTATGACGCTTTTGTGGAATTTGCTAAATAAAAAAAGAGGGAGAAAATACAGAGGAGCAACCACCCGGCGTCCCTAGCTTCTACAGGAGGGAAATGCAAAACGAATTGCACCCTGATGCACTAAGAAAACACGCGAATATACAACTGCAGCTGGTTAACCAGAGGCTGGCCAGCTGTCCTGTTTACTGACTTTCTGATGTCCAAATAAGTACAAAATAAACACGGTGATATTTGCTTTGTATCTGCAGGAAAGCAAGACGCAAAACAGAACAGGCATTTTGTGCTTTACTGCGAGGTTACTGATTTCTGACACTGATATGACAATATTAAATTGGCGCAGTGGAAAAGGCTTCGTGTGGTGCACACACAAAATGAAGAACCGTGGCTAAATGTGTGTGTGTTCTAAATAGTCAGTTTACTCGACTCAAATCAAAACAGCATTAAGTCTGCTGAATCTTTAGTGTATATGCAAAGAGGCGCAGAGCACCATGGCTCCCCCGTGTAGTTTGCACTAAAAGCCCTAAACTGTCACCAACCCCATGTGTCCAAACATATTGGCTACAATCTATTGAGTCGGCATTATGAATATTATCGCCCTATGATACAGGGCTAATACGCTGTAAACACAAGAGCAGCATGTACCATGGCTAATGTGTAGCTTTCTCATCCAGGGGAATATCTGTGGTGGCTGAGTATCGCTGCCCGTCGTGCTGCCAGCGGCTGATCCCGCCGGGCCGCCCTCTTGCCTCTGCGGGTGCCCGGTCCTGGGCGGCGGGTTGCTACCGTGGCCGGCGTCCCTTTTTGCTGCAACTCCTCGGTCTCTGGCGACGAGTCGTCCAGCTCCGTGAAGCGCTGCGCCGTGCCGCTGCCGCCGGAGGAAGAGGACAGATTTGGAGAGCTGAGATTACCGCTTCCTGGTTGCTCCGAGCGGGGAGACGAGCTCTGTGCGCCCAGTTTGGGTTCTCCAATACCGGGTGACAGGAGGGAGTCTGCCGCAGAGGCGAGAGAGCAGCTGGACGGCTGTCTGAAACCCGTCTCCGGTGCTGGGGAGCCGAAGCACCGGGAGTCCCCGACGACCGAGCCGCCCCCGAAGTGTCCTCCGGTGTTGGAGGCGCTGCCGCTCCCCCCTCCCCGGTTGGTGACGGTCAGGTCCATGCCATTGTAGCTGTAGCCGTAAGAGCCCGTCGCATGGTGCATGTTGGCGGAGGAAGAGTCCCTGTACGTCCCGCCGTTCATTGCGCCGCTGCCGGCTCCATAATTTAGCAGTTGATAGTCGGGGCCATTTGGGTAGCGCCCCGAGAACGAGTTTACAAAGTAAGAGCTCATTTAGGTTGTTTTAGAGAGTTGCAGGCTTACAGCTGAGTACTAAGGGGCGCTTGATTTGTTAGATTTCTCTTGGTCGTTATAACGCGGGTACTTTCAACGATTTATGATGTATTAGTGAATTATGGCGTTGCACTGTACTTCGTTTTTAGCTATGTATGCGCCGTCCAAATATGGGGGTGGGGTGGTGTGTGTGTCAGTGTGCTGGATTGAGGGGTGTGTGTGTGTGTGTGTGTGTGTGTGTGTGTGTGATGGGGGAGGTGAGGGGTGAGGTGAGGGAGGAGAGACAGAGAGAAGAAGGGGGAGGCGGTCACGTGCTTTTGTTGACCAGTCGTAAATTCTCGCCGATGACTTTGGAGGTAATTCATGCTCTGAGGTTTCTAATGATGAAGGGATGGGCGGGGGAAGCTCTCTCTCCACACACACACACACACACACACACACACACACACACACACACACACACTCTCTCTCTCTCTCTCTCTCTCTCTCTCTCTCTCTCTCTCTCTCTTTCTCTCTCTCACACATCCTTTATTCTGCTGTTGGAGGTGCCGGAGGTGAGCTCAGAGCGCCACCTACTGCAGACATAACGTATTGCAGTTATTGAAAAGACCAAAATAGAAGGGAGAGGGAGAAAGTAGACACTCGAAAAAGAGTATGACAGAGCTGTTATAAAATATTATCTCTCTCTTTCTGTGTGAGTGTGTCTCTCATCACTCAGGCCTGTTAATTGACCTTTGCTTAGGCTGCGAATTAGGAGCCAGTGACCATAAACTATAAAATAACCTGTTAATAATGGAATATCTAACACAGCAGACAGACCCGTAATATCAGTCAACCAATGCTGCCATACGCCTTCACTTAAGAGTTTAGGTCTTCTGTCCACAATCAGACCTACATTGAAAAATTGAATGGCATGAAACATAATAATAGTCTAATAACAGCAACAAAACACAGACTGAAACAATTAAAATAACAACATCAATGACGTGTGGGACGTCACACGTAGGAACTGATATTTACTGCGAAATCAATGCCGCACAGGCTCATTATACTGCGTCGCTCTGTACCTCTATAGCACCATAACAGCTGTGACAAGATAGTGATGCATTCAGGGCCGGTAAAAACAATTTCACGTCTTCACTTTTGTTGAAATGTCTTTAACAATATCATCGATATGTACCACAATCATCCACCTTAAACACACATAGTGGCCTCATCAACCGAGTTCAACACAAAAACTCGAATTACTCTTTTATTTTGTATGTGATGTTGTATAGTGTTCCCTCTTTGCTGTTGCCTTAGTCATATTTACTGTAGTAAGCATACATCCTCTCCACGGTAGCAAAAACACTGTAGATTCAATTGTTTTTTTTTAAAATGTATTTACTTAATTGGCCTACAATTTAAAGTTACAGGGACAGTGCACATTAATAGCCATTTCTGCAAATGTGCCAGATAAGCCATATTTACTAGTTTTCAACTGCAGTCCCTGGGCAGGCTACTGTCTGGCTCTAGTCAACCAGGAAGTATATTGACAATAAACTGTGAAAATGACCAAAGTCTAACACTAACTTTAACCAAAGTAACTTAATCATCCCCACCAAAGTCATACTGTTTGAAGCCACCAAGTCATGACTGAGAAGGGAAGTCAGATTTGGCCTATACAGCTTCTTTCTTTCTTTCTTTCTTTCTTTCTTTCTTTCTTTCTTTCTTTCTTTCTTTCTTTCTTTCTCCCCCCCTGCAGCCTCTCTTCCAGCTGCAGAGGAGGAATGTTAAACCTGATCTGTGACGTCCACACTGGATGGAAATCTGCTGATTTATGATTTGTTGATTCCAGGGTTGGGATGCATTTCAGCCAGGGTGCCTCTGTGTGTGTGTGTGTGTGTGTGTGTGTGTGTGTGTGTGTGTGTGTGTGTGTGTGTGTGTGTGCGTGAGCGTGCGTGTGTGTGTGTGTGTGTGCGTGTGTGTGTGTGTTATTAGGCCACAACGTGCACTCGGTTGTGCATGTTTCACACACACATATATGCACACAGGCTGGAACACAGGGCATGAAGAATTCCAGACTTTTTTTGTGTGAAATGATACAAATGGATGCGCTCTGTGGGGGACTGTGTGTGCATAAATGTGCTCCTGCATGTGTGTGTAGTTGCAGGCCACATTTCAGACACTCAGCTGCTCTCACACTGAGCGTCGGCAAAAGAAACCAGCAGCTGGAATGGAAATGATCTTGAATATTCAGAAGTAAGCAGAGGGAATAAAACAACTGCAGCAGCCAACAACACGGGTGAACACATGCACTACACAGATATATTTATAATTTGACTCACTGGAGTTTTGATATCAATAGCCTATATTAAATCAGCCATATGTTGGCTTGAAAGCAGGCCGAGGGGCTTAAAAGCACAGAACCAAAGGAGGAGGAGGCACTGACCCAGTTGGCACACACTTCAGAACACACTCCCCTCGTTATATATAGATTTCCACCACACTGAATATTTGTACCATGAAGCAGCTCGCTGACCACTTTGGTCCAAACTAATTCCACAGTCTCAGATAAGAGTTCTATACTGATTTATTTTGATTTTAGCATAGAATACCCAATTTTCTAACTGGATTTTACTTATCTCTGTGCCACTCTTGCATTTCATGTCATAATACTGTTTTATTAGCTCTCCAGTTTGCCCAATAGTGTGAGGACGGTCAGGATTCAGGGGTTGGATTCTTGTTAGTAGATCAAGATGCTCATGCTGGTGCCACACATTCTGAATTGTGCTTCTGCTCAGATTGTTTATGGATAAACTCATCCACTAAATAGCACAAATGCGAGTGCGACTTAAAACCTAATTTCAAGCTGTGCACAGATGTTTAGATGTTGTTAAGACGCCTCCGTTTTGGAGAGTTTTCATATTTTAAGTGACGTTGAAATGTCACAGATTTTGAATAGTTTATGGGCTAATAAACAGTTTCAAACTCTTGCTGAACCAACTCAGAACGCCATTTTTAAAACATCCAAAAATGGGGGAGGATAGAAAGCGTAGACAAAATAAAGATCCATACCATTCTTTATCAAACATATGGAAAAAAACATGTGTGCAGTTAGTATGTGTTGGCCTGTCAAATGAGCCCTCTGGGTCACAGTGAAACCATTTCCACTGTGTTTAACATAGAACATCTGCCAGCATGCACTTCTCCTGACAGCAGACATTCTCACCTTGGGAATTGAACCACCGACCCTGGCTGGCATGGTCAGAGCCAAACAAAAAGTAACACACCAAGATCAAGATCAGGTTATCTGCCTGTTAGAGGACATTAACTTTATATTCTGAAGACATTTGATGATGAGTGGAACTGCAAAACAACAGTTTAGTAAACTGAATTAAATGATATTAAATCCAAACTTACTGCTTCTCTCACACACAGACTGCTGAAAATATTTGATTGTCTCCGTGTGGTATTAATTATTTACTAAAAACCCATGCCATAGGCTAGTCTATATAACCTTGGCAGCATGTTCTACAACTGGATGGGCTTTTATTAGCAGACTTACTCAAACTCAATATAGTCAGGACAACAATTGGGATAGCATTCAATCAGCTGGATAATTAGAATAATTTTCTTTGCGAAACTAAGAACACATGCCTGGCAGTGGGAGCTATTAATATGTATGCTGTTGATAAACTCATGCAAACTAAATAGCATTATGATAACTAAAATGTGTGCCTTCTGTCGCCAGCATAGTAATAGCCTACACTGACTATGAGTGTTGTAACTGGATGTTTTAACATTAGAACAGCTTATATATATATATATATATATATATATATATATATATATATATATATATATATATATATATATATATATATATATATATATATATATATATATATGATTGATGTTAATGCAGTTTACTGTGCGTCTTCGTATTATCAATTCATGTCAACAATACAAGTCATTTGCAAGAGATAAGCTAAAAAAAAAGGCGGGTTTTTTGTGTTTACGGCGCGTGCATCACTGAAACCCAAGTCGCCGCTGCCGAGAGATGGAACCCGCGCGCCGGTCACTCAGGGGACAAGCAGAGTTCAAAGGGTCGCGAGGACATTGTCCACTTTGTCTGGATGAAGTGTGTGTGTATATGTGTGACGTGTCTGGCCGGTCGGCTCGAGGACAGGTCAACTTTCTCTCCCTCGGTCTGGTCATCAATTAGTTCAGCCAGCAATCAGCAGTAGCTCACTTCCCCTCCGGACAACCGCGTGCGCAGCCTCGGCCTCGGCCCGGTCTCGCCTCGCGCGCCGTAAATATGTGCGAGCATGGTTCAAGTAAGAGGGTAAAAGGTTTAGGGTTCTTTACGCGCGGGTGTCTTTAGGCCACTAAATCATAAAACAAAACGGGTTCTACTTCTCAATGGTCACCTTTCACAAGAAACTAAAATGTCGCTGTTCAATAATGTTTTAACTAAGAAGCTTGATAGATAATGTATCAACCAACATCCCCCCTCCAAGAAGAATCTCTCCCAATACATAGACTACTTTACATTTTATTGAACATTTCTCATAGGTAGTATACGTAATTACTTGACAAAACAGTATAACATAAACAAACAAAGTAAAAATCCATAAAATATACACTTTCCTGAACGTTTTTAGGTAGTTTGGAGAATAACATCAGTAGGTTAACACCCCCACCCCCCTCCCACTCGCCCCCTTCTATACTGGAAAAGTAAAACACCTGGAAAGGTTAAATTACCCCCACCCCTACCCGCAATTACATAACTTTCACCGTGCAAGGTGATTTTTTTTTCCCCGTGCTTATTTCTATACAGTTTAAATATGAACACCATATGACAGCCTATACACTTCTCAAATAGCTTTTCCTCCCCACATTGTTGTGAGATAAGGTATATATATACACACACAACACGTTTATAAAATAATAATAAAAAAATGTGTGTGTGTGTGCGTGTGTGTGTGTGTGTGTGTGTGTGTGTGTGTGTGTGTGTGTGGGGGGGGGGTCGAGTTCTAAAGCTTCAAAACAAGTGCTGGACAGACAGTAAGTACATTTGACAAAATAAAAAATAAACTAAGTAGAATAAGAAGTTAGGTGGTTTTCTTGGAATGCAACAATAATTTGTGTCTTAACACAGTTTGTCACCGTTGGGTGGTCTGTTACTTATTTATTGTATTTTTAAATACACTTCACATCCCATAACCTGCCCCCCCCTCGTTTTATGTTCTTGTTTCTATTTTTATATTTCTTAATTGTAGGCTATCTGCCTCAATCAGTCACTCGGTTCCTTCTCAAGAGTCTGTTACGAATTGTTTCCCATTGTTCAGACCACACAGAGAGGCAGTTGGATACATTTTTTGATGGATCCAAAAAGGAATCCTTCCCCCCTCTTCCTTCTCTTGTACATGTTTCACCCCTGCTCAGGTAAAAAATAAAAATAAATCAAATCAAATGTAGGCTACTTTTCCCAGAGTTTTCACATCAGACGAACCTGGACGAACTTTGAGAAGGGAAGAGGAAGGGGTTTTCACCAGCATTATGTCTTTTTCTCCATCCCCTTCTTGCGTCTTACATCTGTCTGTTTTTCCTCGACCTATGTCACTCCGTCCGTTTCTCCTCTTCCTCTGCACCGTTCACCGTGGAGGAAGAGGACGATGAGGAAGAAGAGGAGTTGATCAGCTTGTTCTCCTTCTTCCACTTCATCCTCCGGTTCTGGAACCAGATCTTGATCTGCCGCTCCGTGAGGCAGAGAGCGTGCGCGATCTCGATCCGCCGCCGCCGCGTGAGGTACCGGTTGAAGTGGAACTCCTTCTCCAGCTCGAGCGTCTGGTAGCGCGTGTACGTCTGTCGCCCGCGCCTCCCGGGGCTGCTGAAGGTCCCTGAGAGATAATGGAAGACAGAGAGAAAGTTACATTTTAACCAAACTAATAACACATAGACTACCTGGTGAAGGGAGAGAGCGTCACATTCAGGGAGGGGGTTTGTCCTATTCTATTCTATCTAAAACCCTGCACCCTCATTGGTGTTGCTGATTAGATGCCCGTTGATACAATTTATGCTTTTCCCCACCTAGCAGTTTGGGTTCTATAAAGTTAGAATGTAATCCAGCAGTTAATCAGTTCCCAAGTCAAGTGCTTTGCTTTGGTGTCCTGCTTAGTGCACATTTTCTTCCATTAAGCGGATTTACAGATTTTTAAGATGTCATCTCTTCTGTTAACCTGGATCTTTAGACCAGCCAGCCTGATTGGAGAAACTTTCTCCTTGGTGAATGCTGGAATTAGTATTTTTTATTTTTTTTTTGCAATCAAAATAAAACGCCATATAAAAACAACAACAACAACCCATTCATTTATTTATTTCACTTTCAAATGACGTTTTAATGTCTGTACTGGTGAATAGCAGCATTCAGCAGAGAAGAAAGAAACGCGGTGTTTCAAATTTCGACCCCACACTTAATATATATTATTATATATAATAATATTAATATTAATATTAATAATATTAGTAAAAGTAAGGGCAGTAACAGTATTTCAGAGGGTGTTCCCCCTAGAGAGGATGATCTTCCATGGCTTAGTCTCCTCTGATCCTTACTAACAGTATTTTGGCCCCCGGTGGTAAACAAATCGCCATCTTGTCAGTTTAGCAGCTTTAGATTCTGTATCGATCTCAAAGGCAGAGCACGGATGGAAAACCGCACGCGGCTCAGGGCACATATCTAAATCTAAACATCCATAAATAAAAACTCAGCCAAACCGGATTATGAAGGAGCACTCAGAGTTTCTGTGCCACTCTGTTCTCTCTCCAGCTGCCATACATATTCAACTGTCATGTATAGCCCGCGTCGTGTTTTATTCCTCATATATATATATATATATATATATATATATATATATATATATATATATATATATATATATATATATATATATGTTTTTCTTTTTCTTTTTTTTGCAGCGGAGCGTGTTTCCACCTCATCTGTCATAACTCCGAGAGTTCTGCAGGGCTTTTGTACAACAGTAGCCCTGCTGCATCATCCACCATTACTCACTACACTCTCAACAGGCCGCTTTTCTCTTCTCTTAAGCAAAGACACTCGGGTTTGCAGTACATTGGCCCACAACGATAATTCCATAGGCTACTTATGGTTTCATTCACACAACAGTGTAAAACAGGACAGACGTATGCTTCTTTCGGACAGTCAAATACATCAAATGATTCCCGTCTGAAGCTGACCCTGCATGTCTCACTTTCACTCCGAATTTGGCAGTATTCGCAGGCCTGATTATAAGTCTAATATCTAATCTGTTCGGTTATGAATAAACAGCGCATCCATAACACTGTCTGCGCTAAGTTGAACACGCTCCATTTAAGATAACAGAAAGGAAGTAGTGATAAAAAAAATTAAAGATAACAGCAGCTGTGATACCATTCTTCCTTCATAAGTAGCGGGATATTAAAAAGTTTGTAAAAAAAAAAGAAAAGAAAAAAAAAGAAATAAAATAACACATCTTTTTAAATGTAAGATGTTGAGAATCTTTTTTTATTTGACTTATTTGTTGCTGTTTAAAGTCAACCCGAAAGAGGAAGAATGTTTAAACATTGAAATAAAACAATTGAGACGGACACAGTTGAATAGAAACTAGAGACTGCATGCTTTTAGGTTCCTCTCTGTCCATCCATCTTTCTATCTGTTCATTGTTTTCACCCACAACACTCTCTGACAGGCTTTTCCTCTCTAACTTTCTTCCCCCTGCTCGATGGCAGCGTCGGTCAGCAGGTCACATACAGTATCAGGAGCTCCAACCCAAACAAACCCGGTTTATGACGGACAATAAAATACCGAGCACATGACTGACTGACAGGCCAACAAACGGGGATCATAAAGCAGCTACTGGGAGAGGAGGAGGAGGGAAAAGAGAAAGGAAAGAGAGCAGAGGGGCTGACAGAGGAAGCAAACGTCAGTTTTATGACGGGGATCATAAAATATGCAAGAAAGAGGGGGGAAAGGAAGAAGAAGACACTCACCGTTGCACGAGTTCATCCGCTGCATCCACGGATAAATGGGGGCTGAGGACTGCAGCTTGTCGTCCATCGTTTCACCGAACATCCCTTTTCCACTCAGCCCAGCGCACTCCGCTTTACGCATGCCGTCCTGGCTCAACGCGAGCTGGTGCTCTTCCAGGCTGCACGGGTGCTCCTTGTCCCGGTAAAAGCTCGTGGCCGCCGCCGCTGCCGCAGCTGCCGCCGCTGCCGTGGCGTAGTCGCAGGCACCGGCTCCGGTTGCGCCCCCTACACCGACCCCTGGCGCCGCCCGGTGCCCGCCGTACGCTCCGTTCGCCGCCTGCTGGTAATAGGTGGACGCCGTATACGGTTTCTCCTGGTGCACGCCGCCGCTGGCGCCGTACGCCACGGCCGCTGCAGCGGAAACGGCTGCTGCCCCCGAGTAGTGCCTGAGCGGGTGGTCGGCGGCGTATCCCGACGAGTAGAGCGGGATCTGACCCAGGAACGACTCCGCCGCCTGCCCGCCTGCACCCGTTCCCGGTAGCGTCACCGGGAAAGTGGAGTTGACAAAATAGGAACTCATCGGGAGAAAGTAGGAGAGGTGAGGAAGAAGGAGGAGAAGAGAGAAGAAGACAGAAGAGAGGAGAGGAGAAGAAGAGGAGAGGGGAGGACAGGAGGGCACGAACAAACACAACAACAACGTTCACACGATGAAGAAGAAGAAGAAGAAGAAGGAGGAGGAGTAGAAGGATGCTAACGGCTAACAGCTAACAGTTCTCCCTCCCGTCCTCCTTCCTCAGCCGTCCCCTGCCCGCACTTTATGATTTGTTGTGTTTTATAGCCGACAGTCCGACGGGCTGCTGCTATCACTTAGTTTATCGCAGATTGGGAGGAGTGGGGTGAGTGGGAGAGGAGGTGAAGGGGGGGGGGGGGGGGGGGGGGGTCTGGGTGGCTGAGTGCCAGTATGGGACATAGAGAGAGAGAGAGAGAGAGAGAGAGAGAGAGAGTGTATGTGTGTGTGTGTGTGTGTGTGTGTGTGTGGAGAAGACGGGATGGGGTGAGGAGGGGTATGAGGAGGAAGGCAGAGACCAGCTGACCTCAGACTGACCAATGGGAAGCTTCCGTGCCTAGCATTCGTTCGCCCCTTTTCCTTTCGTTGGAGAAGAGGAAGAAGAGGAGGAAGAGGAGGGGTGGCAGGGAACTACCGCGAACCCCCCCCCCCCCCAACCACCTCTCTCCTTTCCTATTTCCCTTCTTCAATCTCCCACTCCCTTTCTCTCTTTCTAATTCTCATTCAATGTCTCTTTCTAATCTTCCTCCGGTTCCCGGTGAGATTGCGCAATCACACCGGAATCCTCCGTGCGTTAAATTGATTCTTTCGCTCCCAGTGTGTACTCCTCCGTCTGTTGTTGGACCCATAAAACCCAGCAGCTCACACGCACGCACGCGCGCCCTCCCTGAGGGGAGGGTAGCTGCTGCACCACCAGGGGCAACCGAATAATAAAACATATTCCCGGCGCTTTGCAGATAATACCGACCGTATTAAAATGATTTTGGCGACCGTAAATCACAGCCGGGAGCGCGCAAAGAGTCATGTGTGGTCCCGTGTGTGTGTGCGGCGGGGATGTGAGTTATCCTACAATATGATGTGGGATATCCACGCCACGTCTAGGCTATAATTGAGGTGTTTGTGCATTTGTAATTGGTATATTTGGGTATGGTGGGTAGATTTATGCCCCCACGCCGGTTTGTGTGTGTGTGTGTGTGTGTGTGTGTGTGTGTGTGTATGTGTGTGTGTGTGTTCTTTCACCGGGATTATTTTCTCTATGGGACGAGTAATTGAAAATCTGGTAGGGATTTTCTGAACATAATCTGATATCTGTCAATGTTTTATTGATGAATGATACCCGGAGCTGTGCTGTCTGCAGAAAATTAAAACTCAAGTGCTCCAGCTGTATTCTGCAGGAGTGGCTTCGGTCTGATCAGTGTGTGCTATGAATTATTATGTTCTTCCCCTGTGACACTGATTAGGCTGAAATGTAAAAGGAGAAGACAGAAAACAGTCTCGAAGTTTTCCAATTTTTCCCCGTTTTCTTGACACTGATTATAGCCTCGCGCCGGAAAGTTTTTCCATGGGGCCATATATATTCAAGTGAAATATATTCATACAAATAACCTACAACTAGCCTAAAGACTGATACATACTAAAGCCTTGAGACAAAAAAAAAAGCCGATACATCTCCTAATTATTACATATTAAAATACTCATGTTCAGGCAATTACAGAGATAAACAGAAAAAGAAATGAAAGTAAATATACTATAGCCAATATGTATAAAGAAATATGTAGTCTGAAAAATCATGTGATTACGATTTAATTTTGCATCAATTTGTCGTTGAAATATTGCGTTTTTATGTTCATAATTAAACCATGTTGTACATGAGAGGATACATTTAAATACACAAAGCTTATGCCAAAAATAATTCATATTTAAAGTTGTTCTTAATGGGTCAAATCTTATCACAAACTTGTTATTAATATATTATTATGACATCATTGTGGCTACTCTTAGCAGTAGGCCTAGTAAATAAAACAAAAATGTCAAGAAAAAGTGGAGCAGGCGGCACCCACACACACACACACACACACACACACACACACACACACACTATTCTACTAAACTACAGGCTACTGCTTTGTAGTTACTTACTTAGTGACTTACAAAATGATGAAGAGTAATCTTCTTCCAGAACTATCATTTCTGCGAAACTGCTTTTTTTTATTCTTGTTATATAAAAAAGAAAGAAAGAAAGAAAGAAAGAAAGAAAGAAAGAAAGAAGGGATTTAAGGAAGCTAAAAAGTCGGCCTGCATTTCATTCGCACTTACAAACGGAATATGTGTCGCTGAGGTCATAAAATAACCGTAGCCATAAATAAATCTCTCTCCGGGTCTTTCTCTGTGTTTCCCCTACAGGCTCTGACTTGTCTGCATGGCCAAACTGCAGCCAGTCCGACTGACAAATAGAGACAAAGACTCTATTTTTACTTTTACTTTACCCTCCCACCCCGTCCATTCCTCCATGTCTTCTCTATTTTTTAAAGAAACACTGTTCAGAGCAGGGAGAGATAATACGTGTAATGCTCCACTCTCGCTTTCTGTCTGTGAAGCCTCACACAGACAGTTGTTGAATCTCTCTTTTTAACTTTCATTTTGACCCCTCTCTCTCTCGCTCTCACCCTCTCCCTCCCTCTCTCTCTCTCTCTCTCTCTCTCTCTCTCTCTCTCTCTCTCTCTCTCTCTCTCTCTCTCTCTCTCTCTCTCTCTCTCTCTCTCTCTCTCTCTCTCTCTCTCTCTCTCTCTCTCTCTCTCTCTCTCTCTCTCTCTCTCTCTCTCTCTCTCTCTCTCTCTCCCGGGCAGGACGCGCCGCTTCCTCTCCGCTTTGTGGGAACGGGAAGCAGCCGCATTGTGTTGGAGCTGACTGTGGTTTAATCATTAATGAGCACGAACAGTCGGGGCAGGACAGGCATGGCCTACAGCCTGGGACACACACAGGACGGTAATACTATCACACACACACACACACACACACACACACACACACACACACACACACACACACACACACACACACACACACACACACACACATATGCATTAGCACGGTTTTAAAGTAATTATGGCTTTGGCACAAGAAATAAAATAGGCAGACTAGTGGCACCTGTTAAGCAGCCGGAGGGTAAATATGACTTTTCTTTTTTTTACACATTCATCCAATGTAGCAGTTGAGAAAGAATTAGAAAGTATAGCAAAAACTATAGTCTATAGAGTGTTAGACTATGGTCTGTCAAAAACAACGACACTGGATTGATATCATATGTATATCATCGTAGGCCTTAATGAATTGCATGCAGGTCCCAGCAGTTGAGGTTCAAGTGCCTCTAATAATTGCTGCATTGTGAAGTTTTATAAGACTTCATAAGTAGACTTTATTAATTATGAAGACTAAGCTGTTTTGGATGTTAGCCCAACCTTTTGAAAATCCTACATGACCGACACATTTACTGATACAGGTGCAGATATATAGCCTATATGCTATTAATATTAAGTGTTACCACATGAATGTTATTAAAAAAGAAATACACTGTTGTGATATTAATAAGAATATAGCCTGCTATTTGGACATACTAGCCTAATGCATTATGTTACATTATAGGTTCATATAGCAGGCTATATTAATCAAGCTTTTTACCAAAGCCTCGAATAAATCTTTATAACATGACAATTATTGAATAATAAGTCTCACATCTTAGCGTCAAATTAATATAAATACGCTAGTAGGCATAGGTCTATCAATAAGCTAATAGGCTAATGGCGTATTTTAACACAATAGCCAAAGATAGTCTACAGACCTGAATATGAGCAGCAGTATCAGCCGCTAACACTGAGTAATAAGGCTCATGTGACTGCTTCATTCAACAATGTGAGCTCATTGCATCGACCATATGTGACATGGGAGATATTCGTACTGTAGCCTAGGCCATGGCCTACATGCTAGCTATCTGAGCGGCTTGTGGCTTGTCTTTGCAGGTGTGTTGCAGTTTGGGAGAAGCGGGGCGGCAAACGGCACCAAACGGCAGACAGAAAGGAAGACTCGGGATCGGAAAAGGGAGACTGGAAACGGTTTGCTAAATGGCTGGAAGCAGCAGTTTATGAGAGAGAGAGAGAGAGAGAGAGAGAGAGAGAGAGAGAGAGAGAGAGAGATAGAGTATGCAGGAGAGACACATCAATGGATAGTAAGGCTTAGATATAAGCTATAAAAGGGAGACAGTCACGCTTTCTCTCACGCGCCCTAAATGTCAATGTGTTGTGTTTTTGCTCTTCCAGAATACTATGCTTTAGCGCGAACTTACTGTTTATAGGCATATATTGAAAAAATAGGCCTACATGTTGTTGTACAGTTAGTTGGCACTTTCTAACCTGTTCAGAGCACGTTACATATACTACCGGGTGCGATGCTTCAGATGGTTTTGACGACTTCTGTGAGACAAGGCAGCCAACATGTTGCCATATAATTAACATTTTATTAAAACAAATAAAATAAGCTTCATCAACAATTTGACTTGGACTACTACACTAGGTTACTATCAACTGCAACGGCTAACAAAAACAACAACGGAAATACTACTACTACTACTAGGCCTACTAGGTTACTACTATAATAATAATAATAATAATAATAATAATAATAATAATAATAATATATTATTAGCAATAATAATAAGAGTGGTCTAGCCTACATGGGAACAGTCAGAAAAAAATTATGATATTCTGGGATGTGTTTCCAGTTAACCACCAGTTTGGAAACCATAATAATAAATGCATTATGTGTACATTCAGCACAGTATTGCGGTTTTTAATAATGACAGGGTGATAATACGAATGGCAGCTTTTTAATAACGGACACGCGTGTTAAACATGTTATCAGACTACCAGACTACCAGTGGCAGTAAATCAGCCGGTGTGGCTGTGATTGAGCTGCAGTGTAAACAGTTAAGGGCTGCTGAAGGAACTCCAGGAATCTGAGAAACTTCAGAGATTATCGCCAATTAAAGCTGTAGGAGTCAGACTGCTGCTTTATGGCTTTATGGCTCTCTCTCTCTCTCTCTCTCTCTCTCTCTCTCTCTCTCTCTCTCTGTGTGTGTGTGTGTGTGTGTGTGTGTGTGTGTGTGACCTCGGGACTTTTATGGCTTTATGACCGTTTATGACTCCTTGTAAAGTCCGAGGAATGGCGACGAAGTGAAAAACAGGCCCGAGGCAAACAGCAGATGAACACATGTGCTGTGCTGCACATAAGGAACGCGCGTGCACACACACACACACACACACACACACACACACACACACACACACACACACGAGCACTGTACAGTTCATCTGCGGTTCATTTCAGCCCGACAATGCTCAAACCGCCGCATTTTACTCAGTAAAAAGCATTGTGGAATAATTAACGGTCTATGAAATTATACATTCGCGATTTATTTTATTGACTTACACTTCTTTCTTTTTCTTTTTCTTTTTTTTAACCCAGGATTTGATTTCGAGCATTGCAGAGAGATAACTACACTCGAAAATATTTTTTTTAAAGATTCCTTCAACGGATGTAGGATTGGTACTGCAACATTTCAATTATTACTACTGTATACTTTATTTCTTAATTTAAAACTTATATTTCCTACATGTAGTATATAGCCTACATTCTGTGAAATCGTTTAAACCCATTTAAAAACTCCACAGTACCAGAATAAAAAGACAATCAGAAATATTATTATCACCAGGTGATGGAAGGAAATTCTAAAAGTATTTTTTACATAATTAGGCTTAAAAGTCTCTAGTATCTTAAAAAGTGGTTTCCGTTCCAAAGTTGACTGAAATAGTCTGTGCCATGTTAAAGTTACAGCAAGTAACCATTTGTTTAATCATGTGAGGAAACAAAAAAATGGAGACTGCGCCTATGTTTCTGTTCTACGTAACGACAGCAGTATAGAGCTTAATGGCCTTGCCTTTAGAGTAGGCTGATGCTCGGTATACTGGATTTTGTTTGTGTGCGCGCGCGCGCTGACCGACCTCCACGCGTTAATGACAAACTGAAATAGACTGCCTCATAGTGCTTTTTTGTATTTGAATGTAATAACCGTTTCCAGGCAGCTCGAGCCGGCTGGCCGCGTCCTTCACGGCACCGTGAGCTCGTGCTAAGGGTCAGTTCATCGAACTGTTACCAGTGCACGCGAGCCCTCGGCCACATAGGGCCCCGGGACGAGTTAAAGATTAACGGACGGATGAATGCAGCATCACGGGGAGGGCTGCTTGTTTTTCTCCAAGTCTCTGCTAAATATCCTTATTTAGCAGAAGCGAACACGCGCACATGCAGGTGCGCGTGTTCACACATAGACTATCCGTAACTATTTCATTTCATTATTGCTCTTCGGAAACGTATTACGGTATGCTATAAGAACGTACATACAACACAACAACGTATTATTGCAGTTGACATTTGAAATACAATTTAAAAAAGAAATGCATCTCAAATTCTTAGATTATTATTGTAATGGAATAGGCTACTTTTAGTGTTGTTACTATTCGTATTTAGTTGTTTTTTTTATTATCATTGTTAATTTAGTTTTAATCTTGTTAATAGATCTACCCAAATGCATTAATAACTTTCACTTATTACAGGCTGCACAGTTTTCTAATTCACCTTTAATTGTACGGAGCGCAATAGACATTTAAGTTTGCATGAATATGGTGGTGCATTTCAGTCATTTATATGCAGCTGAATAATAATTTTGTATTCCCCTCTGATACTACCGTCCTGATGATTATAATACACAGAAAATTCAATCGAGGTGTTTGGATGTCGAGAATAGGGGGGAAATGCTGATTTAATGCGCCGATTTTGAATACCAGATTAAAGTCAGATATAGCTGAAGTCATAAATCAAATCCAGCGCTGTGGATTCAAATGATCACACACTTGAACACACACGCACACACACACACACACACACACACACACACACACACACACACACACACACACACACACACACACACACACACACCTGGATACATATATTCGGGAGATTGCACAGCAGATCCGCAGATTAGCGAGCCAGTATAAATGATGAAATCACGAAGCATGGACGAGTTATTATGTTTACACACACACACACACACACACACACACACACACACACACACACACACACACACACACACACACACACACACACTATAGCATACGCAGGCGCACAATGAATCTGGTTGCCTTTGTTCATGGAACAGCTACCCTGACCAGTCAGCACGAATTTAACATCGTATACCTATAGTTTTCTTAGGCACAATGCGCGCAAAGCCATGGATGCGTTCTTGTGCGCGCACGGATTTCTCTACACCTCATTCCCCACAGTGCAACAGCTTCTCCCTCCATGCCACAAATCGGCCTCTCTCTGCGATTACATCAAAGAAGCAAAGAAGCCAACAAACGAGACAAAAGACTAAAAGTACGCCCACACACATACCCAGACGGGCGCATGCTCGCGCTCACTGCCTCTCGTCATGTCTGGTCTGGTTTCATTCCAAAGAAGACAAAAAAAGTAAAGTCGGGCACATCATCTGTTTGTCAACAGCTACACAACAGACCATACGGACCATACACACATGTTGCCATCAGCACATCACACCTTCGCAGGACAACTGAGATACATTAGTCTTTTTTTAGTCTTAGTAGGTATCACCCAGAGGATAAGGTGTGTGTGTGTGTGTGGGTGCGTGTGTGCGTGCGTGTGTGTTTGTGAATGTTTGGTACTGTCGTCAACATGACGCTAGATGGCACCAGAGCGTTATGTGGGAGCGTGCAAGGGCAGCTGGGTGGCTCACTGGTGAGCACAGCAGACCGAACTGCAGCACTTTCCCGGCTGGGTCAGCTTCTGGAGCTGCACGGTGTGGTATGTTCCTCATGCGTGAACCTGGTTTCCTTCACAGTTCAAAGACAAAAGCAGTCCCTGATACAACATAAATATGTATATCACACATTGTTTTATCTTTAGGTTGTATCGACATTTGTATTTTAATTTCCTATAGACTCATTATTTGGTGCCAGATAGGCCTATGTCATATATTTGCCATGAAATGTGACACATAGCCTTCATAGTCTGCTTGTGATGCAAGTTGGTATTGATCTGTACTGAGAATGTGAATTTATACATGTCTATAGATAAATATATATGTATGTGAATATTATATGTTTGTACAAATACATGTTTATACACGTTTATAAAATAAACTTATAAACTTGACTTGAGCCCCGTGACTGTTAACACTAAAACTGCTGCTACTACAGACAATAGCTTATGATAAGACAGAATTGTCCATGAATCCGCCAATAATGACAGCATGATTATAAATTATGAACAAAATGCAGTTATTGTATACGCAGTATATATATATATATATATATATATATATATATATATATATATATATATATATAGAATTACAGTATAATCACTTCTACTGTAAACTGAAATACCGCCGCTGCAATAGGAAATGACTGAATTGCAAAGACTCAGGGCAATATGTTTCTCTCAACTTTAGATTGGTTTCCTTATTGTGGTAGACTATAGGACCACGAAGTAGATCTTCTGAAATTAGATTCATACTTATAACTTAAGTAGGCCTATTTATATTTAATAAAAAAAACAGATATGTAGCTGATATTAATAGCATAAATCTGCGCCTGAGCTGGACAGGCATTATGCTGTGGTTTAGTCTTCTCCCCCTTCCTCTTCCCGCAGCGTGCTTTAAATATGAGCCAATTTAACGGAGAAATGTGTGTTCTGTTGTAATGAAGAAGGAACTGATTTATGAACATAAAGTTCATAAACTATAGGCTACTTAATACAACGACTTTCCGGATTTCTTAAAGCCTAGCGCCTTTTGATATTACATCTACCCGTTTTGCTTTACGCAGATATTATATAAACATTGGCATTGGACGTAAAACGAAAAGTTCACTGATCCGGAGTTTTGCAGAATTTCCCAAAAGTGAAAGGATCGCAGCATGAATATGATACCACACCATAAATTAAACACACAAAAAAAAAATACTAAACCAATAATACACTTTTATATCATCGGAAATGTGCCGTGCTATAGCCTACTGCTCATTTGGTGCTGACAGAGCTACAGCTAAAGCAGACTGCTACTCATACTGTATCTATGTTATACAGTAAGTTAGCCTACATTGTTTGCCTACAGCTTATATTTTTGATAACTGGTGAAGACTTTGTTGTTTATTTACTCGTTCAAAGATGAAGCAAAGTGCAAGTCCATTGCAAGTAGATTTCCCTAGAAAGCGATCTGCTGTGTGCCATATTCCACCAGAAATGAAAGCTGTCTTTGCAGTTAGAGGTTTCAGTGATAATCAGTGTAAGTATTAACGCTTGGTAGTGTTAACCTACAGAGTGAAGGAGGATATTCAAAGCTACAAAATGTTCAGTTGTGATGTATATTTTGTAGAAATGTCTATCAGTGTGTCAGTGCCTTCGGAAAATGAAGCCATAAATAAAGCTATACCCAAGAACTCATCTTGTTTGCCGTCTATGTCCACATTTTGCGCCGCTTTTTTCAGAGGCATGTCACCACCCACAGTAAATATTCTGGTTATAGATAATAATTTCTCATCACATCTACAGATGGTCAATGTCTACACAGTTCATTCAGTGTATTAGTCGTCACTAGTCTCATAGCAAAGAATACACGTAATAATAATAATAATAATAATAATAATAATAATAATATGCTCATATTATTATTATTAGTATTATTAAGTTGTAACCTTCTTCATTTCTGTAAGACAACAGGTTGTGCTCATTAGCATAGCTGCTAATTAGCCTTTGGTTGTTGGCCCTAAACTCTCTCCATGAATTTGGAGATCCATTACACCACACAGAAATTCATTAGTTAGAAAATAAACTGACATGCTGAGCATGGACATGTAGCCTATACTATTTATATATATATATATATATATATATATATATATATATATATATATATATATATATATATATATGATAAGAGTGAGAGATGGGAAAAAGAAATCTGAGTGTGTGTGTGTGTGTGTGTGTGTGTGGGATGAAGGAATTCCCTTCAAATATCAAACACCCTTCAAGGTGTTTGATATTTGAGACAGCAACAAATTGGAGACCAAAGAGAAGACAGACAGACAGACAGAGAGCTGCAGATGTGTGTGGTTTGTGGGGGGTTGCTGGGCGGTGTCCTGGCCGGTTAGGTGTAGACAATAAAAAAAAAACAGCCCGCCCGCCGCAGGGAGGAAATGAGAAGGGAAACAAAGTCGTAAAAGTGGGCTGTTCGGACCGAGACAGAAAAAACATTCCTGTGTCTGTACACACATATATATATACACACACACACACACACACACACACACACACACACACACACACACACACACACACACACACACACACACACACACACACACACACACACACACAAATAGTCAGCAATTGAACCTGGAAGCTCTTCCACTGAGATCTGGAAGTGAAACAATTATAAAACACACACCGAGAGCACAAAAGGCCATTTTCAAACACAGAGATAGAAAGACAGAGGGGCTACAATTACCTGCAATCTGGTGAAGACATAACATAATAAATGTGCATAAACATGTCCCTTTTCTTTAAAAATAAAAATAACATACGTGATTTTAAATAATGATTTGACAAATCCAGCACACCTGCCCTCACATGAAAGCCAGCCTCACTCTGGTGAATATATCTACCCCCTCCCTCCGTTCACCGGGAACGGCTTTGGGGGGGGGGAAAAAATACATGAGCTAATCTTCCGGATCTCAAACAGCCGAGTTTTAAACGATGGATATCTTTTCCGCAGCTAATCCCACCACTTAGAGAGCCAATTCATCTGGATAGTTCATCATGGAGCCTAATCCAGCCAGGAAAGGCTTTAATCTGAGATGGGAAAGTAGCACCTCATTTATAACGTTAATGTGCAGACCACAAGCAGCAGAATCACGGAAAGCACTGCAGTTTGACTTGTTTTGCTCCTTTAACAATGTGCATGCAGCAGCGCGCGCAGGGCTGCCGGGGAAGAAACGTGCATGAATGGCTCTTACCGTTTGTTGACAATCCGTCACGAGCTCACACACCTGCAGCTCACTTCGGCGTCCCGCGTGAAGGCAGCCAGGCACCCCCGGAAAGGCACGAGACAGTCCTAACGTGTGTAGACCGGATGGATGGATGATAGCCTAATTGGATGGAGGGGGGAGGGGGGGGGGTCCCCGTTGTCACCCAGTCGCCAAAACACCGCCGTCATCTTCATCACCGCCCCGATCATCATCAACATCATCATCCTCGCGGTGGCAAGTGAGGAATTGCATAAAATGTAAAATTACAATTAGAAAAGCACATTATAAGGTCATCTCTGGGATGGTTTTCCCCCAGCGTTGGTCTCGCGGCTCGCCCCGTCTTCGCCTCATCACAGCGGAACTGTCCGTATCTCGGTCCGCCGATTTAGGGTAGACAGCAGCACGAGACCAGACGGAGCGCGGAGCCATGGCAGAGTAGGAAGAGCAATAGAAGGAGGGGGGAGGGGGCGGGTTGTTGTCAACGTCTCCTCGTGCCGGTTTCCTCAGTCACAACTACTATTCTCATTAACTAGTCCTTTTAATTAGAGCCGGGGCGTTCATTTCCTCGCGGTTGCCCGGCTCCGCGCGGCGCCTCGCGAGCCCCGGGCAGAGCGAGGGAGGAGAGGCGGCTGTTCGGGCCGGAGCGGAGTGCAGCAGCAATATAGTCACTTGGGAAATCATAAAAAGTTCATGTTCACGTTAAGCGCTTCCACATGACCAGCCCGTCGGCCAATCCCCGCGCGCGGCCACTCATAAACTTGTATCACAAAGTTGTAAATTTTCATAAAACAACAAGGAATTTATTGCATTTCTCCACGGAGTGCAGTTAGAGGGGAGCTGCTCTTGCATTTCTCCCATTCTTTCCGCCGCCATTTTCTTCTTCTTCTGCCCCTCTTAAGAACCACAAGCCAGCAGCTCGCACAGCACAGAGAAGGAATTGAGGATGTTGCTTTTGTTTTCTTCTTGTCTTTTCCTAAAAAACACTATCTGTGCCTGTGGTTAGTGTGCTATAGGCTGCTTTATTTATCTACCGATGTTGGACTTGAATGAACCAAATCAGAGATTTGTTTAGGTTGGAAAAGGGTTTTCAGATTATTATTATTTTTGAATCAAAGTTAAAACCCAAAAGGTTAAAAGAAAATAGCTCGCATGTGATTAAAAGACAGATAGTCAAATATAAATACGTGGTGTCACAATTTGGCAGTACACAAAGCACTACATCTATTATAGTCATCATCTTTATATAACAGTGTGTGTGTGTGTGTGTGTGTGTGTGTGTGTGTGTGTGTGTGTGTGTGTGTGTGTGTGTAAACCTCAGTGTCTCATCATAAGATGGATGGAGATACAGCAAAATGGTGTCGCTCTGAGGTGAAGCTCTGCGGCCAAGAAAACCAACAACAACTGTGATGACTTCTATGTTGGCAAAATATGAAATTTCATGAAAATATGACATTCTTCTTATTATCAACCACATCTGGGGGTCGTAGTAGGCTTTCTACCAAGCTGCAGGGGGTGAAGCGCTGTACACAGTTTGAAGTGAAGGTCAACAATCACCTGAGAGCTGGCGTGGGCCTGAAAAGCCGTGCGTAAAAGTGGTTTCGCAATGCGGCAACGCGTCACCATTTTAACGGCCTGCAGGCCTAGAGCCGCAGGATGCTCAGAGACGCTGCGGGGATTTTTTCTTCTTCTTCTTTTTATACAAAATATTGCTCAGCAGCAGTTAAAACCAGCAAGGTGCGGTTAGAGGACGGCTTTGCCTCAAAAGAGAGATATGAAAACACACCTGAATAACCGGAAGCTGAATTTGTAACGGCTCATGTTTGGATGGGGGATTGGTTTCCTCCGCTTGATTCACGAGTTACCTGTTTGACTAGCCTACGTATTCTTGATTTTGTAAATGACGTTCATGTCCCTCCTGATTCCTTGATGCCGCCTCCTTTGCAGCACTATGACACAAACAATTCCTATTTCTCCTTCAATGAGACCGCACGGTCCAGGTACAGAATTTGTCCAAAGTCATATTTTCAGCACTTCATTTTCAGAAGCTTTGAAATCCAGACAATATCTTGGACAATATAAAAAAAAAAGATTCCATTTAGGCCCCGCAGCGACCCACATATGACTGCACAGTCAACTGTTACCTGGTGAAGTCTTTTCTGCTGTATCTGGTTCCCTCTGCGTTCATTTCCGTCTTCTTCTGTCAGTATAATAAAGCATGCAATTGCAGTTACAAATTTACGAAAAGCCAGGATTTCTTTTTGTTTTTTTCCCGCGTTAAAATAATCTATCCAAACTGCTATTAACAGGATTACCTACTGGCAAACTCCATGTCTGAGCTAACACCTCATGGTCATAGCATATCAGTTTCCAACCCAGACAGCGTTCCGATCCTTTCTAAGTTAGTATCCTTAATTCGGTTCCTTTTTAGAAACACAACACTTGATTTTAGACCTTCATTGACCCACATTTGACCTTTCCAAACTGGGCGTCTGGTTTGCAGGAGCGGATCCAACGCTTCCTCTATGCAAAATATCTCGAGTTAAAACATTAACAGAAGATAAGGCAGCAACACAGAGCAGGATGCACACACAGGCCGCGAGGTTCACTGTCTGTTGGTTACTTTGTGTTTGTTGCTTTTATTGAGGTTTCCGGCCTTTTCATGCACGCAATAAAGCCATCAGGACCTGCTATAACATCCCCCCACACACACCACCGCCCTTTACCAGTTTATGTTGTTTCACAGACAGCTGAGGACTTCCAGAGGCAACCATACCCCCTAGAAATTTCGTTTGGATTTTGGTGAGACTTGGTGCAGCTTGAGTGGAGCAGACTTGGATATTTTTGGCACGCAAAGCTGCGAAGTATGAGGTAATATGTGAGAAACTGCCCGCAGATCAGCAGGTTTTGCAGTGAGCTGGAGTACGAGTGTCTGTCGGTCTGAAAGGAAGAGGAATAGCTTTAAAACCAATCCCTTGTTCGTGTTTTAAACCACACAGACATCATGAAATATTCAAATATAATGAATGCCTGAATTATTAAGATGTCCTTCAAAAGAAGTCAGATCACCTTTATTTAAAAACAAACAAAAGGAGATTTCCATAGAGGAGTTGTATTATTATACGTTGTGTTTTAAATGTGACTTCGTTCTGTTATTAACCTCCTCTTCTGCCAAAGAACCTCCTATTTTTCTTTGGCAGAAAATATCTGGGCACTATGTCAGTCAGGTTAGTCATATGATCATATCATCTCTATATGGATTTACATTTTTCTGTATCGAACTGGTGATGGAGAACAAAATGTCCACGGGCTTTTCGGTGTCATGTGTTGGTACAGTTCATAGCAGTGAAATGTGTGTAACATATTCAGACGATGAAGCCAAATTACAGCATTTTTAAGTTTTCAGTCATCGTTACAACGCGTTAGGTATTCCACAATGCGCTATCTATCTAACTGACTAAATGAATACAATTCTGCATACATTTTAAGAAAAGTAATATGCCTATGTTATTATTCCAATAAAAAAACATTTCTGGTGCTTTCAACCGTATCTCATGGTCCTCATCAGCGAATTGAGCTATATATATAAAAAATAATATGTTGTAAGTATCAAAAATTCTTCACGATTTTAGTATCAGGAAGGGCCTAAAAATATTTAGAAATAGGCCTGTAACCTTTAGCTATTAGCTAGCAGTGGGTAAAAACCCTTTAGTATATTTACATCTGTAAACAAGGTGACGGTATTTTTAAAAGCGCTCATTACTGCGGTTTATAATCTGTGAAAGTCATTATTACACTCTCAGCTCAAAGTGAAACCTATTAGAACTTAATAAAGCTTCTGCTGCTCCAGTGTGTGTGTGTGCAGTACTATGTTCTCATGGGAGAGTACGTCAACAGATGCTGCTGGCATGTAAATAAACAATATTTGTCATTTGCGAACTGAAATGATTGAAGTTAAAGATTCCATATGTCAAAAATACCTGGACATGCCAATTACAGTGTTTCTCCGACATTTAGGGAGGAGCTTCAGCCTGTAACACAAATATCCTTTTTGTGTAAAACACACATGTTTGAGGATGTCCTTGTAGATCAGATATTTTATTTATAAAATGTTGTCCCCAATGTAATCAGAGTTTTATTTGTATGACAATCTATAGACTGTTTTTTACACTAAATTATATATAAAATCTGACCACATAAGAAATCTGTTGGACTAGTCCAAAATAAACTGTATACCACATCTACTTTAGAAACTTGATAAACACTTATGGCTATTTTCTCTACTAATTCAGCTATTTTCTGAGGCAGGCAGGATTTTCTCTTCTAGCTTAGCCACTCATTCCAACATTGGCTGGATAATAGAAACTCAACCAAAATTAAAGCATGACTGGAAGAAATAAGTGCTGTCGAAGCACATACGGCTCCATGTTCCAGATTTAGTGAACTACGTCTTAAAGTTATTGTCTCAGATCTTTAATGATGACTTATTATTGCCTTTATTATTCTTATTGACAGTGTAACAGTGGTTGTATTAGTCTTTTTAGGTGCATGCCATAATGTAGTTTCATATTCCAATAGGACCACAACATTAAAATCTTAAACAGCTGCTACCTAGGAATACTTCCAGATGAAAGGGAGACGTATCTAAAATATAAGGCAACACACTCATTGCAGTTGACGTTTTTATTTTTTACAAGTACATTGTATAGTCTGAACATGTATGTCTCAGGCAACATGAAAACACAGGTGCAAATACAGAAAGTAAAGACAAAACCACAGCCAATACCTATTTAAAAAAAGATCATATCATTATTCCAAGACATCTAGACTTCATGTACAAGCAAACACATAACAGACAGGAAGTTATTGGTTCAACTGTATCCCTCCATTGAACTCAGTGGACTTTCAGTATACCCTGTGTATCCCTGGGTTAGCAGCCTTACAATTGAATATAACCAAATAGGGACAGGCTCAAACCCACACAATAAAAACAGGTGCAAACTGGTGACAGTCAGAGCAGTAGCGACTATTGAGCACACATATTAGGTAATCTCTTCAATAATAGGGCTAAGAATAAAACTAAATAAATGAAAAGGGAACATTTGACACTTTTCACCGGAATTACATGCCATAGCATTTAGAATCACCATTAAGAGATGCAATTTACAGAAAGTATAATTCAATCAGTAAATTAATAATACAAAAAAGTCAGTTTGTGCTGAGTTTTGTTGGTGGGTGGGTTCTACTGCATTTCTGGCTACAGCTCTGTAGTGACAGTCCTGAATGAAGCAGGTTAATAAGTATGACATTCTAATAACTGAATGAGTCCACTCCCATCTGCTACACTGGAGCCATTTCTAACACTAATGCTCAGCTTTGTATCCACAGAATATCCTAAGTTCTGCTGGTTCATTCATCATCAACTATGTTGTCCCTTTTTGCTGCAGATCAGATAAGTGAAGTGTCCCCATAACATAAGACTACTATATAAATATCCAGCCCTCTCTACAACAGAAGCTTCTCCTGTGGTGCAACAGCATGGGACCTTTGAGAAGAACCACACACGTTATATCAGGAGCAATATATTTCAATATATTTTAGTAATTGTACCTATCTAAAGCAAACCTTGCATTTTGAGTTTGGGTAGCAGAGATAACAGCTACGCCATTTAATAGCTGACACATGTCATTAGTTTATATCACATTTTGAACGATTTTAAAAGAGCTCCAAGATACAGAAATGTCAAAAATGTTACAACGATCCCCCGGTCTCCCCTACGCATAGATTGCTCATAAAAAAAAGAAAATATCACTTTATATCACACTATTTCGTTACCTTAATAGTTAGAAATGTAATTCGAGAAATAAGTGTTAAAAAATAAATGTTAGGATATGTTAAAGTGTCCAGTGGTCATTGTTATCACTCCTCCTCCTCCTCCTCCTCCTCCTCCTCTTCCTCTTCCTCCTCCTCATCCTCCTCCTCCGTGGGCGGCAGCGGTGCTGTTGGTGAGCCGCTCTCAGTCAGCCTGTTCTCCTTCTTCCACTTCATCCTCCGGTTCTGGAACCAGATCTTGATCTGCCGCTCCGTGAGGCAGAGAGCGTGCGCGATCTCGATCCGCCGCCGCCGCGTGAGGTACCGGTTGTAGTGGAACTCCTTCTCCAGCTCGAGCTTCTGGTGGCGCGTGTACGTCTGCCGCCCGCGCCTTCTGTCGGCACCTGCATGGTGCAAGAACACATACGTGTCTAAGTTAGTCTCCCTGTTCAAAGAAAGTCGTGTGTTACAGATTAATCATGCATATCATAACTATGAATTCCTGTTTTGGTGAAATAATAAAGAATTTCCCGCAATTATGGCTTACAGTAGCCTATACTTAACCCTTGTGTTGTCTTTCTGTCGACCATGTTTGGCGATTATTTTCAACGTTTTTGTTGCACTAACACCAACTTATTACCAGCAGTTTTACACTAAGAACTAATGGGCAATGAACTTAATTAATATGAAATTATGTCCAACTTTTGAGTTATAAAGCTGAAATTATGAATTGTTTTGACTAATAGTTAAGATCATAGGAACGTATTTGGAAGTTTAGTCAGGATAGCCTACTGTTTTAAATCCAATTCAATAGTTTTTTTTCAAATGCTATAACACTGAATAAAACACTCAAACTCAATGAAAGTAGTGAACTGATCCTTCATGTGACTTGTAACGAGCGTTGTATGGAACCATCCGTGTTACTTCTGGGAAATTTGGTTGAAAGAAACCCACATTTCTGATGTAGAATCTTAAAAAAAAAAAAGCTCCAAGAATAGTCTTTTTAGCATCCACTAAGTGTAATTCAACCTCATAATTCTGACTTAGTTGTGCACATTTCGACCTAGGTCATCATTTTGACTTGACTTGGCTTCAATGTTTAATATTTTCTTTCAAGATACTTTTTTTTCTTCCCTTTTTGTTCTAGCAAAAAATAGAAGATGAAATAGTAGGAGTAACAAAAAATGTTCACAGAAGTATTAAGTCCAAATTATGATATAAGGAGTTAAAAGTGTGTCTTATTAAGTCAGAATTTTGAGAAAATAAAATAAAGGCTTCTGGCTGCATCTTTGGCAGTATCATTCTTGTTTGTGCGGATCTTTTGCGAAAGGTGACTTGCAGTGACTTTATTTATATACAGTTCATTTGTGTGTTGGGTTTCTGTTTGTATTTCTCAAATGAGAAGTGTCATAAGTTTCTCCTTGATTTGTTTTGTAATGTCAGATTTGCTGTTAAATATGTTGATCCACTGAGTAGCTTTAGGCCTAATCGTGTGATGAGAAATAGTTTAAAAAAAGTGGCAAACTGTGGTTGCACTGTGATTGATGTACTTTTTCTTTTCAGGCAGCTCCAGAACAACAAACTTCCAAGGGATGAAAAGAGACTGCAGCACACTGATTCATACCATTTGCAGCCTGTTTGCACTCTCAAAGATTCCACTTACACTAATCAGCATGCTCCAGTCTTTTTTTAATTTATTTTAATTTAAGATAGTAAGTAAGAAAATTGGACTTATAATCCTATAATTGTCATCAAAAAATTCGAAAACAACAACAAAAAACTAGTATTTTTAACTTCTAACTCTCCTCTTTAGTTTTCTTTTGTTTGTTTGAATGGATCTCAAAGAAAGTTATACTTTGAAAGTTTGCCAACATATCAACAGTGAGCTGGGACGACATTTGGGAGAACATTTTGGAAAATGGGACTGCCATCGGGCAGTGTCACTGTGCCAGCCATTCAAAGCTGGCTGCCACAAAGTACTGAACTATTAGTAATATTTTTAAAAGTTTTGAAGGTTTACTTTAGATGCATTGCTACTCACTAATATCAGTTTTCATTACATTTCTAAATAAATAAAAAAAGAGAGAGAAGAAAACTATTTGTCTCTCTCAGTTTTATCACATTTTCACGAATGACCTCTGAGCCTATTGCCTGTTTGTACCTTAGTGTTATCGATCCAAACCTGCTAGCCACGCGTTGCCACCTCCATTTCCTGGCAAACAACATTTGACTTGTGAATTTGTAAACACCTTAAAGATGTGGTTACACTGTTGGTCCAGCTGCTGTCTGTCTGGGCCGGTGTTCAATATTTACTTCATGGACTTAAAGGAGATGCACACAGGTTTGAGTCAACTACATAATTAAAATGGGAATTTAAGGTGGAAAAGAGTGCACAATGTGACTCCGGAAGGAGCTTCCAGTAGCAGTTTCCCTGAATAAATAAAGTGAGCAGAAATAGACCCATTGGAACATGCTGAGAGTCAGGCTGCTGCAGCAGGCATGTTAGAGCAGTGCTTCCCAACCTTTTTGGTCTGAGGTACCCCCTTAGCCCTGTCAGATGAACTTGTGTACCCTTTCATTCATTCACAATGTATGTTCCAAATGTATAACACTATTTATTATATAAAAATGTGTATTGGTAATCATTTCATGCAATTGAACTGTCAATATTTAGATTGGATTGGTCACTAATCCCACTACTGCTAGCCTTCTAGGCTACCACCACTTTCGTTTCAACCATATATCCATTAACCTTACTTTAAGCCATTACTTTTAGCTAACTGTTTCAACTTCTAGCTATTTTAACCGGTTCTGTTCAATCATTATGGTAGTTATTTTTTTTTTACCATTTAGTCATTACTTTTAACTAAACGTCTGTGCTTGCTTGTTAGCTAATTCATGTTGAAATGTGGTTATATATTCTTTCGATCACATCATAATTTCAATTTTTTTTTCAAATTATGA
This sequence comes from Sander vitreus, assembly GCF_031162955.1. Taxonomy (NCBI): domain Eukaryota; kingdom Metazoa; phylum Chordata; class Actinopteri; order Perciformes; family Percidae; genus Sander; species Sander vitreus. The sequence goes on along the minus strand of NC_135869.1, from coordinate 2,422,577 downwards.
ATACGATCTTTCCATGTACCCCCTGGCAACTGCAGAAATACCCCCTAGGGTACATGTAGTCCTACCCCTGGTTGGGAATCACTGTGTTAGAGCATTACTAATTTGATTGAAAGAAAAAGAAAGAAATCCATTGCTCCTCATGTGATATGTGCATGCGTCAGTGCTGAGTAAGAGCACAGAAACCATGCTGACCTTCTGTCTTCACAGGTCATGCAGCGCCTGAAGGTTAAGGAGAAACTGGGTCACAGTTTCACAGCTCAGAGGTCGGCTACCGGCCACAAACGTCCACACTCACTCTCTCTCTCTGCCAAAGAAAACTCCTTTGCTCAATCTCTGGGATTCACATAAGTCGGTTGGGGTATCATTGGGGATAGTGGTTGGAGTTTCCACTGCTACTGTTCAACTGTTTAGGCATAGCATGTTTTGAATTCCTTTTTTTAAATATTAGAAACCCTCAAACTCTTCGCAAAACAGATGCAATACACCTTTAAGTTTCTGGTTTGTGCATTTCTACTATGGAACCTTTAAATAGACTCAGGCTCACAGTGTAGCAAAAAGCAATGACCAGCCTGTAAAGAAATCACCCTGGGCTTCGTGGCTGTTTGTGCGTACTTTAGCAGCATTAAGCTGGTTTTTAGTGAAGGCTCATACATGTGTGATGGAAGCATTTCTTTTGGAATCCTCAGCGGACCAAACAGTGAAGAGATGAGAGGAGCAACAAGGATAGAAACACAGGAAATACAGTGATGACTTCTTCGATAAGCGCAGGCCACCACAGCTGAGCTGAGACAAAAAAACCAAACAAAAACAAAAACAGGATTTCTCTTCACATGGACCAGCACATGTTTGCGGCACACTACGTTTCCCAATGTCTGGCATAAACCTTTGGTAAAATAAATCCTGAGCCTTCAACTGTCTGTTTTCTGGGTATAAATGAGCTGAAGAAAGGAAATGGATTTACTTTGATATTGATTTTCAAGCTTTCCATGCACACACTGTCCCGGCTGTGAAATGGCACTGCAGGCAAAAGCTTTATTACATTCAGTGCAGGACTGCTGCACATGAATTACTACGGAGGATACAGAAGGCATGTCCTTTGTATTTTCTGTGAGAATTTGGGGTTTTAGAATCTGAATCTGGTCTGGATAATATATGTTGCTTGTATATGTTGTTTGTATACCTGGAGTGGTAACAAAAATAATTTCCCCCTGGGATAATTAAAGTATTTCTGATTCTGCTTCTGATAGAAAGCAATAGGAAGAGTTTATACTCTCTGTACACATGTTGGGTATTTCACAGGCTGATAACCTATAGCTTACGTTTAGGCCCCCAAATCAACGTATTTATTAAACAATAAAAGAAAGGGCTGGGTATTGAGTACTGAAGACCTAATTTTTGGGAATATATTTCCATTTTTTATTACAAAATATATTAAGTTTACAATATAGATATGTAGCTCTGATTCATAACAGAAAATATCTGATCAAAATAGGTCTACAAAAGATGGCTTTGAAACAGCATCTAAACCCTCATGTCGGGAAATAATATAATACAAATATAATTTAGGATATATAATATAACTTTAGACATATTCATTTAAAATGGGGAGGGGGAGGTGGATGAGTGGACTTCCTAAAATTCTGGCTATGGTCCTGTACAACAAACGCTTTTCTTTTTACTGTTACTTTCTCGCATACACACAAAAATACAGTAGCCTGTTGGTGTATTTTCTCCCTGCAGATCTACTTTTATTTTCTGAATCTCTGCACGTCACATTTAATTTTATTTTATTTATTTATTTTTTATCGCAAAAATACATATCAGAGACACGTCTTTTGTATGTATTATGTTAGGCTACTTATTTATTTTGAGACATTTCCACTGACCCGTACTTTCCATTGCATGTGTTTCTTTTTTTAATTGAACCATTTCTTATTCATGAGATGAAAAAATGTTTTTTTTACAACATTTTTAGACATGTATAAATATAATAATATATAATAATATGAGAGTTGTTTTCCTCCCTAACAATATTGGCTACTGATTTACGGAAGAGAGAGGGAAAGTAAAATACAAGTATAGTAACAATAAAAAATAAAGATTTACAAAACATATAATTCTCTGTTAGGCTACTATATTGTGGCTCTCTTTAACATTGACATGTTTTATATTAAAATATATTTACAAAGCCCACAATCTTCTGAAATAAGTGAACTCAAACACAACTCTCATCAGCTGCTGCGATTTTACATTTATTTCCTCCTCGTGTGATTCTGCAACGTCTCCGCGTGCGTCAACGTTTGCCTTTTTTTTTATCGAAGGCAGCGGTCAGTATGTGTGGGTGACTGAGTGTCAGCAGCGTGGGAGTGTGCGCGATTGAGTACGTGTAAGTGTGTGTGCTTATCTGTGTGCCACTTCCTTTATGCTGCATAGCGAGGTGATCCTATGCAGTGTGTGTGTGTGTGTGTGTGTGTGTGTGTGTGTGTGTGTGTGTGTGTGTGCGTGTGTGTGCGTGTGTGTTGGTAATATTTTCTGCTCTCGCGCTATCGGCGGTAATTTGTTGGCGCTCGAGCTCGAGTTGTGTGACTGTATTGTGCTCTCTCTATCTAACACACACACACACACACACACACACACACACACACACACACAGACACACACACACGCACACATGTGTATGTTATATGGGTATATATACGCTATCTAGCCGTGCACATGCGCGTCCATGTGACAGCAGCGCCTGCTTTAATAAGCGCTCATGCGTTTGTCTCATTCGTCGCTGGTAACGGGAACATCCGGGACTTTTTTCTATTCCAAGCCCTGGAATCGGATCTAAATTAAAATCTATAAATTCATTATGGCTGACTGGATCGACCCCATCACACACACTCCCTTCAGAGAGTGTGTGTGTGTGTGTGTGTTTTTTTGTGTGTTTTATTTTCTATTTTCTTGTAATAAAAACAATGTGTTATCCTGTGACTGTGTGTTTTATTTGATTTCATTTCATTTCGTGTGATGAAATTAATCTGAACATTGTCAATATATGATTATCTTTTCATAACTTTAAAATGGATTACCTCATATCAAGGTCATGAAACTGTAGCATACATTTTTATTTCACTGTGTAACATTTTTATAATAGTTCATAAAAGGCTATGTGTTGCTTTCTCAGCTCTGGTTTTCAAAGCAAACGTCCCAACGAATTAGTTTGAAACACAAACAACGAAGATACTTTTAATTTCACGAAGCAATTTTCATTTTCTTTTCTCCATCTTTATCACACAGTCTCCGCATAAAAAGCACTTTCTATCACACACACACACACACACACACACACACACACACACACACACACACACACACACACACACACATAGTGGGATTGGAGCATGGTATGGTGATGGAAATTAATGAGGAAGCCTGCAGCGGCGACCGCGAAAAGCTGTCCAGTAGCTGCCAGGAGGCTCCTGCTAATGAGGGACCTGATTTCTTCAAAAATCATTTCAGAGTGAACTAGACTGAGCTCTGTAGTCTCTGTGTGTGTGGGAGGTCTGCTGGATAGAAACAAAGAACATCATTGAACTGAAAGAAAAAAACGTGTGATGAACCAGATTTACGCACATATATCTAATATAAAACGCCATGGAAACTACTTGAGCGCGTAGGGCCTCAATCACCGCGCGCAAGCTTGAACAATCTTTCATGTATCCTTCCTGGTTCTAAGTTGCTGTTTTTGAATGCAACATATCCTTCACCTTTTCCTCCATTTTGCGCACTAACTAACTAACTAACTAACTAACTAACTAACTAACTAACTAACTAACACTCTCACCATTTTTCACAGTTTTACGCGCTACCATTCAGTATTTTAACGCATAAAAATGTTCTTTGTGGTGTGTGTGTGTGTGTGTGTGTGTGTGTGTGTGTGTGTGTGTGTGGTTGTTGTGGTTTGAGGCTCCGAGGCCCCGCATCCATTCAGCACCAAGCCGCTGCTGCCGCACAAAGCCGCTTTACAATCGGTGGAAAGGGCAGGCATTCAGAGATCAAACCCATCTGCTAATTTATAGTGTAGTATTAGCGGATTGTGGTGACAGTACAATAGTACAAGGGGCGTTCAGTGGCCCAGTCAGTGCTGAAACACAAGTCAGAAACACAAGACTATCAGGACGGAGAGGCTGAGCAGAGCTGAGCCAAACACTGAATATGGGCGATAGGCTAACCATCAGCACCAGGAGAGGAAGAAGAAGACTTTTTTTTCTGGAGGATTTCTTCACTTTCAAACAATTTGGTATAATACTCCAGCCACCCCCGCGTTCCCCTGTCCTCTCCTGAAACACAATATCACCTAATGAATATTCACCAAGTCTTAAATTATGCTTTTATGGAGGTCACAGAGCCATAAAAGATCTGCAAAGAGAGACACAGAGAGAGAGAGAGAGAGAGAGAGAGAGAGAGAGAGAGAGAGAGAGAGAGGGGGTTGTAAAAAAAAGTGACTGCGAGAAAGAAACAGACAGGCATAGTTCAGCTACCGGCAGTGGCCGCTGCGCAACCGGGCCAACAGTTTAAAGAGCGTTTAACATAATTATTGGGTCGAACTAATACACCCCCCCCGTCTCTCTGATGCACACACCACCACCTCCCATCCCTGCCCTCATCCCTCTTTTTCCAACTCTTATTAGTATAAACATCGTCATCCGGTCCCCCCTCCCTTACCTCTCTCTCTCTCTCTCTCTCTCTCTCTCTCTCTCTCTCTCTCTCTCTCCAACTCACCTGTGAGGCCTCACAAATTAGCCTTTCTCATCACCTCTCATAACTTTACCATCCCCACTACCACCTCATCTCTCTCCTCACCTGATGTTCTCATCCAGGGGTAAATCCGCAGCTCCTCTTCCTTTAACTGCCGCCGCTGCTGCTGTTCCGGGCAAGTCTGCCTCCTGCAGGCCGACTCAGGGTGCCTGGTTAGCAGCTGAGGCCGATCGGGGAACCGCTCTGCGGCGCATCCCTGCAGGGAGGACCTCAGCGGCCCGGCTCCTGGCGCGCTAAAAGCCCCTCTTGTGCGCACTTCAGCTGGGATGAAAGGCTGAGTGCTGGGCTCGATACTCCCGCTGCTCCGGTTCAGTCCCGAAAGAGACACACAGAACGATGAGGAAGAAGGGGAGGGGGGGAACGAGGAGGAGGAATGAGACGAAGAAAAGGAGGAGGGAGGGAGAGGGAGCTCTCCGCCGCCTCTCCCACTGGATACATGGAAGTGATATCCGCTGGACACGAGGGCGCACGAAGAAGACACGGCAGGAGCAGCAGAGGAAGTCGGGAAGGGAGAAGTTGGAGAATCTGTGAAGAGCAGAGCGGAGCAGCTAGCAGCGGCTTGCTGGTATTTGGAAAACAGCGCGTTGGCGAAGTCAAGTGAACTCATAATTTGGCGTCGGTGATTTGTAGGCCCGGGGCGATTTAATGTCGACTTTTTACGAGGCACCGTGAATTATCGGCGGGGCATTACTGTCTAGATTTACACACACACAAAAATCATCCCACCCCACTTTTCTCCTCCCCTCGCCTCCCTCTGCCTCGCGGACCACGTGACCTCGGGTCCATGTGATGTCAAGATGCCCAATGGCCGCCGGGGTTTCCCCCTGGATGCAATATTAGGCTATAATGGTAGAATGCAACACACGGGGAGTGACCGCTGCCACCTACCCCCCCCACACACACACACACACACACACACACACACACACACACACACACACACAGACAAACACAAACACACACAGCGCATACCATACAATCTACATTATACAATCAATACTCAGCAGCTCGGAACGTGTCCACTAATCACTGAGCGCATGTAGAGCTGGAAAACAAAACGGCTGAGGCTGACAAACATCCAGCTCACACTTAAATCTTTACTGTCCTGCTTGCTGGGTTGGGAGCGGGTTAAGTCGTGCGCAAAAAGCGGAAAACACCATTAGATGTGTGATGTGTGAATATTGATTGGACTTGGAATGGATTGGCTCGAGGCACGTGCAAAAGTCGCAGACAAGACTAAAAGATGAGATGGATTTTCCCTGTTTTCCACAAACGTCGGCCTATAACAGCATACCTTGTAGAGACCACACACGCAGAAGAAAAGGTCCCACACAGCAGAACTGTACAGTGTGTCGCAGCTGACTGGTCACTGCTGGCAGAGTAATGGATGAAAACAGGATACACAGCATTACAGAAGAGGGTAGCGTTTATAGAAGCAGTCCAACGTCACTTTGGTAATCATTCTGCAATAAGGCACACAATGAAATATAGCAACTGCTGCGGCTACAAGAGGCCGCACTCCACTTTAATTCAACTCATAATCCAAACATAAGAATTACAGGTTCATATTTCTTACCAGTGTGTCGTCGTTCTTGAAATATTACAACTGCAAGGTAGGCAAACAAAACTAGAACCATGTGTTAGAAGCAAGCGAAGGATGGTGTTGGATGTTAAAGAGAAGAAACACATTGCTGAACCCATTATAATTTCCTGCAAAAGAAGAAGAACAAGAAGAAGAACATTTTCTAATTACTGATGGTTAACTTCCGGCGTGTCTCCACACTCACCTGGAGTGCAGGTGCTCGGATCCCTGCATAGATCCGTACACATGATTTTAAACTTTCCCCGCCACGTAGCACATAGTTCAGCAGGATGCGATCTCTGCGCTGAGTGTAATATTTAACAGGCCAAAGTTACACGTGCGTAAAAGTCTTGATTTGTCCTGAACGGGGAAGATGTGAGACAATTAAAGGATTAGAAAGAAAAAGTTAGTTGTTTAAGCCACACACACACACACACACACACACACACACACACACACACACACACACACACACACACACACACACACTAAAGAAACAGCGTGGAGCTTTAATATATGTGCCTGATTTGCTTTTCTCACCAAGGTCTTTTAAATATAGCCTATGTTTGTTGCATACCGGAAACGTAACGCTTGGATGTGTGTTAAACATCTTGTCCTCACGGGACCCAATGTCATTTACTTTTCCATAAGGGCAAGTGCCATGTCCCTGTTGTTGACTCATTGGAACAAAGGACGTTGGACTCACATCACATGTCCACTCAACTACAATCAGACGTTTATTCTCATCTGACTGAGCAGATGTGATTTGAAAAAACGTGTCCCTGTTTTTGCTTTTACATAGAACAGATTTTAGACAGAATACATGCATTTAAGAAACACGTTGATCAACACGCAGCAGAGAATAAACAACAAGATAATGTAAGCTGTAAGTAAGTTTGTCAACTCTGAAGACCACTGACCTGGAGCACCCCTCCAGGTCCATTTGTGTCAATTGGCTTTTGGTCATTTGATTGAATGACATTTGTGAGAATATGCTATAAACAAAGGCAGGTTTTGCTTCATCTTGTGGCCTTGTCTTTTGCAATCGAGTTTTAACTAATTAATTATCACATTGTGCTCACATGGTGAAAATGTGTGTATATAACCTGTTGCTAGGTGTGGTTCCAACATATGAACACTAGTCCGTTTAGGGACATACAATGGCACTCATACGTTTATGAACCCATGCTAAAGTTGACTAAAAAGAGGAATAAAAAAAAATCATCTTTTGAAAATTGATCTTAATGCCTTAATTAAAAAAATGAGGAAAAATCCAACCTTTAAAGACACCAATTTTCTTTGTGAATGAATAATGTATCGTAAATAAATAAATGTTCTTCCTTAAAATACAGGGGGCATAAGTAAGTACACCCCTATGTTAAATTCCCATAGAGGCAGGCAGATGTTTATTTTTAAAGGCCAGTTATTTCATGGATCCAGGATACTATGATCCTGATAAAGTTCCCTTGGCCTTTGGAATTAAAATAGCCCCACATCATCACATACCCTTCACCATACCTAGAGATTGGCATGGGGTACTTTCCATAAAATCATCTCTCAATGCAAATCAAACCAGCTATTAGGCTAACTGAAATAAAACCATGCCATTCTCTAGATATGGTGAAGGGTATGTGATGATGTGGGGCTATTTTAATTCCAAAGACCAAGGGAACTTTATCAGGATGCATAGTATCCTGGATACTATGCATCCTGATAAAGAGTTGATAGAGAGATGATTTTATGGAAAGTACCCCATGCACATAATGAAGCTGCCCTGTTGTTGACATTTTTTGGGCCATGCACAGATTTGACAAGTTGGAGTTTCAATGTCAGACATTGAATGCCTGTCTCCGTCTTGATAAAGGTTGGTGGACAGCAATGAAAATACCTCCAGGACTTCCCCCTTTTATCCCTGACAAAGTATATGTTATCAATATGTTACAATGTTGTCAGTGCACCAAACCAATCCATAAGGTGTCAATTGGACAACTTAAAGGGGCATCATCAGGGTTATCTGGGCTTGGACTGCAGATCAGACTTCCAGTGTTTTCTTACCCATACTACGGACCAACGTTAGGATAGCTTGGGCTTTATTGCTAATATTTTGAACATTTTTTAAATCTATGGTCAGTCCTTAAGCTTTATGGAAGTGCAAAACTACATCGTTGCTCCTTACTCCTTTAACTTGAGCGGGCTAAAATGTCAATATAACGACAACAAGTTGGGAAGGCCTGCAAGAGCAATGTCAAAATGAAACCGGACTGCATTAATGTGGACTCTTAGATTGTTGTTGGTGGAGACAGCTCGGTGTGAATAGCCTCTGTAAAGTCTGCAGCCTCTGTGTGTCTGAATGGCCCTAACATGCAAACATACACACGTCTGTTTGACTTCCTATAGCTTTCAACGGAAAACAATACGTCTGTTTCCTGGAAAGATGATCAGATCAATATTTGGTGCTTTGATAACACCGGGGATTCCCCCTGCCGTCTGAATAACAAGCTGAAGTTCAATGTATGAAGATAAATAAGCATGGGTAAATATGCATGCTCTGTGTGTTTGATCTTCCCACATGGAAACAATCCGAGCTCAAGTAGTCATCGTGATGATGATGGAAGGCAGTGTAATAGTGAATCTAGAGGCCTGGAATAATCTAAGTGGAGGACCAGGCCATAAATAAAGGGATGTTTGGATAGAATGTGGGTTGTGTGTGTGTGTGTGTGTGTGTGTGTGTCTGTTGTTTTAAGAGGAGATTTCCGAGTCGAGGCTTAAATGTTTGGCCTCGTGAACTGAACGGTTTTATCAGTCTGGGTGCTGACAGAGTGAAGAGAGAGGAGAGAGAGGGAGGAAGGGAATGAGAGAGGTGAAAGGAGAGGAGGCGAGGGAGGAAAGGAAGAGGAAAATAGAAAATAGAATAGAAATGGAAAGAGGGAAGCAACTATAGCATTTCTTTTCTTTTGTCCAATGTTTTTGATTATAAAGTGGACATCATACCTCGGAATTGTATCTTCCTCGTAATAAATAATTGAGTGAAACAAAAGCTAAACAGTGCGACCATAAAATCCACCCTGATCGACTCATAACAGACACTTCACATTAAATGCAGAACGCGATCATGTTTATTACATTTTTCCTCGTTTTTATTTTTATGAATGTTCTCTTTTTTTTAATCTGCACTGTGCGCATGCTTTTTACCCAAAAAGAGAAAAGGAAGACAACATAAAACAAACACCATCGATCAAAAAACGAACTAAAACGAAAAACGACAATTAGAGTGTGTAAAAAAGAGACCCGACCTACTAAAACGGCATAAATAGGCAGTTTCATGTTGTTGGAAATTTCATTAATTGCTACGTCGTCATCATCATCATAATCATCATCATCAATCAATCATTGCCATAACAACAACAACAACATAGAAGTGAGAAGTACAGTAAAAAGTGCACCATCATCATTTTTTAACTTAAAAACTATACAGCTGCCAAAGATAAAATTGTTAATGATAAACTTCTAACAATATAGAAATGTTTCCACGATAATTGTTCCACAAAGAAAGGAAGCTATCATTTTACTTTCTTTTTTTCTTTTTTTCTTTTTAAACACTAGAGTAGACTATGTTTGTTTGACTTGGATGGATCCACCCCGCCTCATGTTTTTCTTCTTTTTTTTTAAGTTCACTTTCTTGCTTCACTGCTTCATTTTTTTTCCCCGCGGTTTTTACAGTCAGCAGACAGAGGCGCGAGGCCCCTCCAGTCCGTCCGGCTCACCAATCGCCATTTTGGAGACTCAAGTTCCTTTCCATCAATTAAATTGTGGAGAAAGCGGAGCAGTCCAAATAGCCTCAATTAAGACAGAAACCGCCCCCCCCACACACACACACACACCCTCACCCCATCCGGTCCAACACTTTTACACCCTCTTCGTCCTCCATCTCTCGCCCTTCAACCCCCCTCCCCCTCTCCCTCATAATTTCACCGCTCCGCTCCCTACATCTGCTTGTGGGTTTTCTCGCAGCAATCCTCGTTCCCGGAGGCCTGTGACCCCGCCGTGCCCGCCACCGCCACCGCCACCGCCGAGCCTCCTCCTTCACCACCTTCCCCTTCTCCGCTTCCGCTGCCGTCCCGCAGCTCCTTCTCCCTCCTCTCCCTCTCCACAGCCTCCTGTTCGCTCTTGCTGCTCGGGAACTTGTCCTTGTTGTTCTCCTTCTTCCACTTCATCCTCCGGTTCTGGAACCAGATCTTCACCTGCCGCTCCGTCAGCGCCAGCGCGTGCGACACCTCGATGCGGCGCTTCCGGGTCAGGTAGGGGTTGAACAGGAACTCCTTCTCCAGCTCCAGGGTCTGGTAGCGGCTGTAGGTCTGCCGGCCCCTCCTCCTGCCCGCAGCTACTGGTGGGAAGGTGGGGGTGAGGGGAGGGGGGGAGAACACGGGAGATTGGGGGGGGACATTGTCAAAACTACACTGTCATGGCCCCTTACATGAAAACTAAACTAACATATAGGCCTGATAGGTTGGTGATTAAAAAAAGGCTATAGACTATTCATGTTTGGCTTTTTATTTAAACATTGACACGTTGAGGAAAAACACAAATTCTGTAAACAGTTACATAAATATAATCTACTGAGCACTTACAGAAGTGCACATGAATATTTGATGCTATAAATACATCATAAACACTTTTAAAAGGGTAAAATGATCCCGCACCGTAAAGATCGGAGACAGAGAGAGACAGAGACACAAACAATGCAAAGTGAAGGTATACACATATTTCCGAACCAGCAGGTTATCATTCACTCTGCTTTTTTTTGGTTTCTCTTTTCGTGTATTTGAGCTGAGACAGAGAACCCGGTACACAGGCGACAACTCATAAATACTTAAGACACACGCAAGGTCAGATGTTGTTTTTACTGCACACACGTTGGACAATCATTGGACAAAAAGTTCTATGACTTTGTGTTAATTCATAACCTGTGAAATAGTATCATCTGCATTTTATGAACCAAAAGAGGACAGACATGATGCCCTTGCAAGCTCTTTTATTTTAAATATTTAAACACGCGTATTCCAGCCAACTGGATGATACTATAATGATTAATATATATTATATATTAGTTCATATAAATGTTTAAAGTTGCCCCATTTTCCAACTTGGGTAAGCCTACTGAAAAATATAAACACATTTATAAATAAGTAATTATTACACATAATATGCATAATTATCGTTTAAAATATGCAAAATAAACTACATGTTATGTCAGTACCAAAAGGGCGAATACAACTAGCACAATTAACCGTGATCAGCAAACTCCCGACAGCTTACACATACAGGACATTTATTATATGTGTATAATTACATACAACTGTTTGTGTTCCTCTTTAAATACTGCATCATGAAAAGGAGCTCTGCGCCACGGACAACATATCAGTGATCATAAAGATTTGAAGTTTAAATAAAAAAAAATGCTGCTTCTAATTGACTGATCTGAAGGGAAATTCAGATTTTGCAAAACTGGCAAGTTTAGCATTATTGTTCATAACTAATGTTACTGAGAAGAACAGAACACACCACAGCCTATAATGGCAGAATGTATATATCTCTGATACATTAAAGAAAAAAATGTTTTTGGAAAGTAACGTTTTCTTGGTAACTATCTGGTCTGAGCACATCTCCCACCACACACACACACACACACACACACACACACACACACACACACACACACACACACACACACACACACACACACACACGTATATTTCTTCCAGGACAGTAACGTTTCTGGGTTAAATTAGGGGAGAGGGTAATGTCTTCAAAGGAAGCATATTTACTGCTATAATCAGTCTATCTACTGATCACATTATACAAAGCCTGCAGGTACAGGGTGAACAGTATCTTCAATATCCATTATATAGGCTATCTACCACAAAGTTAAGTCCAGCACGATGCTTTAAGTACTGCGACTCGCATGCTCTCATTGGATTTCCACATAGTGTCCGTCTATGGGCACAGAGCTGCTTTTTATGGTAAAACAGCCACAAGAAGCAGACAAGGGACTCTTTATGGAAATGCATGAACTTGTAAGTGATGTAAATGTCTTGTATGTGTTATCTGTCACAGGGCTGGCGCCGTGATTTCGTGCTGTAAGAACCAAAGGGAAGTGGGCGCCACATTCACTGCTGTCACCAGCCATGAATTAAGGGAAATGTGAAACACTTTCCTGGATAAAATGACAGCACGGACGCTTTGATCCGGAGGGTTTTTTGACGGAGCAACATGCATCGAGAATTTAACCCCCAACCCTGACTGCGTCAGTGCACTGCACAAATACACCACCCATTCAATACACAACTGAAATGGATCAAACAGCTTTTGGAGGAATAAATCCTACAATTTGTATCATTTCTTTGGCATGTTTCTGTTTTAGAGTCAGCGTAAGGATGACATGGTCTTTGGCGGTCTGAGAAAATGTTACAAGTCTTGGGAGAGTGAAACATTTTTAAGACCTATGAAACCTTTACAAAGCCAATTAGATAAGCCGTAAAGAAATGCATGACAGTCTGCAGTTGACATTTTGGAGGAAGCAGAAGCGAGGTTTCCACTCGACAACAGATGCCAATGAGAGCCGAGGCAAAGGACACAACATTCATTCTTCGGCCTAATCAGACTTTATTCTATTTTTATTTTCAAAGAGAAAGTACAGAGACTATGATTCATCAATATTTCTAACCTCAGCGGTAACAGTCGTAAAACGGCTCATATCCATGAGTTTAAAATCAAGCTCGGATATTAAACCTCCAGCTTGGGGGCTCAAGAGCATTTCAAGACATATTCAATGAGTAGGAGCCTCCTCTGGTGCTGGTTATAACATAAAAGGTGGAGGAGGCGAGATCCCTCTTTATAGTACAAATTATGAAATGTTCCCCCTCGTTAAAGGGGGATTTCCGAAGTAAACGGGGAGGATAACCGCTGCGCTCCGTCCTCCCGTTTCACCCACAAAATACCGTCCGCCTTTTTTTCTACTATTATACCTAATAAATCTTCACGCTGAGCAACGATAATATCCCATCAAACCGTGCACGGGCTGTAACTGCTTGCGAATACAGCATTCTCGGACTTCAGCGGCTTGAAACGCCTGGTTTCCTGTTTTGACTTGACTGGAGCTGCCTGCACCCGGACCGGCACGCTGTTAGGCGCTAGTATACCGTTTGGAAACTATTAATCATGAGACTAATTACTGTCATCTTTGGTAAAGAAGTACTAAACCTCTTCAGAAGTTTTTGCCCCGCGCATGAGTGTGGCCGGTAGTATTTGAAATTGGGAATGATTTGACAAGCCTTTACGCACACAGCGGAGCAGGGGCAGACAAGTGCTGGAAAAATATAAAAGAGGCTTCAAAGGTGTACATTATGACTATTTACAGGCCGCACAAACAGGAAGCTTTCAATGCATACACTACAATACACAGGGAGCAACGCAAGCGCGCTCACACATGCACACACACACACACACACACACACACACACACACACACACACACACACTGCTGGGAGGCACTGAAGAGGAAAAGTGTTCAGTCTTACGTGCGTAAATGTGAATTAGCTATTATTATTACTACTGTTATAGCAGGTTTAAGTCTTACATGGATAAAGAGAACGCAGCTCGACCTGTGTTGTTTTTTTTATTTATTATTTTTCTATTTTATGATCATAATCATGAAGCCACAAAAGTCCTGCACAGGCTATAACCCGTCTGCTGTCCCACTTTAAAAAATACAACCGCGAACATAAGCAATAAACTCTCTCTCTCTCTCTCTCTCTCTCTCTCTCTCTCTCTCTCTTTCACACAAACACACACACACAGCAAGAAATATGGGCTCAAACAAAATAGGCTACTATACATGTCAATCCATTCACTGATCTCACTGATTCTCTTTCTCTCTCTCTCTCTCTCTCTCTCTCTCTCTCTCTCTCTCTCTCTCTCTCTCTCTCTCTCTCTCTTCCTTTAAGTCTATGCCTCTCCAACACAGAATTGCCTCCTTGCGTAATCAGTCTTATTGTGTTGTTGGTTTAAGCCATCAATTATTATCTTGGCTTCCCTGTAATGCAAATATGTTATTTAGAAATCACATTCCTGTAAGATTTATAATCTGATCGTGTTGGAGCAATCGGGCCTGATCCATATTCACAGACTGTGCGAGACACAAACACACAAAGACAAACACAAACACACACACACACACACACACACACACACACACACTCAGACAGGACACAAAAGCAAGCCAGCTGAAATTTGAACCACACGGACAACATGGGATGATTTGATATTTGGGTCAGCGGATCAGACAGGCCAGCATGTTCAGAGATCACACACGTTGCGAAGGTGCTACATCAGAGAAAGAGTCCTCTATTTCCCCTTTATCCTCTATATCCACGCATAGCCTACACACATGCACTCCTCCCTGCTTTAACCCTGTGGGAACTGGCCACCGTGTAGTCAAATAATCCCGAAGACCACAGGCAAGTCGTAAAAGCAAAAAAAAAAAAAAAGCAGTAAAAGTTTAACCCGGGTCAGAGCTGCATGTCTAAAACGGGACTGTGCGGCTGGAAACAACTATATCCAACCACTCTTTCCCATCTGCTCTAAGCAGGGGTTTCTCGGTTTTTGGAGGGGGGTTCTCAGGAAGAACCCCCCTCGCTCCCTACCATCTCTCGCCTATTTTGACTGCTTTCATTCCCTCTCTCTATCCCGGCTCCTCCCGTCCTTTCTTTCAGTATATGGCCGGGGTAATTAAACCCTAAAGTCATTCACAAGTGTTGGTGCTGCCAATAAAACCATAAAGGTGCTTTGAACGCAGGAAGCTCTAATTACCCTGCTTAAATTGTTGCTTTTAAAATCACTTTCCCAACTTTCTTCCACTGTTTCCTACTGTGTGTCTACATTCTCTGCCTTCCCTTCCTAGGGGAGCAGCAGCTTTGCTCCTAACATGGTCACTCGCCTTCAGGGAAGGAGGATTCGGCACGATATGCGTAAAAACAACGCAAGATATAAAAAAAAAGAAAGAAAATAACCATTGCAGCCAGTCTATCCATTTCCTCACCTTGCGGCCTCATCCAGGGGAACAGCTGCGTCGGTGAGGGGCTCTGCTCGGTTCCCTCTGCGTCCTCGCTGCCGAGCCCCGACGCGCTTCCCAGTTTGCAGTCGCTGTACTGGACCAGATCTGCGTCCTGGGCCCCGAAAAGCGTCTGCCGCTGCAGGGCGTCGTAACCGTAGAAATTGCCCGGCTCGCCGTGGCATGTGACCGCGCAGGGGCTCTGCTGGTACGGGTTGCTGGGCAGCGTTGAGGCGCTGTGGTGGTAGAAGTCCTGGATCTGCGGAGCGTGCTGGAAGGTGGCGCCGGAGCCCGGGCCGTACACCACGGTGGGCCGGCTGCCGGCCAGGTCCTGCGCGAAACCGCACTCGTAGTAGTTCGGACGTAACGAGTCCCCGCTTTTATATTTGGAGAAGAGCGAGTTGACGAAATATGAACTCATCTTTTGTGTTGATGTTTATTGTTGTTTCAGTGTGTGTACGGCTCAGTAGAGTCAGAGTGGGACTGAAGGAAGCGAGCCGCGGCTTTCAATTGTTTTTTCTTTTTTTCTGCTTCTGTCGTGCGGTTTGAGGCAGAGAAACACCGACACACAGAGAGACGAAGGGGAGGGAGAGACAGAGAGTGAGGCAGGTCTGCCGCCGGTGTCGGTGACCGTTGTTGTGGCGTGGCGTTTCACTTCACGGCCACAACAGACAAGCGGTGTGAGTAACGGTAACGGCAGCCAGCCAGAGCACAAACAGCCACAACCACCGCAACAACAATAACAACAATCACACCGATTCCATAAACTCTCCAGCGAAGAAGAAGAAAAAGAAGATGAAGGAGAAGAAGAGGGAGAAGTAGAGGAGGAGGAAGGGCTCGTGCGCATCACAATTCCGGTGTTAGCGCTGTAAGCAGGAGCCCTGTCGCGCTCTCAAACGGGTATTCCGTGATTTACTCCTCTGCAAATGAGTTGTTTCATATTTTCTCTCTCTCTCTCTCTCTCTCTCTCTCTCTCTCTCTCTCTCTCTCTCTCTCTCTCTACGCGGCTCTCTCGAGCATGCACTCTCTCTCTCCTCCTGGCCCCGGTGTGTGTATGTGTGTGTCGGTTTCAGGGATAATTTGCATCTATTATCAGCTCTTCATCCCATTGGCTTTTCCACGCACACAGGCAAACGTGCACGAGCGTGTGCGCGCACACATACACACACACACACACACACACACAAAAAAAATACACGTTTTTTCTTCTTTTTTTGCTCTTGTACGTTCACGCGCCTGTAAGACTAGGCTCGAGGAGTTTCGTGCGCCTGTGATAATGCAAAGGGAGTGAGAGAATGAAGAAAAAGAGGATAAGAAGAGAAGAGGAGGGCGGGTGGAAGAGAGTCTGTGTGTGTGTGTGTGTGTGTGTGTGTGTGTGGGGGGGGGGGTTAATGAGAATTCTGCCGTTTTGCATCTGATCAAGTGCACACACACACACCAACTAGTCCAGCCAACCAACCAAGAGAGGCGGAGATGGCATTTTCTTTTTTTTAAACTTAAAGCTGAGATTGAGGTTGGGCGGTGATGCTGGTTTGGGGGGGGGGGTGTATTGCATTAATTGCATTCTCTCATGTCTCTCCTTGAATCCTTAAATGAGTGAGCGAAGTGATTGAGGCCCGAAAATGTCAGGGAGCCTGCGAAAGAGGTCACCACAGGCTGAGGAGAGAGAGAGAGAGGAGAGAGAGGAGAGAGAGGAGACGGGTATTGCTTTCTAATTGGTATTGGTTTTAACAAGTACCAGCCTATAAATGTAATTGAGGTTTTAAAACCAGTTGTCAAGAGCCTTTCTTGTCCTCCATTCCAATATGACTGCTGCTGGTCAGAAAATAGACGAGCTCCTGCACGCATGCTTTCTGATCATCGTATACTTTTATAAATATGATCTCCATAAACATGTAAGGAGGGTTGGGGAGGGTAATAGGCTAGGAGAAAGTGGCTGTAAACGCGTTAACAAACTATAAAGCTCCATAAAACGGAGGGAAGTGTTTGCTTGTTTACGTCCTTGCAGCAGAGAAACAAAAAGGAGTTTTTTTACGACGCGCCCTTTGCGCGAACGGAGGCCGTAAACGCCTCATCTCAGCCCGGTATTTAATTGTCATTTTCGCCATGTTTTCCATAAGGCTGTGGTCCTTCTTGTTGAAGTGTAAGCTGAGGTAGAAGGAGGGCTTTTCTAACGAGGGATGAGTTGTGGGAAGGTTAAGCTTGGCCTTGTAAAAAAGTAAGATGGCCTAAAGTGCAGCGATTAGCCCAACAGACTCAACTGTGGAGTTACTCAGATCAAGACTTATTTTCCAAAAATCTATGCCCACTACAGGTCTGGAAAATGCTGATTATTTTGTTTTGGAGCTATCAATTTATTTCCAACATGGGTGTTATCGCGTCTATTGCGGCTCACATCAGCCAAATAAAAAAGTCATTACCCGAATTTTATTTATTTAGGTTATACCGCGCTGACATAAGAGGCCCAAATGTTGCCAGCATCCGCCTGAATTACAGACTGGGTTGTGGTAAATCAGCTGATTGTACGCCCGACTTTCCGAGGAGTAATTGCCGCAGTATTTTTCCTATTTATTGCCCAGAATATGATCTTGTTGAAACTTCACTGCGCCGTGTTTTACACTTCCAATAAAGTGTTTGCTTATGAGATCTGATGTCTGTACGGTGTGATGTGAATGTCGCTTCCACGCGCCTGGAGAACTGCCCACACATCCCCGCTGTCAAAGCCAGACCGTGGAAGCAATGTTTTTGGGTCATTCCAGCAGAATACATACACTTGGGCAAAACAATAAGCAGCCTAAATGAACATCGGGGACGCTTTAAATAACTGGTTCCACACTCACCGCAATGCATTTGGAGGAAGAAACATCAAAACTAGATTTCACCCTTCGCGTCTTTTGCGTCACATCCTCTGTGTCAAATCTTCACTGACTAAAACATCTGGAAAGAATGGATTTGGCCACCGCAGCAGTGCACATAAAGACCTAGGTGACCTCTATATGCGCTGCAAGTTATCCCTCACATTTTGAGGAAAATGTTTCTGGCACCCATTACACAACCACCTTCTACATGAGCAGAGCCACAAAGTGGATAAGGTGTGAACGTCCTTGGTGTAAATTTTGTACTAGGAAAAATAACCATTTCCTGGCAGCCCATACGTATCCTGCACGCCTAGTTTCCAAGGCCCCAACCCTTCCTCTTCATCCCTGTACGATGTGAACATGACCTGAAACTGCTTCGGATGTCAGAATGTTCTAAAGCAAAGTCAAAAAGTGGCCTAATCACATCACTTCTCTTTAAAAAAAAATACCCCCTTTAAATACACTAAGGAAAGAAATACGACAAGTTTCACCCCCTTAAAGGGGCCCGTGCATATGTGAGTCTTCCATGAACGCAAGCAAAGCCTCAGGCGAGGCCTTTTTTTATCGGTGGAGCAAGAGTGCCATCAAGCGGCGGGTTGCAGTATAAGGCCACAGGGAGAAAGTCGGTCTTTAATGCATCTTTATAGTTCTATTAAGTGTGCACATAAAGCCTATGTAAGCTGCTTTAAAATAAAACAGTTGTAATTGGAGGCCAGATGTGAGGGTTGATTTGGGATTTGCTAAATGAAGACAGACCTGTCACATGGAAATGTAAAGGAAAATAATCCAAACCAAATATTGTCTTGCTGATACAATGAATTAGTTTTAATACTGAAAAACACCGACTCACAGCGTTGGTCAATATAGCACTGATGCAATATTGTGTTAACTATAGGCTAGGCTTTATTTTACTTTACATACTTTACTTATACTTTAATAACCGCAAATACTGAATCACCAATAGGCTAATTATTTATTATATTATCTCAAGCGCTTTTTCTTGTAATTGTAAGGAAATACATTAGGCTGACACTGCTAAGTCTGTATGAAGCTATAACTCTATATCTGTATCTATACTGTATAAATGCACCACGTTGAACAATTTTTTTAACTAAATGTGTTAAATTGCCTATATGTTATTGACAATTTTAGCATTGTAATACCGGGGATATGTGCGCGTATTACTGGTGTATATATACTGGCTTACATATAGCCTATATATGTTGGACTGTTATATAATGCTATACATTTAAATAACTAATTAGTGACCATTTTTTTTGCGGTTTCTAGATAGGCCTGTTTGCATATAAAATACAGAATACTAATCAAATGCAACAAAATGAAACAGAAGAAGACTAAAAATGATGAAATTACACACTTAACAATAAACGTGTTTAAGATTATATTTACAGTTTTGTATTTATTGTATCTTTGATTCTGTTCTTATTTTTCGTTTTAGACATCATCGCTGCTGCTATAAACTGTAAAACAATTAAAGAAAACAAAAAGCACGCATTGAAGCGTCCAGTTCAATCCAGACAAACCCGTTTTATTACCGCAGATGATCTTTGCTTTTATTTATGTTTGAGGGACCTGTGTGTGTGTGTGTGTGTGTGTGTGTGTGTGTGTGTGTGTGTGTGTGTGTGCGCGCGCGCGCGCGCGCAGATTGCTAAATTACAGGCTGTAAACGGACTGTAAACGCGGTTGTTACCAATCTGAAGAGACTGCAGCCCAGATCCTCAGTTTCACCCCTGTGGAAATATGAACCCCTATAACGGTGTAAGAACAGAGAAAGGACATAGCGCGAGATTTAAAAAAAAAAAAAATAGTAGCCTCCATAGTAGTAGTTCCTCCGTGTTTCCACATATGGTTCAACATCACGCAGACATTTCTCTGCGCCAAGCCTGGAAAAGAAGCACGGAGCCGGCCACAACACACCCTGTACGTCGGAGTCTGCTATCTAGCTGTGTTTTTAGTGTTGTTGTTTGTGCGTGTGTGTGTGTGTGTGTGTGTGTGTGTGTGTGTGTGTGTGTGTGTGTGTGTGGGTGCGTGCGCGCGTGTGAGCGTTGTCTCCTGTCCAATCTCCTTTGTCTTTGTCTCTCTCAGATGCATCCTTAAAGGCTTTAAGGCCCCTCAACACACACACACACACACACACACACACACACACACACACACAGCCATGCTGCAAAACATACCCCAGTAAGGCCAAACGGCTCCAAAACCATAAAACTTCCAAAGCTGAAAAGAAAGAAAAGAGAGGAGACTCGTCCCCATTCCACGCTGATACACAACTGTAGCACAACATCAAACGAGGAGAATCCCAAACATGAATTGTCCCTGCATACCCAGGCCTTTCCCCACTGCCTCTCTCAATTCTCATATCTCTAGAAGAAGCCTAACACTAACATTTGCTCTCTTATTCTGTCTTCGGCGCCTATCATTCCCACTATAACCACCAAATAAATTATCATGCTAGGGGATTTGAAACTTTTCCTCTAATATTTCCACTCTCTGTGTGCCTTTCCTCGCCCCCCTTCTCTTTCTTTCGGCGTGTTTGCTTTACAGCCGTTTAGTTCGTAACCTTCAGAAATTTATACGCTATAAACTTTTATTGCCGTCATATTCTTTTATTGCGCCGCACCGCGTTGAATCCTCTTTCTCTCCTCACCTCTCCTTTTCCGTCTTCCTCTTTGCTCTTTTTACGACAGTCGGCGGCGGCTGCTTCTATCCCGCACGCATCCGCTCCCGCATCCCTCATCACCCACCCACCCCCTCCTCCTTTTTTTTTTTATTTTTTTTTTTATTTTTTTTTTTTACCCGTGAGCTCGAGACCCCCTGTGCGTGCAGCACATCCTGCTCCTCTCGTGCTGTTTGTTTCCATGTTTGAAAATAGGAAGTGTGCAAAACAACTGACGTGAGAACGGAGAGGAAGAGCAGGAGAAGGAGGCTGCTGGAGCTTAATTGGCCCAAAGGGAGAAATGTTATCCGATTTTTTTTTTTTTTGAAAGCAAAGTAAAATAGAACAAATGAAACAAACCCTGACGGGTGTTCTGATCGGCGGAGTCCACTTGTGGTTTTACAGTTACAGAAGAAATAGATGCAGGAAGCCTCATCTTTCCTGTGAAGCTCCACTGGGCGACTCACTGCGAGAAATCAAACTGGTCTGAGATTTGTGGCTTTGAAACGCAACTACTGTGAATGCAGATGGATGCGAATCATTTGGAAGAAACGGGGCGATGGACTGTGTATGTGCCGCTGTCTTAAGCGTTTTCAAAGTAATGGGCCAACAGGGGCGAACTTCGTGCCGAACAAATAATATCAGACTGTCTGCTGCAAGTTGGATTCTTAATTCGAAATCCTAGTGGGGAAATAGTGATAGTTATTGGTTTACTTTAAAAAATTTTTAAGCATCTGCAACACGTTTTTTTTCCTTCTCCTTATTTATTATTATCATTATTATTATTATTATTATTATTATTATTATTATTATTATTATTATTATTATTATTATTATATGGGATTTGGAGAAATTTTATGTTTGTTTGAAATTGTTTTTTTTTATTATTATAAAAAATACCCTGAATTATTATAAAATAATGTGACTTTTTTTTATAGGCTATTGATATAGGCATATATATATATATATATATATATATATATATATATATATATATATATAAGCCTTTTAAAGCTTCTGCACATTTTGTCAGAACGTTAATTTGTTGATATAGCTATTATTTTATTTGTGTGTGTTTTGGAAAAAGTTAACCAAAGAAGGCCTTTTTTCCAGAGCTTTCACCTACACTTCACAGTCACACTCAAGCTGTTTGCCTGACAGCACCATGTAATGAAATCTCCATAACAAGCTAGTAAGTGGCCTTTTTTTGTTTGTTTGTTTCATTTCTATTGTTTCTATTGTTGTATTTATTATCTTTAGTATGTCGTGAGCAGGCGAGAAAGATTGTAGCATACCCATTTGAATAAGAATTATATTTTAGGGTGTTATTACAGAGAGTAATGCTTATACTGGTGTTATTAGGCTTTTTGTGCACATACTTTTATATTTGAGGTCACTTTTTTCCTGCCCAGTCATAGGCAGCTGTAACATGTGTACTGTTATTATTATTATTATTATTATTATTATTATTATTATTATTATTATTATTATTTTTGTGTTATTATTATATTTAGTTTTCCCTGTCAGAGGCAGCTGTAACATGTATATTGTTATTATTCTTACTATATTTTATGTTATTATATTTAGTCTTCCCAGTCCGAGGCAGCTGTAACATGTGCAGAGCATTTGGCTGCCATCTAACTGTTAATGAGTCCAGAATGGCTGACGTGATCTGATCCACACAGCCGTTTGTATCGGCGGGACCATAACTCATAACCATAAGAAAATTTATGAATATGAGTGATATTCATAGCTGCTTGAGGAATTATAGAAGCCGTGCTGTGTATAACAGCTCATTCAGTGTGAGGGGCAGGGGAGAGCTGCTCTGGGCCTGCTGCGCTCTAACATCCACCCCGAGTGTCAGTGATGCCGCTTATTATCTGTAGACTCTGTTTTAATATGAGAGGATAAAGTGAAGGCATATTGGATTGGACACGTCTGGCCTGGGTTGAAATATGAAGCAGCACGTGGTTTTTCTTGTGCAGCCCAACTAGCCTACTTTCTGAAATCATCACTAAAATGATGACGTTTACACTGTAAACCTTTGATGAAAATTGACAGCTAAAATCTCAGTGTCTTACTGTTGTACTGTTATACATGATCATACTGTAAATGGCATTGCATTCTGGGAGAAAATAATACTATTATACCACTATCTGCGAATTTGACAGATTACAGGTATTTACTGTTAAAACCAATGCATCTTGGGAAAATAAAGGAAAAGGTGGGATCACACTGTAGCCAGTATATTACTGTGAATTCAAATAATACAGTAAGAAACTGTCTATTTAAAGTAAAACTGTAAAAACAGTATGCTTACTGTAAATAAACAGTAGTTTACCGGCAAAGCTGCTGCCAGTATATTACTGTAAATTTACGTTTTACAGTGTAGCTGCACAGCTAAATTACTGCACAATGAGCCAATTTGGAGTTTTCCATTGCCTCGCAGTTTGGATAGGTTACAGAGAAAGGGGGATTGGGGGTTGGGGGTACAGTGGGTTTTTGTTTTGGTGTATGGGTGACAATTTCCAACAGTCTCACAGCACAACTCCAATAACTGACTGCAGACCAGTGATGCACACAGGCATTATCAGACAGTAACGTTAGATTATTTTATATATGTAGCTTAGCAATATGGACTATCTATGCAACAAGCTCCAGCCTGATTCCAAAGCTGGTGGAACCTGAGGGACTACTTTTCTACTGTTGTAAAAGTACTTTGGCATATGTATGAATACAACTGATAATTAGTCACCAATGTTGGTTCTACTTACTCTTACTAACTTAATAAATCCCTATATAAGACAATGGTTGTACTGATATCAAATGTTTCCTTTTCTTTGGTCAGCACACTCTAGCGGCTTGTATCTGCTACTTCTCATTTTACCCATAATAACAGCAGTGCTGCTCCTGATGCTGCCCTTCAGATGTGACCATGGTGTCTCCCTGGTGTTTCTGTGCCTCCATAACCGAAACTCATTCTTGTTTTCACCTGATGTGAATATGTGTTGTGTGAGGCTCCTGCGCTGCATTCTCTTAGATTTACTGTGCCATGTGTCACAGACTGCCCCCCTCCATATCTCTCTCTCTCTCTCTCTCTCTCTCTCACACACACACACACACACACACACACACACACACACACACACACACACACACACACACACACACACACACACACACAGTTGGGTGAAGCAGCTTGCAGTTGCAGCCCTTCCCTGGGACATGGAGCTGAGTCTGGAGGGAGGCCTGCAGCAGAGTACAGGGCTTCTGGATTTAATGAAGCTCCGACCCCGCTAGACCTTAGAGAAGTATCACAATCATCCGCCGTCGAGTCCGCAGATGGTTTATGGGATGGCTTTGTTGGGGCCCAAGCCTAAATCTCCTTAAACCCTGAGGCCTCATTGGTTGGGCACAGCAATGCAGGGTGAAGCGGAGAGGCTGTGACGAGACTTTGTACCTCTTTACACCAGGGCTGTTTACACTGCTTTTACTGCCAGCACTGTTTGTTTGTTAGTAGATACAGATAATGCTAACACTTTATTTCAAGACCCCATTTTAGCATTGATGAGCACTATATAATACATTAAATAAATGGTTTATAACACAATACAACACACTATTATGTAACGAATCAGATACAAAAACATGTGTTTGTGTGTGTCAATGCATATGTTAAAACAGCTATAAGTCCTCCTTTAGGTACTCCTATGTAGTGTAGTCATAACTGGTGTATAAACAGTAAGTAAATGCTTTTTAACATACTATAATATAGGCGTAAACAAATGCGAGGACATTTTAAGTGTACTAGCAGCTGATGCTTGGTAAAACAGCATTACAGTTGTGATTATGTAATCATTTGTCTTTGTCTTTTAAGTTTTAAGTTTTAAATCCACCAGTGAATGTCTTGTGCATGTGTATAAACAGTCCATTCATAATATAACACAATGTAAGGACTTATTCAGGTGCACAATCATTTGTTAGACCGTGTTATGCGTCATTTGAGGAGTTGTAACTGTTGAGAAAAACTTGCTAACTTCAGTATAGTGTGTTAACATGTGTTAAAAACCATTTCAGTTTGTGTTTATATGTGCTTATACATGCTTAAGATGAAGTGTTGCCAAGACAACTGCTGCTAATTCCACTGTTACTACTCTGTTAGTACTACTGCTCTACTACTGATATTTGACAGCAGCTACACTGAGTTTGCAACATTGAAATTGTAGGTGTATGCATGAAAGCTACACTCCTACAGCTGTCCTGCTGCAACTGGGGCTACCACTGGAAACTGGGGTCATGCCCTCAGGGATTCTGGAAATGGTACATTCTGCTGTTACACATGGCAGGGGTATTTTCTAGACTCCATATCTTAAAATAGTTGTTTTTAGGCAGATATTTTAATTAAGACATATAGAGACACACCTAAATATTAACATATATAAAAAAATGATTAACAGAAAATGAACAGATTTTTGTTGGCTAGGTGGAGTTGCACTGGGGAATTTGGACCCATGACCTGACAGAGTTCTAAAAGGGAAGTAACACTGGCATGACTTTGCAAATGTTCCTATCACAGTTGGTATACTTATCGGAATATGTACCATAAGTGTTACCAGCACTACTTTGGTGCTACAAATCATGGAGCTGAAAGGGTTACTGAATGTCCCTCTGCTTCTGTTACTGTTCTCTTACCATTGCTATTTTATGTCATTTGCTACTGCTTTTCTTGCATGGACAGCAACAAATGGCAATTCTTGCTACTTGCACTACTTCAACTCCAAGCCTCAATATAACTGCTTCTACAGAATGCCAGAAGCAAGAGATGAAACTGCAGGATCTCTGTGCAGCAGCCTTCATCAGACTCTGTGTCTACCAGTCATTTGATGCGGAGACAAACACAGGAACCGCAGAGGCTTCACATGCTCCTAATGGACGGCGACGCTTCTAATGAATGCACTCATCTGTGTGGGTGGGGGGTGTTTATGGGTTTATGACAGTCTTTTGGTGTTGCAGCCAAACAGACGCCCCTCTCCTTTAAGCCTTAGTGTACAATTGAAGAGACACATATTTTTAACACATGCTGGCTCATCCGCTTCATTCTCTCCTAGCCCCCTGTTTGTCTGTCTCTTTCTCTCTTCACACATTAAATCTGGAGAAAAGAAGAAAAAAATACTTAAAGGATAGCTTTCTTTATATTAGTTATACATGTCTATGTGATCTTTATTTACTATTATTACATATTTATATTTCAAAACGTATTAAATTAGCAGTGAGAAACAGCAATGCAACGACACGAAACATGGTCGTACTGTAAAGTCTCTTCTTTAATAGGAATCCAGCATCAGCAGTGCCATCGCACAGAAAAGACAACAACACATAGAAGAGAGGAAAACATACAAGAAGGACTGGAACAGTTCACAGAGAGGAGAGGATCAGAGTCACTGGAGTTTTCCTGCTCGTTAATAATATCTTTACTGTGGCCACATGGCTTAGATTTGCCAAGATAAAAAAAAAAAAAAAACGCAAAGGGAACATAAAACTCCAGAAACTTTGTTCCTCCAGTCAGGAGAGTAGGCTACATACTGGGACAGGAAGCGGGACTAAGTCATAGCAATGGCGGAAAGTAACAGAGTCAGGTATTTCAAATAAGAAGTATCATGTATATAGATGCTTTGCTTCATTTTAATCAAACATTTCCGTCCTCTGTGTCCCAATACTTAGCGGCAGAGTCCAACTCATTACTGTTCACCATGAAACAAATAGACACAAAGAGCTCATCGGACTGACATCAGAACAGATCATTGAGACAGTCGGCACAACAACATGGAAAACAGAATCTAAAGAACATGACAAACAAAAAGAAAAAAAAATCGTCTATATTACAGTAAGATGTCATGTCCCAGTAAGACAAAACAATATTCAGCATATTTAACTCATTCCAATACCAAAGACGAGGTTACTCACTTTATATACAATAAATTAGAAATATGTCCTGTCAAGAAACTTCTATTAAGTCTGTTTTAATTTTTCAGGAAGCATTCCCCTCCGACAGATGTAACACACAAAGAGCTAAACGACGAAATAACGTCTTCAAATGACAAGTGACTCGAGGCATGCGCAAACCATGTAAACATTTGTACTCGTAAATAGAGATTTGATGCTTAAAGAGAAACTGTAGCGCTTCTCTGTTGAAAACTTGGCAAAAAAAGGCTCCTTGTAGACCCTTCCATTGCTGCATGTAAAATATCCGCGCAACTGTGCGTAAACTAGGCTATGTGTGTGTCAAATGTTTACAATGGTGAAGCAAAATCAGCCTTTGTGGTCTGCAATAGGCTACAACACACACACACACACACACACACACACACACACGCATGCACGCACGCACGCACACAAACACACACACACACACACACACTCACACACACACACACACACGCACGCACGCACACAAACACACACACACACACACACACACACACACACACACACACACACACACACACACACACACGCACACACAGACCGTTGTAAAACCAATGTGTTGTTTATGATCCGTCCATAAAACTTTCGTCGGATGCCATTTAACTACGTCGACACTTCAAATAACGCCATAGCTGGCCAGCCTTCCGACATGGCCTCTTCATATTTCAACTTTCAGATCAATAAAAAGTCTGCATAAACCGAAGTCTGACCTGATATACATAATACCCCGAGCTGTTAAATGTAAATCTACACTATTGCTAAATAATTTCGCGCGGGAATAAATCTCAAGTGTTCTGTTATGTCTTTTTATATAAACTTGTTATAGAACCTCTAGGAATATTTCAAGAGAAAAAGAAAAAAAAAGGCTATTTAAAAATTGTAAGTAGCCATCGGGGTATTTCGCTCTTTCTTCAGTCCTATTTGCGTTTGCAAACCGCCGTTCCGCACACTATCCGTATTTTTTTTTCTGTAACGAGAGAGAAACCCGCCTTGCATAGCACAATACACAATATACTTACTGTATGTATAAAAATAGAGCTGATTATTTTTTAAGATGCAATGCCAGAACCATGTTGAATGAAGATTTAAGGATAGTCACTGAGGAGAAGTCAGATTGTTGACCAGTGCTTCATGTACACATGCATATGACTTTACGAACTAGAATCTGAAATTAGCAT
This sequence comes from Sander vitreus, assembly GCF_031162955.1. Lineage (NCBI taxonomy): Eukaryota > Metazoa > Chordata > Actinopteri > Perciformes > Percidae > Sander > Sander vitreus. The sequence continues at coordinate 2,394,379 of NC_135869.1, read as the reverse complement.
GGTTACAACTTCACTGCAAATAGCAGGTAAACTAAGAGAATCAGGAGCCATAGATGCTTTGTACTGGCCGGTCTAATCAAGAAGCGCCTGTGTCACTTGTGTTTAATGCTGTTTGAGAGTGCGTGGTGCGAAAGCATATAGGCACAGAATTCGAGAAGAAAACTGAGTCCTGATGCTTGTGGCCTAATTTAAATAAGGACGGATCTGATTAAAATAATCTGGTGCTTTGTGCTGCACTCTCCTCTCAGCTCAACTCTGCTAACTCCAGGCCCATGAAGCGGAGGGGACGACTATCGACAGTCATTAAAGGCCTCAGATGAGCCGCAGCGCATAAAGCATCTGGAGAGCAAGCTGAAGGGTGGAGATCAACGATATCGACAGCAGCCTTAGCGGATCCCCGGTTGCTGAGTCGGGTTAACACCCCCGGCACCCCATCACTTCTCCTCCCCCTCCGGTATCTGCTCATTACTTAGGTCGACAACCGGGAAACAAACGGCGGCTTGCTGCTTGTATCAACGCCGAGCATCAGGCGCTTTCTAATCAAATTCTGCCAACAACGAGAGAAACAAGAAAAAAGGAGAAGAAAAAGACGGATGAACCTGTGAGTGTGTGTGTGTGTGTGTGTGTGTGTGTGTGTGTGTGTGTGTGTGTGTGTGTGTGTGTGTCTTCATCCCACTCCCTCCATGTTTATTGGTCATGTGAAACCTCGGTTTCAGCACCTCCGCGCGCCTCCGATGTCAGCGACGGAACAATAAATAACTAGTAATAAAAGGAAGAGTAGTGCTTGAGAAAGAATAAAACATCCCTCTCTCAATCTGTTGTAGCATCACCAGTCGGTTTGCTGCTTTCTTCGCTTCCATAATGCAGCCTAATATCAAAGCCTAAATAATAGCGTATACAACTATGAAGACGTTGGACAAAGAAGAGCTATCAGTTAATCAAACAAACAGTCCAATCTGCAGTTTTACATGGAGTCCGACCCATTTAAAGGAGAGCAGGTCCAGGAGGAATTGCTGTTGGTGTGTAAGTTTTTTCATCCTCCATGACCACAAACTTAAATGATTCCAAAGTTCAAAAGTTGCCTCCTTCTAACACCAGACGTAGTGTTTCCGAGCTTCTTAAGACTTCAGTGTTAACATGGCGGCGTCCTCAGAGTCTGTTAGTGATCAATACAGCCGTTGATCAGTTGTATAGATTGGTGTAGGACTGAAGCTTACGTGGTAGTGCTTGGAAATTAAAACAAATTGGAAATAGCAGGTGTGTGTGTGTGTGTGTGTGTGTGTGTGTGTGTGTGTGTGTGTGTGTGTGTTTTCAGTTGTTGGGAAGGCCATGTTGTGTTCGAGACATAAGAAATATGGGACTTTAAAATGGATACATGGTATGAGCGTGCGTGCATGTGTGTCTGGATGTGTATGTGCGTCCGCGAGTGAGATTCCCGCTAGTCCTTGGGTTGATCCTTGCTCTGTTTCTTCATTTTCATCCTCCGGTTCTGGAACCAGATCTTCACCTGCCGCTCCGTCAGGTTGAGCGCGCGCGCCACCTCATGCCGCCGGTCCCGTGTGAGGTACATGTTGAACAGGAACTCCTTCTCTAGCTCGAGCGTCTGGTATTTGGTGTACGGGCACCGCTTCTTCCTGGAGGAGCGCGCATGTAGCCAGTTGGCCGAGGGGTCATCTGGAAGAAGAGAAAGAAAGGAAAGAAGGCAATTAATGATACAATTACAAATAAACTCCTGTGTAGCGTACTCTTTCCAGCCCTGTCTTTGGAGAGTTGCAGAACATTAAAAAGACGAAGCATCAAAACATTCCTTAATGATAAAAACAAAACAAAAACAAAAACATCTCTCCGTGCGTAAAAGTTGCAGAACCGTAAACCTAAATGTTTTGCTCGAAAACAACGGACTGTGCAATTGACACTTTGGTGCGTAAACTAAGCTCATGCTGTCAACATGGGCGCAGATTTGCGCAAGTAGCCTAATGGCTGTTTTATTTGACACTACGTGGAAGACAGACGGCCCGCTCCATCCAACATCCACGAGGAGGAAAGCACGACGGACAAATATGAAAAGAATCCCTCAATATTGGAGATTTTTATGAAGTAGAGCGAAAGAAAATGGAAAACTGCGGATTTATTAGTTTACTCATTATTGCTAGTAATTCCATGGCGCTTCTTAGCGGAATCAGCCTTGAGAACCGCTTCAGACCTTTGCAAAATTGAACCAATTGCATTGACAATTTAGGCAAAAGCATTAGTAAGGCAATGGGTCATTTTAAATTTGCCAATGAGTTAGCTGACATAGGTCATTGCCGCAGTTAATTACATATAGCCTACCCATATATAGTAGGCTATAGTAGGCGGGGAGATATCTGACTGCTTTCTGGAGGCTCCTGTTTGAAGGTGACCGAATGAATTTATATATGAATATAAGATGCTTTAATCACGGAGATAATACACGAATGATAATGGAGGCAGCGTCGTGTGTGTTTCTTGTGATATCACATTTTGTGACAAAAAAACGGGAGCTTAATTACCCTCCGCACAGGGGCGTCGGACTGGGGGGGGGGGTAAAGGGGACTGAGTACCCAGGGCTAGAATGAATAGCTGTGGATGCGGGGAGGGGCCCGTAGAAAATGCCTTTCTACAGGGCCCAGCATTTTGTGCTACGCCGCTGCCTCCACATGATGAGAGCAAACACATAAAAACACATCGGGGAAGATGTTTTACAGGCATCATACTGCTTTTTTGCGTGAGAATGACATTGTACATTGTAGCTCAGCACACCGTCACTGCGTCACTTCTGCTCCTAAATGAATACATAGCGGGACAAAAAAAATAAAAAATACATGGTGGGACATGTATGGCGGGATTAGAGGAAATACCTTTTTGTGTGCATCGTCCGCGCTCCGCTGTTAACATCAGTGAAATTAAAGGTAATGAAATTAAGGATTTATGATGACCCTCAGCTCATTTTGCCACATCAGAAATGCGACAAGCTCCAACGTGCTTGAGATTGTTGAAACGTGTGTTTTGAGATGTAAATGACAACATTGTAATGCATAAACGTAGGCTCCTAAATTCTAAATTGGATGTTCTCCGGCGGAGGGAAAGTTATGAAATATTGTCTTGATTTTTTCATCTCTTTCTTTTTCTCCATATGTCTTGTTTGCCAGGCCACCCTGACTCCTCCACCACCCCACCCCTCTTTATAGCTTTCAGACCGATGTAATTAGCAGAGACTTCTTGTTTGGGACGCATGGGTCTAGTTTAGGGCTGAAAGCTATCTGCAAAGCACCAAAGCATCTCAACTATGAGGCAGCGTGCAGGCACTCTCACGCTACCGAGGCTCTTAAAAATACAACTCCACCATGACAAAAAGAAAGCTCTTTTCTTATTTTGACCATTTTCATCCCTTTAACACGGTTTTTTATATACAAATATTAGTTTTCAATCAGTTTCGAAAAATCTCTCAGCACCTGCAATCTCACATAAAAACATTTCCGTTTTGAAACATCTATGAAAACCCATTCAGGATCATTGTGAGAGTCCAAAGCTGGTTCAGATTCATTTCTACTTTTACATCTTCTAAATAAAACCGTTAACCATGAGCAATCATTTCCTGTGGTTAGGTCAGGCTCTTCCTCCAGTCAATCACAACAGTCAAGCCAACAAACAGAGTTTTCCAGCTAGAGTCTGGTAAAGTACAAACAGCTAAAGGTTAAAATGTCAGCAAAATGTGATCTATTTCTTAAATTTTAGTCCAAACAGCTGAGAAAAATAAAACGTGTTACAAAAGCTTATCATCCCCGATGATGAACGGTAAGGGGCAGCATGCAAAGCAGGAAGCAAACCACACTGGAAGCATTTTCTTTAAAGCTGCTGTTTCTTCATTGCATTTTATCAGTCAGCAGTGCAGTCTGGTGCTCAACCCAAATGTGACTCAAAGAGAGGATTCCGCTCTGGATGTATTGGTATGAAACCTGGTTTATGTAGAGTCAATGGCTGTTTTTGTTATATTAAAGCCTTCGAGAGGCAGTGTAAGTCAGACTGAATGAAACACAGCACACATGCAGGCTGACCATGAGGCTGAATTTGGGGAAATAAGCTCCATCTAAATCAGTTTGGGCAATGTTAGGGCCAAACAGCTTCTCATTGTTTCTGGCAAACTGCAAAGAAACATGAGATGTATCCTTGCAGCCAGGAGCAGGTTTTAAAGGAGATTTTCTCTCCCTATGTAAAATGCAGGCACAGTCCTCTGGCCTAAAATGGCAGAAGGAATGATCTTATCACTCACAAGCCATGGGGAAAGCCTGAGCTTCCGCGCCTTTTGACACCAAGCGAGATTTAAAATATGTGTGTCTCTCTCCCTAAGGAGTCTGTCTTTTTCCTAACTTTCACTGGGCGGAGGCTTCGTCTGTCAATTTCCCTGGTAATGTTTTACTGCCATGACGATCCTACTTGCTATAATGCCAAGACAATTCACAAAATTGCATATGACATTCATAACAATGCTTCTTTTAACTCCCAGCTGTGAACAAAGAGCTGTTTTGTGTGGCGCCATAAGCAGTGTGGTTTGATCAGATACATCTACATTTAAATGGTTGACATGCAAGATTCAGGCCAGGACAGAAAAAATTGGAGGAAAAGAAGAAATATTGATAATAAGTTAAAATTCTGGGATACTTGGTTAACATTTTGACTTGAAGATCAAATTTTGACATTTTAGGTCAAAGAAATGAAGTCAGAATGTTCAGATGGCATGTGAGAGTATTAATACTCTGTCACAATTCTCATCATTTTGACTTAAAATGTCATGGTTTTTGCAGTGTAATTCAGCATATTAGAGTCAGGGTCATTGGGTTCAGAACAAGATTGCAAAGCCAAGATGGCTGCCAGTGTTGCACACCCCAGCCTATAGCCTTCCTGTGTTATTCACCCCAGCCAAGTTAGTTAGCAGCCATCATCTGGTAAATATGTCCTTAATACCCTCTGGAATCAATTCCTTCCAACATGGCCAGCATGTACAGGATCGATTTCATCTCAGAGCAAAATAATGCCTGGTAAAGAGGTGAGAAGAGGATGGACAGTTGGGTGGGGGTATGCGTTGCTTTTGTCACACTGTAAAGTGGGTGCTTTGCATTTCCCGGGTGTATAATCACCTCCAGGACCATCCATTACCCTCGGAGCTGTGCCGCGACCGTGGCTGTCACCCAGGATGACAAACGGTTGAGGGTTGGAGCGGTGGAGGAGGGTGGTGAGTTGGGGTGTTAGTAACTTTTTTTTCTCCAAGGGGTGGGACGACAGTAAAGATGCTGACTGATAGAAATAAAGAATAGGTGGGGGGGGGTTATGTGTGTATAGCTTTTACAGTTGTAACTTTAATTTTTTTCATTAGGCTACATCTGTGTATTTGTGGCGTTGCTTAGACAGGCAGATGGACGAAAAAATTGATAATCCCGTAAAGCTATGGCCCTGCGGCACGCTGTGTCCCAATTGTAGGCCAATGTGTGTCTTTGCCTATGTGTGTTTGTGTGTGTGTGTGTGTGTGTGTGTGTGTGTGTGTGTGTGTGTGTGTGTGTGTGTGTGTGCGTGTGTGTCCACCATGATGAATGCTGCTTGCATAGAAACTGTGACCGAAACGGCTAGAAGACTAATATCACATCCTGTCTCTTTCTCCCTCCCTTAGCAATTTCACCCTAATAGTTCCAGAAATTGACCTCTCATATATCCCAAAGGCACGTTATTACATTTCAAGGAGTCGTATTTTATTCCCCCACCCTTACACCCCATCTCACCCAGCCACCAACAGCAACACGCCAATTAATGGGGTTGTTCACCCGGGTTATAAGTTAATAAACTTCGGGGGTAATAACTTTCTTGCACTGCCCGGCAGCAGCAGCAGCAGCACAAAGACTGAAGTGTAATCTTGTAGTTTATACTGGATGGCCGCCCAGCACCAGTAACACAAAGAGAATCTGTAGCTGGATGCCGGCTTTGGATGTGAAGGTGATGTTTTTCATACAGCGGCCATTTTGAATACCTGGGGAGGGAAACTCTGCCTACATTTGTCCTGGTGTTATGTGCCAAGATGCTGACACTACAACTGGTACAGATACAACTGCATTCAAAGAGTCCAGGTTAACCATTTCATTATTACAAATTGGTGATCTTCAAATTTAGCCTTCACAGTATCCTCATCAATTTAAAAAAGTTTGGAAGTTGGAAGCATTACATTTTGCTGGGGATAAAAGCTGTATTCTGTTAGGAATCTTTCCCTTTTCTGCAACACATACAGGGTACCAACTCATTTGCCTTAAGAAGAAACACCAACTTATGTGAACACATGTAGTGGACACAGAGTACAAAATATGACTGTGAGCGTGTGCTAACAGGACCCATCAACAATGATACAACTCATATTTTCCGAACACCAAAAGTTATTGTCTTTTCACCCCATGTCAATAACTAGTAGGGGGAATCACAGGGTACGTCACGATACGATACACAATGCATGGTTCGCGATATCGATAAAATCACGATAAAGCAGTTCTGCGATAAGCAATATATTGCTAGACAATCCTATAGTGATGCATCACGACATCGATCTAACTATGAATACAACATGCCTGTGAAAGTTAAGTGCAGGTTTTCTCTCTTTATTCACTGCAAGTCCAAACTGTTAGAAAACAGCACAGTTCTGCAACTTGTTTCAGTCTGTAAATCAAAATGACACAAGTATAGAGCAACTATGGGTCCAGACTTTGGACTCCAATGTGGCTGGGGCATCTGTTATTCTTCTCAAATTGCTGTCCACCCTCCCGTTGAAAACCTCTTCCTCTTCGGCTACAGGGCTCAACAGTATCGATTATCGTATCTCACAAACGATATATGGCTCTATCAATATTTTGTCCCATCCCTGATAACTAGTGTCTTTCCGTTGCTGTTCTTAATCTGTATTTAAATTCTCATGTCATTAGTCATCATCACAGATATTAGACACATGGCTGACATCACAGTAACTTTACACATATTTGTGTGAAAGTAAAGATTAGTAGACTATAATGTATTTTAGTCTAAGCAAAACCAAAGCCAATGAAACTTCCTACCGGCATACCAGAATCGTTTTTTGGAAAAACTTTTATATAAGCGTTAGACACCACGTCATTTTTACTCTTACGTTATTGTAAGTATAAGACAAACACAATATAACATGTTAATTAGTGGTCTTTAGAGGTGTAGGTGGATTTTGACACTTTTGGGCAGGCCAGGCTAGCTGTTTCCTGTTAACAGTCTTAGCTAAGCTAACAGGCTGCTCGTGGTGGTTAGCTTCATATTTACTGTAAAATCTTCTCATCTACTCTCAGCAAGAAAGTGAACAAGCGCACCACGCAAACTATTCCTTTAACCCAGAACAAGTTAAACACACAGCTATGAGGCCACTTTAACTATCATTCCAAAACGATATATTGCTACACAGTTGTAGATGTGTCAGGATGAAACATTGCTGTCAAAAGAGCCAACTTTCCATAGAAAAGCTGGTACCATTCTGCCATTGCAACACAAAGATAATGTATCTCAACACAGCCAATCCGAATCAGCCTTAGCTATGAAACATAATGTGTTGACATTTCCAACTTAATTCCCTTAAAGGTGACAATTCATATTTACACAGGAGAGAAGTGCAAAGACTCTGTTTATATCAGCAGCTTACTAGCCTGAGGTTGCACTAACCAACGTGCCTTTTAAATCCAAGTGTTTTCTCTGTGAGTTGCTTGCTAAATCAGTGACTATTCAGTTTATCAGTGAAGCTGAGTTGGGTTAAAGTAACGTTTAGCCAGCATAGAAAAATATAATTTGCACCCATAGTGTTTAAAATGGCTGCCATGTGAACAATAGAAACAGCCTTCACTTGCTGCTCCATGCAGCGCCCACTACCTGCCACACTGATACACTGCACATCACCAAACAAACCACAAGAAAAACTGCTGGCTCTGAAACAGCTCAAAAAGAAACTTTCTCTAACTGAGGAGACTCTCAGTTGTTGGCCTGTTTGAACACTACAACCCATTACAGACAAGTTTTCACTCCCACCAAGCCAGACTGGGACACACAGTGTCACTGGTGGAAAGTCTAATAATTCAGACTGGAGGCTGCTGGGCTCCTTCCAGCTCTTAACCAGCTCCCCTCTGATGGATAGCATGCTCAGATGCTGTAATAAGGTGGGTCTGTGTGTGTGTGTGTGTGTGTGTGTGTGTGTGTGTGTGTGTGTGTGTGTGTGTGTGTGTGTGTGTGTGTGTGTGTGTGCGGTAGCCTATTTGTGATTTGTATTTCTTCCTCTGAAAAGGCCATTGCGGAGGCCTCCATTCTTCTCTCTCATGCACACGGGCACGCACACACACACACACACACACACACACACACACACACACACACACACACACACAGTGCACGTATCAAACGGCCACGCGCTCAGACGCAGGGATCAGACTCTGGCAGAAACTAGATTTATCCGGCGGGATTAGAGGAGGGAAACAGAGCCCGTTCACATCACATCAGCCTCGGTTAAGAAATATATATGAAATTAAGAAAAAAAATGAATTTCTTTCCATGCAGGGAGCGTTTGTCTGTCCCACCCAAAATAAGTAATGAAAGCTAAGGAATAGAGATTCAACCTGAGCCAACCACGCCAGCACATGATGGATTAAATGTTGTTGTTAGTGCGAGTGATGATAGAAAAACAGAAGAAAGCCGTGTTGTACTTGCCAAACCCTCCAGCTTTATTTCAAGATGATTGCGATTTCATGACAGGTGAAATATTATTATTATAACAGACTGAGCAGATGAATAAAACAGCCACACACATGCGACTGTTTGACCGGCAGCCTACAGACATATATATAATAACAGTTGTGCCTTGTGGGAAATAGTGCGTATTATTTGATTGAAGTATAGCCTAAATATGCAATCAGCTGCACTTACACAACGTGTAATGTATGATCGGCATGCATTTTATAAGCGATGTCTGAACGTTGAAGGTCGCAATGCATTTCTTTAACAGTGAATCCATTCCATTCATTGTTAAAATAATAATAATAATAATAATAATAATAATAATAATAATAATAATAATAATAATAAAAACAATAAACGCCACAGTTTTCCAGATACAAAGACACAAAAGAGTATAGTTAAGGCAATAATTGTATGACTTGTCAAAGCAGGGAAGTTTAATTATTTTGTCTCCCCCCCCCCATCTTCTCGCTCAACTACAGATTGAAAGACCATCAGAAGCCGCTGTGGGAGTTACGTGATTGTATAGATGTAGGCCTATGCATGCCGTGAGAGTCCAGAGAGCTCGTGCTGACTGTCCCCTTCAGGTGTGAGCGGCGGTGAGTTCCGTACGGCGGAGTGAGTCAACGCTGCTGGCTGAGTTATGAGGCCTCCGTTCTATTTAGAACTAATCGCCTGCTCTTCGGCTCGTGTCAATGATGGAGGGCCTGACTCCTTTTATGATTTTTTATGATTTTTAGAAGAAGACAGGCCATGTATATGGCTGACATACATTAGATAGTTTCAACTGAATGAGACGCAACTGAGTGGGTGAGAGTGAAAACAAGAAGCTTTATCCTTATTATTAGGCTATGTTTGCAACGTTGCAATGTTTGTGTTACAGAAGAGTGTCGTTACATAGGAATGCTGGAACAGAAATATGGCAATAAGCCGAGCGCCCCTCCCCTCAAGAAGCACGCATGTGTCTCAATGGAAAATGATGGAAAGCAATTGATTGCAGAATGAATGGCAAAGCAAAGCAATAAACAATGTCTGAATGCCTCCCAGAAGTAATGGTATTGGAACTACAGCGTCACTTATACGACTGGTTACCTTAAAGATAATCTAGCCTGTCCAGTATCTCCATACTGGAGATCGGTAGGCCTCTTGGTTAGTGCGTATACGAGCTCTTCATGAGCAGTAGGACCAGGAGGCCTACAGCGTTGTACTTAATTGTTTGCTCCAGAGGGATTTTTTTTTTTACAGTTTGGACTGGCCGATCAGCCCGGCTTGTTACAGACTGACTGACATGAGGAGCTTTAAAACGCAATGGAGCGCAGACACAAATCCCCGTGCGCGCGTGCCCCTATGTGAAAGAAAGACACAAAGTAAGAGAGCCCCACGGCCAAACATCCACCTGCAGTAAAATAAATAAAAAATAAATAAAAGACAAACCCAAAGTACCAACCATTTGGCCTTTGGCCCTTTTCAAACAGGACAGCAGTGCGCATGCCCTGAGCAATTGCTAACGTAAAACAATGTAGTTGTTTTCTAAAATCAGCAACGCTCTCTCATTACTATCAGATTAATACATAAGGAAGAAAAGTAGCAGATTAGAACAAAGTAAAGAAAATCTGACTATGATGTTTCTGAGTTTTTTTCTCTGCTTTATATTTCTGGTTGTCCTCTGATTTAGAGCGTCTGCCAATTGCTTAAATAATCTTCCTTTAATGTTGCTTTACTTAGGTATTTCTATTACTTAGGTTATAGAAGGGACCTATTATTCTTTCAAAAACAATCATCCGTAATAAAAACAAACATGTATGCTTTTTAGCTCACGCATGTCAAGCTATAATGCAGCAAATATTAAGTCAGATAATCATCTAACCATCCTGAGTAGCCTACATAAGTTATTTTCAAACTGTCATATGGATGCAGTAACAGCATCACCTCAATACAGAGAAAAATAATGCAAAAGCCCTTTTGAACATATGTAGAGTTTTTGTCAAGACTGTGTTAGGTGTTGATCCTATTGTAAAGCCGTGTTTTTGTTCTTGTACAAGTTGTAATTACATTGCAACGTGTTCATGTTATTTTGTCCACCGCTTGCAGGTTATTTGAAGTATATGCCACATTAGAAAACTACACAGACGTTGGTTTAAGGTAACGTCACAGAATACAGTTCATTATTAGCTTATACCGAGTAATCCGTTACTGCATGAGCCGGCTGATTACACAGCGATGATCCTGGCTAAATATCACAGTAAACTTAGAGAGCAGAAGGTGGAGGCACTTTGGCTCTCCGGCTCTTTGTTCTTGTTTTATGGCGGCATTAAAAACATTTACAATCTCTCTCTCTCTCTCTCTCTCTCTCTCTCTCTCTCTCTCTCTCTCTCTCTCTCTCTCTCTCTCTCTCTCTCCCACGCGCTATTTCCTGCTTTAACAACTTACTTTGATCCAGGCCGTCTTTGTCCTCACTCACTTCACAAATGTCCTTATTTTCTTCGAACCCTGCTCTCGGGATGGCGGCCTGATGGTGGCTTAGCTCGCGCGCCGCCGTGGACGTCGACTCCAAAATGTACGTGGTGGTCTCGTGCTGGTGCTGTCCGCCGATTTTGGGTGGGATCTCTCCGCCGAGATGACCGAGCTGAGGCTCCAGCTTGACCTGCCCCGTCTGGCTCTGCCCCAGGACAGATTCGGAGCCGCGCGGTGCACAGTCCAGCCATGAACGTAGGTACCTTGTGTCCGCGGCGGGCACGTGCTGGGTTGGGATGTAAGGGTGGTAGACAGTAGGGAGGCCACTGGCACCGTGGTGTGGACTGAACGGGCTCCAGGACGACGAGAAGACCGGAGGCTTCGGTTGGAAGCTGCATGATGGGTACGACTCGGGAAGGGGATGCTCCGCGCCGCCGGGCTGCCTTCCGCCTGCGGCTGCGGCGGAGCTCGAGCTGGAATACTGGACGCTGGGAAAGCGAGCCGGGGTTGAGAGTTCATCGCTCTCGTGACTTATGATGGAGTCCACGTAATAGTTGCTCAAAGTCCCAGAAATGGACATTCTCGGACATTATCTGCGAAACGCCGCTAGTTCACTAAATGGAGAACAAGAAGAGAGACATTACGAGATGTTTCTCTTTCCCTCTCTCTCTTTCTTTCTCTCTTCTGTCTTTTGCTAGCTCGCCCCCTCCCTTCCTCTGTCTCTCTCTCTCTCTCTCTCTCTCTCTGTGTGTGTGTGTGTGTCTCTCTCTCGCGCGCGCGCTCCTCCACTAGTCCCCTTCCTTCCAAACAACTTGCTCACTATAGCGAAACAAAGTGCTACAGCCTACAGCCTCGCACTGTGCGCGGGGGTTTGTCGGGTGTGTGCGCGAGGCGCAAACTGATTGGCCGGACTTTTTCTTCGAGCATGATAAAGCGTCAATGGAGCGTAAATCAATCCTACACGCGGGCCTCCCTCTCTCTCTCTCTGTCTCCCTCTCTCTCTCTCTCTCTAATATATTGCACTACTTCTAAATAAATTGTCTTGTTTATATGCAATATGCAAAATGAACAGTCCGTCCGTATATCTAGTCTGTGTATCTATGGCGGCTGTCAAGTCAGAATTATATCCAACCGTTAAATTATGCTTCGTCTCGACAGTATGCATGAAATGCAGAGCGAAGACAATAGCTGACAAATAAGTGGCGCCATTATTTGTATGTATTTGTTTATTTACTTATGTATTTGTACCTTATCGAAACAGATAGTGCGTGCATTCCTGTGTGAAGCACACGCCAATGTAGCACATCCACTCTTGCTGAATTGTGCGCAAGCAATCACTTAAATCAATCTCAACATCAGGGAGTGTGCATTTAAAACACCATTAGTAAGCGCCGATAGTCCTGCACTTGAGTCGAGTCAACAGCACAGATATTTTCTATCCAAGACAAGATAGATGGTAAAATTCACACCTATGTGTGGTTAATTATTTACCCACTTTCTGAATATACTTGGAAGGTTTTCTGTGAGCTGCAAAGCCGCCTGACACTGTTTTATTGGCAGATTAACAGTCATTTTTGTTAACGACCGCCATTAAATCGGGCTTTGCGTGGTTATGCCCCTTGTCTTTACAGGGCAAACTCCTTCAACCACTTTTTTTGGGGGTCCTTTTAATACCATAATAAAATCCTACATCAGGGCGGCTGCTTTGGTTTTATAGGGCTGATATATGGCCTGTGGTGGTTCGGACCGTAAAGGCGAATGAAGCTGCTGCAGCCTCTCCCCCGGTCGGGTGAAGGGCGCTTCTCACTCAGCGGCCAGGCTGCCATGAGTAAACACAACTCGGACAGCAGCTCGGCGGAGGTACGGGGGACTGACGCTGGACGCCGGGTGTAGCTTCCTTCTGCAACGGAATAGTAGGCCACCTGGCTCTGCTGGTCTAAGTTGGAGCTACCGATGGTGTCCTCTTGTGCTCACAGCCTCTGAGTCTGTAGCGTGTGAGGGATGCAATCCGTCATTTCGCTTTTTAATGAGGAGACTGAAGAGCAGCAGCAGCAAACCGGACTGCCGGTGAGTCCAGACACCTGACTTCCTGCTGACCTTTATCAAAGTCCAGGGATTGTAAGTCTTTATTTCTTTGTAATTATCACAGACGTGGAGTCTTGGACTCTTTGTGGATGGCAGGCTGCTATAGTCGGGGCTATAAATCCGATCTCTGCGTCGCATATAGGCCTACAGCTAACACCGTTATTTACGACAATATGAACTACGCATTGCTTATGGGGCTAACGCGGTTATTTACGAGGATGAAGGTATAGGCTACAGCGCTGCTTTCAGATCTGCTGAGGACAAATGATGAGACTGGAGACGCACTGAGCGACTGGTGCGCTTTCATTTCAGTAGCAGCAACACAAACCCAAACCAAGAATCCTTTAAACATCAGTCGCGACTCCTTTGAGCTTGAATTCACCACATTCCTCTACCCTTCCGTCCTAAAGGACCAATTCCCAGCTCATCTGGACAGCTTCCGTTGGATGCCAGCGACCCAGTAAGGACCAGACTGAAACGTGTTTATTTAAGGTTGATGAGATGCATAACCTGTGCTAATTAAGAGGGGTTCTGCATCCAGCTGGCATTTTTAGAAATGGCTTAAATGAGCTACAACATACATAAGTAGCCTAACAATAGTTCCAATGCTGTGTTATAGAAGGGCCTCGTTTTAGTGAAGGAGCGCAACATGCATGTGTCAGTTCAAACAGCATTTTGTTTTTTCAATATCCTAAACCCTGCACTTTAGGCAGTGTTCCCGGCAGGTTTTGAGTAGAAACCGACTTTGTTTTCCAGTCCTAGATGCTCGGGATATTTTTCAGTCAAAATGGCCTCTCCTCAGACCGCAGGCTGTGGGAATTCTAATTTTCGGAGGGCCTCCGCCCTGCAGGCCAGGCTGCCAACCAGACAGCGCGTTAATTGGAGACACTGGCGCTGAAAAAGATTGAAGACATTATCTGCAAACCATCTTCATTTTCTACACGTTGCCTGAGTGCTATGACGGAATTAACTTGGACAACATTAGGCTACCCCGCAACACATGTTCACACGTTCTAGTTAGAAGTGCGCTAACGATAGATAAGGAATGCATGTTTAAATACCAAAAAATAACCTAAATGCATACGGAAAGCTTTGACTCTTGTTTTCTTGTTGCACTTAACATTGGCCACATATTTCAAAGTGTACTTCAAATATCGTGAAGTTGAAATATTCTTCCAGCAGGCTTTACACAGGTTGACGTAGAGGAATCGGACTATGAGGTCATGTAGGCCAAAAACGATACTTTAGTACTATGGAGCAGTGGTGGAAGAAGTACTCAGATCCTTTACTTAAGTAAAAGTACTAATACCACACTGTAAAAATACTTTGTTACAAGTAAAAGTCCTGCATTGAAAATGTTACATAAGTAAAAGTAGGCCTATATAAGTATCATCAGGAAAATGTACTTAAAGTAGGCTATTAAAAGTAAAAGCAGAAAAATCCTCATACTGTAGAAAGTGTAAAGGATCCAAACCGTTGTGTGTTTAATGGTCTAATCATTCCAGCTGGACTTGTAGGCCGTTATATTGATGGGTAGTTTAATTTATAATAAAACATCGTATTTTATAAACTACATGTGTTGTGTGTCCAAAAAGCTTAATGTGTAAAGTAACTAGTAACGTATTGGTAGTAATGTAAAGTATTGGTAGCTAGTAAAGCTGTCAGGTGATTGTAGTGGAGTAAAAAGTACAATATTTCTCTCTGAAATGTAGCGGAGTAGAAGTAGAAAGTGTTAGAAGAAAAGATTCAAGTAAAGTACAAGTACCTCGAATTTGTTAATGAAGTAGAGTACTTAAGTAAATGTACTTAGTTACATTCCACCACTGCTATAGAGTGATCATTTCAGCCTCGGTCGCTGTTTTATACCTCGTCAGAATGCCAAGTTGATCAACATTTTTTAACCAATTAAAGCCACAACACACTCTCAGCTGATATGAAACTGAGAGGTTCTCATATAACTCCATTAAATGTGAACGATTTTCAGCCTAACTAAAGCTGTGACCAAATCAACCAACTGAGGACATTTTAGGTTTACAAGCTACCAATAAAAGTATTTACAGCAAATTGAATGTATTGTATCCCCTTTCTTTTTCTAGCGTCCCCATGGCACGTCATTGAACGGCCATAAAACCAGCTTAGTCATTAAAACATAGAGTTTAATAAACTTAAGAAACGCGACTGAACTCATTGCGGAGAATATCTTCAACATTGCACACTTATTGTCTTTGTTTCCCTAACAGAATTTAAATAACCGAGGTTCAACTGAGGCCGCGATCATCTCTGCTGACTTGAAATACTGACATGTGAAGTCCAGGCTGTCATTAGCTTTTCCTGGAGCGAAAGCCTTCATTTCCACCGACGGATCTGGATTTAGAAGGCATACATTTAGACCGTATTTCTAATTACACCTTAGGCACATTCACGGGGTATTTAGTTTTGAAAGTGAAATGTTGTCTAAAAGTTTTGGGATGCAGACACTGCCTGTAATCAGCTAGACATCTGATTTTAGCTTAAATGTCTTTTGACAGTTTATTATTAAGTGTGAAGCAGACTTCACCTTAAAAAAAAGAATCCAGCACCTAACAAACGCAGGGGAGAACACACTTCCTTCGATCAAACATCTCAAAAACGATATATTTTCACCTTATTATTGTTCTTCTATTCATTTAACTGCAATATTATATTATTATTACGATCTGTGCAATATATTTATTATTTATCACAACCTACCTGCCCTTGTTTTATGATGAATGGTGGTATACGACGTGGAATGTGGTTGGCTGTCTGTGTGTGTGTGTGTGTGTGTGTGTGTGTGTGTGTGTGTGTGTGTGTGTGTGTGTGTGTGTGTGTGTGTGTGTGTGTGTGTGTGTGTGTGTGTGTGTGTGTGTGTGTGTGTGTGTGTGTGTCCAAGGCTTATTAACACGCAGTCAGTTAGACCCAGGCCACTTTATTGTTGTAATTAACCTAAAGTATTGACGTCACTGACTCATGTTTCAAAACTCAGGCTAGTGTATTAAGTGTTTTGTTGCCGAAATATATTTACATTGAAGGATTTATGAAATATGAAATATCGCACAATAGCCAAAACGTTGTGTTTTGTAGGCTATTTATACCATTTACATACCGAATATTTTAGGAACACAGTCGAAATAATCCTTTTTGGCTTTGTGGTGTTTTAACTTCGATTATCAAGACTGCGGGTCACGATCAAATCAAATACATCTGCTTCGTTCAGATATTGCATTGTAGCGGGTAAAACTGAGGAAAAAATACACATGCATCTATATAGTTCTAACTAAACAATTAGTTTCACCACAGTTCGTTTTTTTCTTTTTCTTTTACAAAACATTCAATTGTTTCAGGGCTGGGAACAAGCAGGACAACAGCTCCGAAAGTGGGTCGAAATATATTTTACAGTAGCATACAATTGATGTATACTGTCCAACAAGTTGTAGGAAAAAAAAGTGAATAAACGTTTTGTTTTGGAATTTAACACTAATTAACGCTATTTTGACCTATAAGTATAAATGGGAATGCGTTATAAATGCTATAGGCTATTTAACATGTATCTGTATAGATATTATGTAGACATCTTCCATACATGGTGTCATATAAATAAGATACTAACTAAGATAATCTCATTATGATTGATTGATGAATCTGGTAAATAGGGCTTGCTTTGGTATATATATATGGGTTATTAATACATAAAACAATTCCCAGGTCTTTTTAATAGAATATGTATTGATGTGTAACGTAGTCACATACGTACTACATCAAGCATGAACTTTTCTTTAATTAAAAAAGAAAAAAAAACAGAATCTGGATGATACACATAGATGTAACACTTGATGTGTAATGACTGATTAGGCTTTCTTTCTCTTTTTTTTTTTAATGAAAAAGCATCAGTAGTTACAATAATGGCAAATGAGCATGATACGCTGTTTGATTGATACGAGCTATATATTTCAATAACAGCCCATGCCTGGGCCTCATAGATCATGAATAGCATCGTATTTCTCAGCTGAAAAGCTTGAGGAGGCTGCAGGCATCTCCCTGAGCCTCTTTACAGCTCAGATGGTAAAGTTGCCTTTGTAAATGAAGTCAGTAGAGAGTTATTAACTGACTATCTTCGACAGCAGGGGAAAGTAGAAATGTATCATGATGTGGGGCGGTCTCTCGACGGCGGCAAGAAATGTCCTGAGACACATCTTACAATGAGAGAAAAGTGTGTGTGTGTGTGTGTGTGTGTGTGTGTGTGTGTGTGTGTGTGTGTGTGTGTGTGTGTGTGTGCATTACCTCCTTAAAAACCCTCTCAAACGTTTTGCATCGTCTTGCTACAATGACGATAAAATCACTTGCTTCATTATCATGCTTTATTATTATTATTATTATTATTATGTTGAATGATGACATGCTTGTGCAAGAAAATGTGAAGAGAATACATAGCTAGACTTTTAGTAATGTAACATTTGTTACAGTTATGTTATTGCTGCAGTCCCTATTAAGCCACAAAACACATGACATGCAAAAGACCAAAGTCATGTGTGCGTTCGAGTCTAAATCATCCTCATCTCTGTTACTTGTGACTTATAGTGTGTGTGTTTGTGTGTGTGTGTGTGTGTGTGTGTGTGTGTGTGTGTGTGTGTGTGTGTGTGTGTGTTAGAGAAAGAGATGCTCTTGAAACACAAGCATTTTTGGCTTGTGATCCATAATTATATATAACATTTGTCACTGCTTTACAGAGACTAAATGACAACATAAAGTAACAAAAAAGCTAAAGTATCAAATATTGAAAATCTCAGCATCACTTTAATATGATAGCATTCAGCGCCAAATCTCTGTGATATGTGAAATACTTGGCTTTGTGATTTAATCTATATGTTTCCCATCATTATGTCACCAAAAGCCTTTGTTATATGTGTGTCTACAGATTTGTCGGCATGTTAGGCTGTATTCAATTCTGTGAAATTGTCCAAAAAATACATAAGCAAGGAAACAATCAGAGTTTTGCTGACTTAATGTTTGTAATTTTGTAGTTTTATCCTTCTTATTCAGGTTGGGTTCATTTCAAGCAGTAAAAGCTTGGAGCATAATAGCCGGCTGCCCAGTTTGAGCTTCCATCCGTAGTCTTCACTGCAAACGAAACATTTGATCACTTAAAATATATATGAATACCTAATTTGCGGTCTTAACATATCTTACCTCTGTGAGAAGCTTTTTTTTTTCCTTTGGAGAAATTCAGAAAATAAATGTAGTTATTTAGGGAATGTGTGGTTTATATTATGTAGCGTGTGTGTGTGTGTGTGTGTGTGTGTGTGTGTGTGTGTGTGTGTGTGTGTGTGTGTGAAATGCCTATTTATATTCTGCATTGTAAACACTCACTGTGACTGTAATTCCCTACATTTTCTTATTTGCAGAACTGCAGATGATTTTCAAACTTGTATCAGACCAGGAGAGCGCCTATTTAACATATTTCCCTCCTCCCCGTGTGTCTAAATACTTAACTTAATGTTAGTAACGAAGACACTGTGTCTACTGTCTCTTCAGTTTCTGCCTCACACACAACAGTAGATTAGGCAAATGTATCAAAGCCATGGCTGGACGAGCCAGTTAGGAGGCTGAGGCAAAGCTTTCGTCTCTCCATGTGCGTTGTTGTCTCTAGTTCCCATTAAGCTGAGTGCACACAGACTATACAGCAGCTTCATTCTGTGGACCAAACAATATTCTCATGCTGAGAAAACATTATCTGGGCTCAAGGTTTCTGTCTGTTATTTAGTTTTTAATTTGTTTAAAAAAAAACACACAATATATTTAGGAATATGCACCATGCGAGCAATAATATAAACTGAAATAATAAAGCTTCTGGAACTGGATTTTAGGAAAAGGCCCCTCTACAAGACAGGGCCACCACAATATTAGTTAAAAGTGCAGGACCCCCTCAGTTCATATAGGACATTAGTGGTGCAAATTCAAAAACAAATGTACAATTACTTAAATTACCCAAACTTACTGCAATGAACCTCTGACTTTTGGTATCGAAGCAATAAGGAAGCTTTTGGATTTCAAGGAAAGGTTCCAGTTTTCACAGCTGATAATCCTTAACATTTCACAAAGTACAACTTACATATACAGGCAATTCTTTAGTCAATCAATCTCCTGATAGCTCTGGTTATCTCAGTAGCTCAAAAACACAACATGGTTTCCACACACAATACATCACTTTTACAGTATATTTGAGATGCTGTATAAAGCTATTGAAAAAAAAGGAATAAGAAAGTATGTTAGCTTGTTTGTGATAACAACAAAAACCATGTGGTTAATGTTAGAGAAACATCGTTGTCATGGTTGCGTAATAAAAATGTTAGTGATAACTTCTAGTGTGAGATGGGTTGTGAATGTTTTATACACCTATCTTCTACTGAGTAGTACAAGAAGTTTTCTTTTTTGAAATGACAATGGGAAGGTTGACTTCAACTTTCAACTTTATTTTGTCGCCCGAGGGCAATTGGCATACAGTAAAAACATAGACATACATTACAGAAGGATGAGTATCGTGTTGGCCAATCAGATGGAAGCCGGACAGTTTTCCCAGCATTTTACAAATGTTTGACTATAGTTGATATAAAAATAAGAGGTTTGAGTGCTGACTCACAGCTTTACGAGTGTTTGATAGTGTTTACCCACACCCTTTTTATATACACTACTGATATCAGGCAGGATTGTCAACTCCGTTTCCATCTTCAGTCTGACATTGCCTCCACTCTATTTCAGTGGGGCAGGGTTTAGGATTAGATTTTTGCTAACCAATCACTATCCACCTGAATCCAACGTGTGTGTAGCCATGCCAACCTACCTGTTTTGCCGGAGTTTGAAGAGTAGAGCGAAGCAAAGTAAAAACAAGCTACAATGTCAGGTGATATTGAAACAGCTTGACAACAGCTTAACAATGGCATAGAGAGCCGAAGTCCCTCCTCTTCCGGTGGACCTCATGGGACCTTAATTCGTAAATAGAAATATGTATGGCAGTGAACGGGGAGAGACTAATTATTTTTTGATCCCATTTGAATTGAGACATGAATTACACATGTGATGTTTGTCAATTTAAAAGATAATTTTGCAAGTCAAGAATAAATAAAATAAATACATTTGATGCCTCTTTCTCCCCTGTTTGTGTAAAATGTGGCATGCACAAGGAGACAATAATACATGCTTTCTGGGAAGTGTGAAGGTTTGTAAGGGTTGGTTAGAGATCCAAAAATGGATGACCAACACTTGTAAAATCAAAGTTGAATTCACAGTCATGAGCAGTATCTTCCAAAATACAGACAAGCTAAAATACCCCATTGGATGGATGGTCCTTTTCTCCTCTTTGGTACATAAAAAATAAATTTTAAAGTATTGGAAGGATACAGACTGACTGAGAGCTGGAAACCAAGTGTGTGTGTGTGCGCGTGGGCGGGTGGGTGAGTGTGGGTGTGTGTGGGTGGTTGGGTTTGTGTGTCAAACTATGTGAAAGATATATGTGGATGAGTGGGAATGAATGGTATATGTGGGTGAGTGGAAGCATGGAGAGTGTATGGTTGGGGAGGTGTGTATGTAAAAGTATGAGTATGAGCATGCATGAGTGTGGTTTTAAGATCCTGTGGAGTAGAGGAATACTGTTACTAGTAGGAGTTGTACTCTGATTGGATTAAGCAATTACACAGTATGCTGGTAAATGTATTACTTCTTGATGGAAATAATAAAAATAATAATACTTTTTTCAAGTCAAGAAAGTCATTTTCGGAAGGGTAACGTGTCCACTGGAGGCTAAAGGCTGTAGATACGTCGTCGTGACCCTTTCGGAGTTCTGCGTCGGGGTTGAACGCGTTTCTTTGTATTCGGTGCATTCCACCTCTAGAACACTAGGGGGTGTGTGGTTTCCAGAGGGTCAATCGAGAAACTCTGCCATTTCATTGCAAAGCTTAAGTCAGTGAACTAGCATGTTGCTACTCCCCACAGTAGGCTGCTTGAAACACTATCAACACACAGGACGAGTTGACAGATCACAGTCCTTGTGGTCTGCGTTGCCCTGACGCAAAGTTAAAATTTTTCAGAGGTGCGCGTCGAGCTACAGCGGAGGGCTCGGAGAGGGGTTCGCATCGACGCAGAGGAGTCTGCGGGGGCACGCCATCGATTTGACGCAGAAGCATAAAACAGCCTTAAGAGAGAACCGAATCTGCTGGTGGTTGGAGACAACAAAACGGTCAACCCCAACAGTCGTTCTCATCAGAGGAGGACGCCTCATACTCATGATCCTCCTCAACATTCTTCACTCTCAGACGCATTCTCCTGTGTTACTTTCCATGTCAAAGAGCTGTGATAAAAACCTCATTGGCAAAAAAAAAAAAAACTTTGCTTAGAGGTCATTTTCACTGGAGAGAGTAAAAAGAGAGAGCCCACAGAGCACCAGGAGCAATGGTTTAGAAGGCTGCAGTACAAACCTTTATGTTTGTCACTCCCCTGTGTTGTGTGAAGTATCAGTGTCATCGCAGGAACCATATTTCCCCTCCCAAAACAAATGTGTTTAAAATGTTCATATTCCCTATAAGTTGTATACAGCTAAAACAGCCTGGGGTCAAATTGACTCCAAGGAACACAGATGCATACAAAATGCATACAGGACATTGAAATTTTATCATCATGTTCATTTTATGTCTACCTAGTTGTCCCCATTAAATGCGGAAAAGTCATTCAATATGAAGCAAAAATAAAATGATGACAAGCTCTTTTTTAGAGACCTAAAACATTGATTGTAGAGATGGTCCGATACCATTTTTTGCTTCCCGATACCAATTCCGATACCTAAACTTGCGTATCGGCTGATATCGAGTACCGATCCGATACTAGTGTGTCATATATTTTATTATGTTTTAAGAACTGTATACTACTATCCCTGTATGGATGTGATATTATTTCTATCTTTGTTGTCACTCTGGCTCAGGTTAAACTCTTTGTGAAACATGAATGCCACAGAACGTTCTTTTATTATCCAGTTTGACAGTCAGTTATAACGGAAAAAGAACATAAATAAACTACTTTAACGTAGATTTTCTTTAGGGCTTTATTACATGGTATCGGATCGGTGCATAAACTCCAGTACTTCCCGATACCGATACCTGCGTTTTAGGCAGTATCGGAGCTGATACCGATACCGATACTGGTATCGGAACATCTCTAATTGATTGTGGTCAAATTGACCCCAAGGATAACAGGAAGGTTAACTAGTCATTTTGGTGCCTTAACTTAACTGTTAAGCTGCAGGACAGTCACCTTTTGTCAGCTAAACTTAACTGCAATGGCCTCTGAAACGACCGTAACTTATCCTGCACCCGGCTCACATTAACATTTTCTCGGCTAAATTTAACTGTAAAGACCATTAAATGTAACCGTCATGTGACCAGTTGTCACGTTATGGGCCGGCGGTTGCTGTAATTTCATAGGATATCATACGAATTGTTGTTCATAAGTTTTCGTACGAGGAGAATGCATTGACTGATCATGTGTTTGCTGAAGACCAGACCAAGTGTCCTGAGGTCTGTCGGTCATAGAGTTCAGGTATCCACTGAGTGATGTGATGTTACTAAGTGCATTTACCTACAGAATTCAAGTACAATTTTGTGGTTTTTGTAGTTAACTTAAGTGTTTCTGTGTTCTGGTTCTGCTGCAGCCACACTTACTCTACAGATTCAGTTTTAGCATACAATACATTTTTGGTGATAACCAAATGTATTGATTTAGTTTGGATCATAATTTTGACAAGTTCATATGGATTTATTTCTTGTTGAACGAACGTTTTGTATTTTATGTTTTTATATTATACCTGTCTATTGATTATTTTGTGACTCTCACTGAACCTGACCATTCGCGATACCTTAATTAAGGTAGATCGCCTTCATGTCCCGTCAGTCTTCCTCCATCTAAGTGGATCAATGACCCAACACAATGGCCGGATATTTCTTATCCGGACATCTCTACACATTTGAAAGAATCACCAGGTATCATTAGGCTAAGTGTTGTCTGGTAATAGCCAGCTGTTTGATTTTTATGCTGAGGTTTAGTTGGAGACGACAGTCTTTATGACTGTACTGCAGCAGCCTCCCACTCAAGCTAACATTAGCCATCCATCAGTAGTAACTGATCATGAACATCATTTAGTAATTTATCACACTGACAGTAAATATTCATGCATCTTAGGAGCTTCAGATTTCAGTGTGAAACAGCTTTTTTGGTATTTTCCAAAATTTTTATATTTCTCTCCATATGTGACAGTGTGTTACTTTACCCCAAAAAGGGATGCGGCCCTAGCGATGACCTGATGCAGGTATGATGTACAACCCTAATGACATCACTATGACATAATCTTTGTTACTTTCTCAGACTTTAGAAAGCTCCTCCAGAACCACAGAAGATATTACAGTCTTTTGACAGGCTGAGTGTGACTCTACACATGGAGTAAACTGAAGATTGTCGGAGTGTCCCTGCAAGCTTATGTCCAATCTCTGCCCCCTACTGTATTGAACTATGTACAGAAGGGGCTACAATCATTGCATAACGTGTCGATGTAATTGAATTAAAGCTGAAAATGAGTGCATCCTCAAACAATAATCCCCGAGGTCATATTTACTGCTACATCCAATGTGTATGAGATGAATCATTTCCTATGCCATTGTGCTATAATCGTTTTTTGCTATAGAGGGTTTTCACGACGCGTCATCAGACCCGAAGTCGCCATGTTGGAGGTACTCCGCATCACAACAAAGCACAGGCACTGAAGTAGATCCCGAACGGCGTCAAGGAAAATGGTTAATTATTGCCGTGTTTTAGGTTGTACTAATAGGTCAGACCGAGAAAAACATTTGGAATATTATCGACTTCCAAAAGTTATTAAAAACCAGGGAGAGGAATGGAAAGGAGGCGCTTGTGGTTGGCAAAAGCTCAACCAGGATCTACGAGGGAAAAATCTGTCTTGTTCGGTCTTTGAAATGAAAAAAAACAACTATTGAGAGTCACTTGGCTACACCTTGAGTATCACAATGATATCATACAGTTACGATTAGGTTGATTAAAGACGTTATTGCATTACTTACTTTGGCCTTCACAAAACATTAGTCGTTAATGACTTGGTACTGCGTCTCCCTCACCCATCCACACACCATCTGGTTATAGGCCTCCAAACCTTTGTAGGATTTAAGGTCTTCCGCTGTGTATGGGCTCAGCGAGAAAACCAGGTAGTTATCGGTCAATATCGGGATATGCAACTGAAAGAAGAATCACCGGGTCGCCATGGATCCAAGAAGAGGGAGCCAACTTGTAGGGCTCTGCACCGCCAGTAAACTGTAATTTCTCAAAATATCGCGCCTTTTTTGTGGTCCAAGTCCTTCCATGTCTTTGCATCTTGGATGCGTTTTGATGAGCTTTTCTGTTGTTTAGACATAAAGTATTAAAGTATCCAAAGTGCACAATACTCCATTACTCCATTCAGTTGTTTACACCAAGTGCCTCCAATACGGCCGCGCATCCAGGTCACCGCCCAGAACGTGACGTCGGTGAAAACCCTCTATGTATGCAACTAAACTAAACTTTCGAAAATGAAACTAACCCATAACCCTAGGACGTATGCTAATGAGCTTACAATATTTCTAAATGTCTTCGTAAAACAAACAAGTTCTAAAGTAATGATTAAACATAAGTGGATTTTAATAAAATGCACCATGAGTTTTTACAGTGAACTGCTTCATTTACAATCTGTGTCAACAACAATCTTTGATGTAATGTTGAGAGAATGGGGCGCTTGTACAGCCTGCTGTACGGGCGCCAGAACGCGGCCAGACTGTGGCTGCTAAATGTTAATGTGCTATTAAACGCACTGCAAATTATACAGAAACCCTGCGCCACTGACACAGGAGGGGAAGAGAGAGAACATATTTATAGCTTCATGGCGGCACGCTGAACTTCATAAAACATGTTTTAAAATGAACACGGCCAGCGTTCATCATCACAGCACTACAGAGGGCGCACAAGGTGGAACAGGGAAGGCCAATTCCATGAGACCTCTTGCCCTCTCTGACACGCTCACTCACTCACTCACTCACACACACATACATACACACACACACACACACACACACACATATCTAGTTTGTTTAAACCGTAGATAAACAGAAATGTAGTCTTGCTGACATGAAACTGATACTGATCTTCTCATCTCACTCTTCATCTCACCTTTAGAATGAAAGCAAATAAGTGCGTTTTCCAAAATGTGGAACTATTCCTTTCAAATCACCTTTTCAATAGGCATTTATGTGGAAGTGGACTATCAAAAGTCTGTTCTCATAGACAATAATAAATCCAGGCCACACACTTCAAAATGTAAGAGTAAATATTTGTTAAACAGTGGCACAGATCAATTGACGAGAAATATGCACAGCAATTCATTGTAAGAAATAGCTTAAATAGATCATTTTCATTTGACTATTCTACAAACAAATGGTATGGACCCTATTGTGTGTAAGTCCAGGCTCTGCACATGTACACAGATGTTTTCACTTATTTGGCTCAGGACTGTGCTTGATTGACATCCCCCTAACTCTCCTGTTAGTTGTGTTGCCTGTTAATGCTATGAGAATAGAAAGTTTGATGACCTCAGCAGAGCCATGGCTCACTTTAACCTGAGCAGAGGTTTAATCAGCCAGAATAACTGAAAACACCTGGGTGGGTGGACACAGTCTTCAAATGCTGGAGTAGCAGACACTGTTGTCATTGAAGTCAAACTTTTTGAATTAGAATTGTCCTCACTTTGGGTATAAAGAAATGTACACTTTAGTTATGCTGCAGCTATTGTGCATATTTTGCCATTTGGATATTTGGGGGTTGCCATTGCTAGGAGAAGCGCTGTTAACTTCTGTGGTGCGCTACTGACTCGACTTCTTTTAGTTTGTTTGTCTTCTCTTTTTCAAAAAGTCCACATAACATTGGTTATGTACTGTTAAAGGTTATGTTCACACTTGGCGTCTTTTTTGAAGCTGCCAGCATCTGTTTCACATGATAATCCTATGGAGTAAACTGTGTTTTCAAAAAAAGTCCTGAGCACTTATTTAAACGCCACCTCCGACTTCTTTTTCTGCAGCTCGGAGCGTCTCTTTGAAGTTGAAAAAAGTTCAACTTTTCTGAAAAACACCACCTACGTCAAGCGGTTTTTTGACAGCTCTTAAGTTTGTTTTACTAAAAAAGTTGAAGCACTCAAAAAAGTGGAAGCTAGTTAACCTAGCTTGCTAACATTGACCAAATAAGTACACAAGGGAAAACAAACACCAAGGATATATAGCCTACTGATTTCTTTAAAAAAAAATTTTTAATCATTTCAACTTAAATGATTTGTTTTAGAAATGACCTTGTCTATCTCGTGTTATATTGCTTGTCTACATTTTTACCTGTCCTTTCTGAATAGCAATCATGTTTCCACATTTGACATTTTGACAACACAAGTTCATGAGATCCATGTCAAATACAGCCAGTGAAAAGAGCTTCCACAGACACCAGAGAGAACAATATGAAGACATTTGGAAGCACCTTGCTGCAGACAAAGAAATTATATATTCATTGTGGCTTCTGATGCATCATCACGTGTTAAAACCAACATGTATCCATTTTCATTTTCAATTTCAAAGAAAATGTGTTTGGCATGTGAGGGTTAGGGTTGAGTCAGCTTGGTTTCCTCCTCTGCTGTCTGTTGGCATGCAGCTGTGTGCAGTTGAGGCAGGTGTGATTCAGGCAGTTTCAAGTTCCTGTGATCTTAAGCATCCAGCCCAACAACTTGAAACTACCTACATCACACAGCTCCTGTATGAATCCAGGGACTCTACTCATGGCAGCAGCAGAGGGAAACACTCCAGCTGGTTTTGGAAATTTCACACAACAGAGCACAGGACAACAATCTCCATCAAAACTGTTAGGAAATAGATGTTCTCACTGAGTGACAACAGTAGGTTTAGATGTTATTTTGAAACCAGTGGGGCTTCAAAATACATTGTATGTCATTGCCTTCCCAGAGGATATATGTGAGTGTTTTCTGATCAGACACCACTATCATCACAGCCCAGTATCCCTAGGACTAACTAGCATCCCTATTGGATGATTCTTGATTAACCTATTGATTCACGATTCTTGATTGCACCTCTTGATTCACATCTAATATGAGCATTCGTTGCCAATGCAGGAAGAACTGTGTATGTAGCAATGTGAAAGTACATGCAGCACATTTGACCGTGCCCGATTTTCAATTAATTTTCTCCTTTTTACTAACCATAACAACAATCTTTGTTTTAGTTGCCTAACCTTAATTGTTAACAGTCCTTTGTTTTACATAACTACAATCTTCCGCCTAATATTAATTGTTTTGTAGAAAGTGATACGTAACCCTGGTGACTGGGTCATGATGAGATTTTCAGTGTCTTTCATTTACAAATGACCTTCCTGTCCATTAGGGTTAACATTTGGAAGTTTAGGGAAAATCACTACTTGGTTACAGAAACAGAAAATCTCAATTTACTTTCCTGCCTAGAGTTAGATAAGATGATCGCTAGCACTCTCATATCTGGTGTACATACATAGGGGACTGCCGGACTATTTCTTCCCCAGAGCAAGGGAGATAAGCAGTGAAAAATATTTTTAGAAAACTGAAAGTAAAACCTTCAAGAAAAATGAAAACTAAACTGAATCTATATTGCCAGGTTAGAAAACGAATAAAAAATGAGCGAAAATCATTTCAGTTTTAGTTTTTTACAGAAATGAACGGAGTTGACATTGACATTTCAGGAAATGTCACTGCTTCGGAATTTAAAGCTATAGTGTGTAGTTTCTGTCGCCCCCATGAGGAATTCTAAGTAATGACAACAACACTGTCTGCGTGTCCACATGATACAAGCCTTCCGTGATCGCGCACGTGCCACCACCACTCCCCCACGCAGTTGCTAGTAGCCAAGGAGGACACGGAGGATGAACAACATGATGCACTCTTCAGAAGAGGTAATTATATTCACTAGAGTTTCTGTGTGAGAAAGTCACGCACTAAAGCTTTAAAGTAGGAATAAACATCATGTCTATTCCTATGCAGTTGTCCAACCATGTAATTTAGCTACATACTTCTGAGACATTATACCTGGCCCTAACAAAAACAAACTAAAACTATAAAACTAAATATATAAAAACTAAAACTAAATATTTCTGAAAAACTGAAACTAAACTAAAACTAGCAAACAGTCTGAAAACTAACTTAAACTAAACTGAAATGAAATAAAAACTAATTCAAAATTATAATAACCTTGGCCCAGATGCAGTAACTTCCTGGAGTTTTGTCATCAACATGAGGTTGCCAGACAACAAACAGAGAGACTCCAGGAAGTTTCTTGGCCTGGGCCACGAACTAATTTGGAACATAACGGCGTATAAAACCACAAGGTGTTACGAGATATGTTAATTAGTGAGCTTTAGAGGTGCTGGTAGGCAGATTTTGGTAACTTTGGAAACAAAGCCAGACTAGCTGCTTCCAGTCTTTTTGTTAAATTAGCAGCTCCTGGTGGTGGCTTCATATTTACCACAAAGATATGAGAGTGGTGCTGATCGTTTCATCCAACTCTCACCAAGAAAGCATATGAGCATCTTTTAAGTTTAGGGAAAGATCGTAGTCATGATTTAAAATACACTAACGTTGACAGTAAGTATGAAACGGGACACCAACAGTGTAAATTAACATGTTTATGATTTTACATAACACATTAACACAAACTCTATTGCTTCGCATCTGTAGTTCACATTTGTGGCACAGAATCAAAACACCTAAAGAAATCAGGCTATTTGATGTATGCCAAGAGTCATCTGAAAGATTGACAAATGCAAATCAATGTTAAGTGAATTAGAGTTGAATGGTCATGCAAGTACAATAACTCAGACATGCAGTATTGTCTTGCTCTGGTTATAATCAAATGTGACTGAATGCAGCAGCAGGAGGTCAGACTGCTGTAGTAAATCATATCTAACAAGTAAAATCCCTTCAGCACCAGGTTTCTGCTTGGCTTAATGAATATACAACTGTGTGACCCTGATGTGAAAAGAAGTTTGGAAAACCTCTGGAGCTGTTACGCGATCATCTGAAGCAGATAATCAACGCTGAGTTAACAGAGCATATGGGTCAGTAAATACAAGAATTGTATTTAGGAATCATGTCAGTGGATGGGGATGAAGAAAAAAGTAATATCTGTTCAGACTCTGAGAATCAGCCATGTGCATCTGAGAGACAAAGCTGATCACAAAAAGAGAATGAGACAGACAGGAAAGATGCCAATGAAGACAGACTTTCCAGGAGGCGAAAACCTTTGGAGTGTCTTTTGTTGACCACCAATAGGCAATAAGGGGCAATAAGGCAGCCGTAAAACCACACTATGCAGTAACATACACCACTGGCACAACAGCCTCCTCCACTTCCTCCAACCACCAATAAACTAATTGGTCAATTACCCCTGTGGTAAAAAGTAAAGGTGGGCGAGAGAGACAGATGGGATAAGGAAAGAAGCATTCAGACAGACATGGAGGCAGACAGGACAGAGATGAGGCAGGAGACAGTGTGGCGCTGCACAAATGTCGCTGTCTCAACATGGCGCCTTTAGACCTGCAGCCCGGAAACTGAGGCTGTCCTCCTTCCTTTATAAGTATTCTCTCTATCTTTCTCTTCTTCCATTTCCTCTCCTTGTTTATTTCCTTCTGTTTTCTCCTGCGTGCCCCACTCAGCAATCTATCCACTGAATTACAGTCAGCATTGTTTCCTTTACTTCAGTTTCTTTTCCTCCTTTCTTCTCTTAACAAACAGACAGCAGCTGGCTATTGAAGCAGCAGAGGAAGTTCAGCCATGTGTTCCTGATCAAAGCTTCACGTGTGTCTATAGTTGTATCCTGTCTGAGATTTCCAACTGCAGCACGATTTTATAACCTTACCCTATCATATGCACATGTAAACCCAGCAACCAATCGCAACTTGGTTACATATGTAGGCCCACTGTAAGATGATATTTAAAAGCTGACTCTACTCTTCAGCAACTGTCTTGAACATCTAAGCTGCAAGTAACAGAAAACTAGATAGGCCTACTTATAAAACGTCTGACAATGTCAGAGGAATTAGGTCCCCCATTATAGGTAAAAATAATGGACGTAGCATCAGTGACGTCACCCATTGGTTTGTGGACTACTATTCTGAAGCAGGGAGTTTGTGTTTTTGGCCGTCACCATCTCTTTTTTTGGAGCCAGACGAGGGTGGAGCTGGGGAAGATGACGTGGTTAAGCTATGTTCGTGTATGGTTACAATGGCGCTGCGCTAAGCTAAACGCTAAGAGGGAAGTCGTCGATTTTCAACCGGTTGATGTAATTCATCCAGCAGAGTTTAGCCGGTGGGTAAACGGGGGCCTCCAGGCATCCCCTGCTTTATCGTCAATTTTAAAATAAATGGGAACATAATTTACAAAATGAACATCATGCTGTATTGATGAAGACTTGAAACTAGCGATTGATACCATAAAGTCATTATGAAAATGTTTGCTGAGGTAATAAATCAAGTGAGAAGTAGGGTCAGACTCATTTTTCCGTAGATTTCTATAGAAAACTTTTTGCTGGAAATTAGATAGAATGTAGGTTTAAGGCCCTTTCGCATTAGTTTCAATTTCAGGACCGGGATTTGCAGTTTGGTTTAGTTTTGGGTGACGCTGAGCGTGCAGCAGACCGGATATGTCTCGGATTACACTGCGTCACTTAGCCGTTCATAATTTGGTCATAAACAATCAAGTCTCTTGCCCTTCCTTAAATTTGTGACGAGTTTGACGTTGGCCCTTACCGACAGAAGTTCCAGAATCTCGTCTGTCCAGTTAGACATTTTTGTTGTCCTCTTCATGTAAATCGCCCTCCTTCTTCACCCCAAGAAGTTGTTTTTTTCTGCTGGTTTTGCACAAGCGGCATCAAACGTCAGCCCACACGCCCACTCGCTTGTTGTGAATTGTCACACTTTCGGTGCAATCCGAGATTACACAGACTTTGTATTCAGGGTAAAGACTGTTTAATGTCCGTTCAAACTGATTCAGACATTTGTGTTCTCACATACAGCTCTGCCATGTAATGTCTGGATAAGTTCAGGTTTGCAGTATATTCGTGAAAGGAGCTTTAGTGTGCAACTTGTGTCTGTAAAGAGAAATACAGAGACAACAGGGGTCATTTATTGCAGCTCTATCAGTGAATGTGTTACTGATGATACTGAGAGAGCTTGATGTCACAGTGGATTTGTACTACACCCAGGTATGTTTAGGCAGGACTTAAATGCAGACTTGTGGATGCAACCAAGCAGTTTTTTACATTATAAATACTACTGCCATTATAAATACTACAGTCTAGTACCATTGCAATGATTACTACTTCTGCGATCTCTTCAAGAATAGTTCTTTAAAAAATGATTGGGTAAAAACATACTGTAGGTCCATATATGCATTACTAATTAAAAGACAATGGAATATATTAGTCTTATAGTATCACTGCCTTTCTTTGTATAAAGCATGTGCCTAGCACCATCTGTATCTCTTGCCTTTTCACTTAAATGAATAGGAAGTGGAACTTGTCAAAGTTCAGAAATAGAAGTTAGAAAGCTCTCACGGGAAACATTATATCAGTAGAACCAACATGTTTCCCACAGACTGCAGTGAGTTGGAAAACCAACTAGAACAGCAGAAGTGTTAAGAGTTGTGATTCCCATTTGCATGAATATGATATGAAAGGATGCTATACTTCAGCTGGTAGCTACTGCTAATTTTACTACTGGTTCAACAAGGTACAAGTTCCACTGTGACGAATACTACTGACCACTGGTATTACCATCCCTGACATGCAGACTGGTTCATTTCAAGTAAAATTACAGCTGCTGATTTTGACTTAGGAAAGAGAGGAGATGGCAAACATGCATAATAATCATAATAAGACATACTCATGGAATTCCACTGTTTAGAAAAGGAAACACTTTCTGCTTTCAAGATTTCACCGTCAAACAGCCCATGTTGTATTTGAAAAAAAAGAGTTCAGCACCAGAAATTATTAAATTATCATCATTTAGGGAACTTTTCTTTTAAACTTGTGGTTTCAAACACAGGCTTCTGCAGCAGGAGAAATCAAAGCACTTTATTAAGTGAATGCGTCATGGTAAAAAAAGCAAGTAGAAGCGTCAGTCATGCAGACAGGATAGCAGCTTCACAGAGTGTACACAAAAGGACGTTTTTGTCGCAAACAATAATTAAAAATACATAATACATAATAGACACTTTATATCTTCACTTCAGCGAAGATAATTCTTGCACGGCTATTGCTGAGGATGCTAAGAGTATGTCCTCTGTTTGGGAATTTGTGAGTTTTAGCAACAGGGGGACTCTACATTCTGCAATTAACTAATTAACTAATAGATATCACCATGAAACTTCCCCAGTTGATTACTGACATTAAGACAAGTATTTTTTTGTATTACAAGTTTTCCGAAATGTTATGTATAAATATGCAAATGATGCATTATCTTGCTAAATATGCAGAACAGACATCTGAACATTGGATAAAGCCAGATTCAAAATACGTGTTTCATTTTGTTGACATATTAAGGCCCAGACACACAGACCAGACGGCCGACCCTCGGCAGAAAAGGCAGTTGGACTGATCAGTCTACCCGAGTTGGTCAAAAAAGTGCCTCGGAACACACCGAAGCGACGAGACGTAATACGTCTCCATAACAGCAGGCAGCGCTAATCTCTATTGTCGCCCAAAAATGAAAACCGGCAACTGATTGGACAAATGCATCACGTGGGTCTGGTTTCTCCGGAAATTCAAAGCCAGACTGTCATGGCGGTTTGTTCAGAATACAATCTCATATTGTACTAAAATAGTTCACCGAAACGTGTTTCTGAAAACATTTTAAGCAAGAAATAGGCCATGCAGTTTCTGAATCTGTCTTCATTTCAGATCGACAAAGGTCAGTTTAAAAGATTTTCGTCAGATTTTGAGAGACTCTAGTTACCCTCATTCCGCTCCCCGTTTCCAGGTTAGCACTCTACCAATCAGATGGGTCATTTGAGTCCGACTGCCGGCAGTGCCCGCCCCGCCGATTATACATGTCAAATCGGCCAAAATGAAGGACGATGGCCCCTCGGACGGACGACGACACGGAACACACCAAACAGACTCGAGTCACTGACCTCGCCAGACTGTCCGACGGCCGATAATCGGCTCGGTGTGTAGTAAGCTTTAGGGACAAAAAAATTTACAGAGGGAATTTTGGATATCTCTTTTTATCACTCCATAAACAGCCATAAAAAAATCCTTTTTTGCCATGTTTTTAGGAATAATGAATGATATCTGAACAAATCCCTCTGTACAAACCTTTAGAATATAGATAGGAATGAAAACTGTGGAATGAAATGAAAGTGTGGTCTATGTAAGTGCTACTGAAGTGGAGTGCCTCAGAGTCTGAGAAAAACCCATTTTGAGAAAACGGCCTTTAAAGATATTAAAGACATTTTGTAAGACATTACAGGTGAATAGGGTAAACACTTTTAACTAACAGATATTAACATGAAACTTCCCCAGTTGATTACTTGCTTTAAAGTGCTCATATTATGCTCATTTTCAGGTTCATAATTGTATTTAGAGGTTATATCAGAACAGGTTTACATGGTTGAATTTTCAAAAAACACCATATTTTTTACATCCTGCACATTGCTGCAGCTCCTCTTTTCACCCTGTGTGTTGAGCTCTCTGTTTTAGCTACAGAGTGAGGCATCTCACTTCTGTTTCATCTTTGTTGGGAGTTGCACATGCGCAGTAGCTAGGTAAGGACTACTAGCCAGTCAGAAGCAGAGTATCAGGGCGTGCCACGCTAGCAGCTAGCAAGCATTATAACGTGTGTTACAAAGTGATGCACGTTTCTCAAGGAATTAAAGGCTGGACTATAACAGTAACCTGACTCCGCCAGATGGATTGCTTCGCATTTGCTCGGCATATCCATCTGGGAACTTTCCGTTGGAGAACTTTTGGGAAGGGGCGAAAATACTGGTTAGCTGATTGGATAAACTAAGGCCAAATTAACCAATCAGATCAACGAAGCTAGCTAAGTTATCGTAGCTAGCGTTAGTTTGGCTTCAAGGACCTTGCGGTTCTTCTAATGCCATCATTTAACATACAATTAAGTTAGGTAACATAGCTAACGTTAACGTTTTTAAACTTACCATTTGTATGTGACATGAACCTCATCAACGACAATCCCCACCAAGTTTTCACGGTACACTTCTGAAGAAGAGCAAAAACATCTTTTCCTCTGAGAAAAGCCTCCAGTTCTAGTTCCCAATATATTGGGAACTAGCTGTTTAGACTGAACAGTCTAAACAACTGTTGCGTCACACCTAAACCCGCCTCAAAACCAACGCTGATTGGTCGGTCGTTTGGCGAACGGCTTCAAATTTTCTCTATCTCAAGATGCCAGACTGATCTGCGAGTGGAAAACCGGAGCTCGCGAGATCAGGACGGTCTCACGAGGCTACTACAACAGAGCTGTTTGGATCAGTTTGTGAACAGTGTTTTCTGTTGGAGATGGTAAGTCCCTTTGGGGGGGGACTTCGGGCATTTTCACTTTGTAAACCTATAACATGCACAAAAAATATATTTACCACAATAAAGGAACGGGAAAAAGCCAAAAAGCATGAGCACTTTATGTATTTTTCACTGTGACCTTTCATTCAACAACCTCCTGTCATTATGCACAGAAAAAGACACACTCACCAGACGAAGACAGGCAGACTGAGTCCAAGTTGCCTGGATGGGAAATGAAAATAAAATCAAATTTAGGCCTAATTAAGTAGCTATACAGCGCTTCAGATTTATATTATATTTTGCGTCAGCCGTCAGCCGTCAGCCCTAACATATCAGGATGGCTGCATCCTGCCGTCTCCTCTTCCTGTGTGCAATGCGCTTGCTCGGACTTAACTCTGTTTTATCTTCATAATAAAAAGAGAAAAATCCACCAAGCACCACTGTGTGTGTGTGTGTGTGTGTGTGTGTGTGTGTGTGTGTGTGTGTGTGTGTGTGTGTGTGTGTGAAATGTTAAACTGCAGCAAAGGGCAGCAACTCACACCCTGCTTTCCCTCTCTGTGTTCCAGCTCCATATAGTCCGTGCCGCCGGAAGGTCCTCTTCTTCTTCATTAGTCCATTAGATGTTGAGGTAGCTGGTTGCAGCCTCTTTTTCATCTTCAGATCTTCACCTGCCGGTCAGTAAGGTCTACGCTCCTGCTGGTCTCCAGGCGGCGCTGTCGGCTCTGGTGCAGGCTGAGGAGGAGTTCAGCTCCAGGGTCTGCGGCTTGGTGTACGGCGCTTCTTCCTGTCGGCTCTCGCCGACAAGCAGGCCCCGACGGCCGGGCTGTGCGCAGCCGGGACCGGGCGCCTCTGACGGGCTCATCTAGAGAGGATGAAAGGCAAACAGACGGTCACATTTTATACATAAGCCTACATGTCATTTAGCCTAACAACTAGGCCTAATGGAAATGAAGGGTTTAAAAAGAAAAGAAACCATGTTTAAAGTAAACTGTCTCCTGCATCGCTGACCGAACAAAATCATGCATTCAACATTTTCAAGAACTGTAGCAAAACAAATTATATGTATAAATAAAAAGAAATATATAAGATCACAATCCGTTTAAATAACAATATAATTACAACATTTAAGTAAAATCTCAACTTTGTTTGTTGTCACACACACACACACACACACACACACACACATACACACAGAGTAAGAGAGGAAATAGGCCGTAGTAATAGTAATAGTAATAATAATAATAATAATAATAATAATAATAATAATAATAATAAAATAATTGGCTATTATTATTACACTTTATTATTATTATTATTTGTATTATTACATTTTATTATTATTATTATTATTATTATTATTATTATTGTTGTTGTTATTATTGTTATCTCCACTTAAGTAGACTATTTTCTATGAGCTATCCGTGTGTGTGTGTGTGTGTGTGTGTGTGTGTGTGTGTGTGTGTGTGTGTGTGTGTGTGTGTGTGTGTGTGTGTTGTATTTTAAACGTATATTACATAGCCTATATTATGTAGGCTGTTATAGGTTAGTTGAACATTTTGTTCATCCTATTGTTATTTCGGAAATGACTTCTTCATTTTAAACTGTAGATGTTGGAGGCGGGTAAAGCATACATGCACACAACACTGCTTCCTCAAACTGACACATCAGCATAATAGATGAAAATAGTAAACACTAAGAAACAACACTGGAAGACATTTTGTGTTTTTAGAGTACCTATCTCAGTTCACACTGAAAAAACGATCCTGCTTCATTTTTTACTGTAAATCAGCTAATGCTATCCTAGTTTAATTTTTTGGATTAGGCCTATTATCTTGTAGAATGAATTACCACTACCATATCTAACTAATTGTCAATATTTAAAAGCAGCGTTGACCCTAAATTTGTTGAGCCTGCGTTTATATTACTCATTTTCATTTAATTTGTTTATGCCTATTGCATGCGGTTGCAGATAGGACGTCACGGCTGCTCTCCAATCCGATCTGGTTTATCAATAACTTACTCCGGTGGAATATTTATACATTTCAATATAGCAAGATAGCAGCACTTACAACAAACGCACAAAATATCGCCTGACGAAGTCATGGAATAATGAATAAAATGTCTCATTCCAGACAGTTGAAGAGGAAGAGCACACGGAAGAAGCGAGATAAGTGTTGTAGGCCCACATCTTGTAATTTGGGCATCTTGAAAGTCAACTAGTAGGCAGTAAAATACGTGACGTTGTGATAATATTAAAACTTTGCATCAGAAAACAGCCCCACAGCGTGACGTCATCCACTAAAATATTTTCACACACTTATCATTCTCAAACTGTTACTGTTTGTCTCTGCAGTGTTGTCTCTATTGAGCAGAGAGATGCTTCACTCTTTATTTGAATCACTTTGCCTCGAAAAGCAACAACGCGTCGCCCCATTTAGCCAATAAGTCGTTCGGCCTCTTTATCTTCCACAAAAATGTTCCTACAGGGCCGAGCAGGCTCACAGCTGAGAGGAGCACCAGGCACACCGCTAATATTCCAATATTAAAGTTCAACGTACGTGTCTTTGTATTTTGACAGACTCTGGTGTTTTTCGGACGATAGCTATGGTTTAATCATCATGATGATTTAAGATGACATCCCACTGAGTAGATATTATTTCAACATGGTTCCCTATGTGGGTATGAAAAATAAAATAAATAAATAAAATAAATCCGTCATCAATATCATTAGATATGATATTTAGATATGATTTCAACATGGTTCCCTATGTGGGTATAAAAAAAATATATATATATATATATATATATATATATAACCTAAACTAGATTAAAAACTCTTTCAATGCACTACAAAAAAAAAAGAAAAAAAGAATACTTTCTAACTCTTTTCAGTTAGAAACATATGTTTATTTTTCGTCTAAAACAATATATTGGGAATTTAGGGCGAAAATAAATAAGCTACTGCCCTGCAGCTGCAGGCGTATCTTGTGAATGAAAGGACTGCTAACTGTTAAAGAGAAAAATAAAATCCACAATGAAAGGAAACATTCTTTGAGGAATAAAGTAAAACTTGTATCAACGTCTTTGTAATAATCAGCAGATGCAAAGGGGAAGTGTGTGTGTGTGTGTGTGTGTGTGTGTGTGTGTGTGTGTGTGTGTGTGTGTGTGTGTCGTTGGTGTTTGTTGTGTGGTCATATGTGTAGGCCTATAGAGTATATTTTTTTTTACAGTTCATGGTTGTGGACGTAGATGCAATCGGAAGTAGCTGCGATTGGTTTAACTGCATTTTATTTATGTATTTGTCCAGTCCTATATGATTAAATAAACCTGTATTTATTTACATACTTGCTACTAAATACTACTTGCGTTTAATCGCTAATCCAAGCGTTTATTCAATTTTTTTTCATTCAGCGCATTTTGAAGAAGCGTCCAAAAAGCCTACATGCAGTTTTCCCCTTCACTTTGCTCTGCATGCCAAAACAGGCGAGAATAAGAGTTTGGTTTATGTCCAGAGGGGCTACTTAAGTTTGTCTCGCTCGGCCTTTCTTGTCCAGCAGCGGGACACGGGAAGAGGGCAATTGAACCCTGCTGGAGCAATACATTCATTTCAGAGAGAGGTGAAAAAATGACTCTCTTTGTCTTTAAGAGCCCGCCATAAAACGAAATAAAGAGAAGCCAGCCAGGCTGGAGAGACATGGGAGTTACCTTGTCTTGCCATCAGACCCCCCTCCACACACACACACACACACACGCACACACACACACGCACACACACACACACACACACACACACACACACACACACACACACACACACACACACACACACACACACACACACGCTACTGCCTTGACCGAGCTCTCTGATATAGGCCTAACTTCCCTCTGTCTACAGAGTAGACAGTCCACCTCCATCTGTTGTTTTATGAGTCTCCTCCCCTTTGTTTTCTTCAATCCTTTCTTCTTCTATCCATCCACCCCGCCTAGGCTATATCTCCTCACACTCATCCCCCGCTTTCTATCTTTCATCCACCTTTTCTTACTGTGTTTTCTTATCCTCCCCTATGCTTTGATCAGCCTTACCTTTTATTCCCCCCCCCCCTCACTTTTCTTCTTTAAATGTTCCCTTTCTTTGATTTTTGTTTCCTTCTCTGGGAAGCCTGTCACCCTCTCTACTTCTCCTTCTCTCTTCCATAGCCTACCTTGTGTATTTTGGCCCCGGTAGCCTACTGTCCGCTCTCCCCTGCTCATGCCGCCCTCCTCCGTGCTGCCGAAGCAGCTGCAGCTATACCTGCGACTTTTGGAATTGGACCGGAACCGAATGACATTCTTCGTTACTCCCGTTATTTCCTCTTGCTGCCTGTCACGGGTCGCTCTCATCCACGAGGAAGCTCAAAGTAGGTTATGTGAGGTCTGCAGCTGGCGCGAGGTGCCCACTGCGTGAGATGAGGACTTCCTTGGCGATTGTCTCTGCCGCCACAGATGCGCTAAGCCGCCCTCGTGGACTTTAAACGGAGGAGGTTCGTCGCAGATGTGACGGAGAGCTGACTCCAATCACGAATCCGAGCCCGGACAGGACTCACCCTGCAGGGAGAATCATCCATGACGACCGTGGTGATGATGACGCGGTGGCAAGGCGGTCAGGCTGCTAACAGGCGGCTGTCTGGACCCGAGCTGCCGGTTCGGTCTCTGAGTGACGTGGGTAGAGAAGGAGGAGGATGTGGCCAGAGAGGGAGTCCTTCTTGTTGGAACGCTGCGAACAGTAGCATAAACACGTGCGTATACGTTCATCCAGAACCGGGAACGTGTTTTGGTGCGCCATGCTCCATTCGGTGCTGATGCCTGACGGTGGCTGTCACTGACATCGGGGGATAGCTCGTGCTGCTGCTCCTGGCGCATCCTTTTGAACCTCTGAGATATTAACCCAGTTATTTTTGAGTCGCAAGGAGGATGCGTGGGGCGAAGGAGTTAATGGAGATGCACCTTCACTGTGTGTGTGTGTGTGTGTGTGTGTGTGTGTGTGTGTGTGTGCGCGCGCTCTGACATTGTTGTGGAAACATTTGCGAGGAGCAGGGGGCCACAGTTTTGGGCTGATGCTGGCGGAGACAGACTTTGGCTGGAAACGTTTCCTGTTAGGCGGCCAATAACAGTCTGAGGTTCACGGGCAGGCCACGCCCTAGGCTCTGACGGCTGCTTTCTTTCATTTTTTCTTTCTTTCTTCTTTTCTTCTTTTATTTATAACGGGAAATCGACTACAGGCGCCATTAAAACGCACTCCGTCCATATTTCACCGCAGCTTCTAATGAGAAACACGCTGCTTCAGAGACTGAAAGCGGGCAGGAAGCCGAAGCAGAGACTTCCATGCTGCATCCAATTACAGTCCAGTTCAATGCAGCAGCCCACTGTGGAATTTCCCCTCAGATTAGGCCTGTACATCGCTCTAAAATAACGTCAGCTTTATCAAGTAGGCTACTCTTATGTTCTCGGGGAATGCATGGGGAAACGTTGAGGATGTAATCACAGAAGGAAACATGAGAAACATTTTAACACAGCTGCTACAATTGAATTAGCATGAAAATAGGCAACCAATTTGCGCAATTTGGCTGACCAAAAGCGCATTTGTGAATTGCTTGCACAAATTTGACATGTCCGCATATCGTGCACACTTTTGAAAGGCTGTTTACATAATTTTCACACATTTTGATGTATTAAAATCTGAGCAAATTATGGGTTTACATTCTGTTTTTACTCAAATTGTGTGTGAGAACAAGCAGCTGCTTGTGTTCAGTCCCCAGGTTGGAAGCGCATGCAGCCTTTCATGCCTCAAACATTACCATACTGATAGAAGAAAATAAAAAACAAATGCAGCCTATATGAATATTTAATTCTGGATATAATATTTGATATTTTAAAGGCCCTTAGGGACGAGCATTGGAAGTTAGAAGTATACATGCTGTGATAGCCTACACTGCATTGGAAAATTGTACTATCTATGTATAGTCTACTGTATTTGTCCCTATTAAATAAACATTTAACTAATTAATTGTACACAATAACTCATAAATTATTCAGTCATTAACTATTTAGGTCACTCTTTCAAAATTCTGAAAATAATAGTAGCACAAAGAAACGGAGTGCAAAATGTAGGCTACTGTTTGCTTTTACATACTGACATTTTAGCCAATATGAAAGGATGACATTATAGCATTATGCTGATAGCCGTATAGGCAATATGAAGGTATTAATTCACATCAGTTTGCAGAAACATTCACATTAAAATAAGTTGAATATCACTGAGGAGTTATTGTCCAAAAATGGAAAATGTATAAGCACAAAAAGAGGGATAGGTCTATGTCGTGTCTCCGCTAACAGAGCTCTAATGGTTGTTATGATAATACGTGTCCCACTGAAATACTAACACGAGAATTAGATTACAGAATAAGATTTCCATACCGTATTTGAATATAGGCCTATTTATCCCTAAATTGAAGCTGTCTGTCATAAAGTTTGAATTAACACATGCAGGTTGTTGTGCGGGCCTGGAGTGGGACTGCGTAGTTGCCTTTAAAACAGGAGTCCAGTATAGAAGAAAAAGAGAAAGAGAAGGATGGCCATATAAGGATTTGTGTTGCTTACTGACTGGACTGGGAATGTGATGGGCCGGATGCAGTGCATCACATTGCCTCCATGTGTCGCTGTTTTTCTCTGACACACCTCCCCTTTCAACTCAAAACACAGAAGCAGCATCATTTGTCAACAAGTGCAGTATTAAAGATGTGGCATCGATGTAAACCGCTGCTTGGTGTCCGTGGCTGAATCAGTGTGAAACTTAAACGAGACATGGACAGAACATAATACCGTATGTGTGTGTGATGAGAAATGGATTTGGAGTGTTCTGTAGGCTCCCAAAAAACGCATGAGCTCCACAGTAGAAAAGCTGAAAATGGTGTATAATAAGGGTACATTACACAAATAGTGCATAACTAATGCATGGCCCATGATGATTTTATGCATGAATGAGTGCAGGATGTCATAAATTGTTGCGTTCTGTAAAAAAATATTCTAGCTTTCATGTGATAGTTATGGCTTAATGGATGATGAATGAAAATATTGAATCCCACTCAATACATTCATTTATATGCCACCAAATTGTCTGGATTCCATAAAAAAAACATGCATCAGATCAGCCTCTGAAAGCAGAACAGAACCATTTCTCATAGTCATAATCAGATTCCTGTCACAACATTAATACCCAGTTATTCTTCCTCGCTTCCTTACAATGTAAACTGTTGATGTTAAACATTTGTCAGCCGGCACCTGCCAGATGTTTTGCTTTTAGTGCACCATTGTCCATTCCATGCTACACTCTGTTTCAACAAAAACACCGAAATATAAAAATAAATATGTGTTCCACGCCCTCGCTTGTAAATGTGACATAAACAAGAACCATTGGAGACTACGGGATTTAAAAAAAAACAACAAAAAAACAGCAACATATTTCTATAGAACTGTTCTGCTTTCAGAGATGCTGATCACTATTCTATGTAACTGGATTCCAGCTAATTTATGGCATAATGCATATGAGTTAACATTTATTCATTGCTGAGCCA
Source organism: Sander vitreus (assembly GCF_031162955.1). Lineage (NCBI taxonomy): Eukaryota > Metazoa > Chordata > Actinopteri > Perciformes > Percidae > Sander > Sander vitreus. The sequence continues at coordinate 2,351,751 of NC_135869.1, read as the reverse complement.
TTAAGTGTTAGTGTCTTGATAATTTCTTAACGGTGAGAAACATGAATTCATGATACATCCTGCATTTAAACGTGTAAATAAAACATGCCTTCGTATGTTCCATTATCCGTATTGTTACTATAATTGCCACTTTTCATCATACCAACTGCTATAATTGTGAATCACATTTCTGTACATCTATATCAGTGTCTCTGTGTCCCAACCGGCAGCGGCAGATGGCCGTCCACCAAGAGCCTGGTTCTGTGTGAGGTTCCTGTCTGTTTAAAGGAAGTTTTTTCGTCGCCACTGTTGCACCAAACGCTGACTCTTGGAAGGGAATTGTTGGGTCTATGTAAATTATAGTGTGGTCTAGACCTATCTGCAAATGTGATGTGATTTGACACTATAAATAAAATTGAATTGACTTATTACGCACTGCTTAAGCATGTGTGTGTATGATTGTTACTAAGAATTTTAATCAATATACACTTTCAGCTGGCTTAAAAGTGGGACTGAAGGCTTTGGAGAGAACTATTTGAAGGTCATATATGGTCTCTAGTTGCAATCATAATTTATATTGCTGCTCTAACTGCTATAAATCTACAAAACTTGATACCAAGTTCGCAATAAGGGTTCCATATTCTGTACAATGCTAATTTAGAAAGGTGATAGTTTGATATACTGTATAATGATAATTGCAAATAATGATATACTTATAATGATAATTGCAAAGTAAATATGTTTTCCTTTATATATATTTTTTTTTCATAATTTCCATTTAAACCTTATTAAATCCTACATACATTAGAACTCTTATAAACAATGTGTTATAATGCTCCCATAACAGATATCAGGATAACAGGAGTTAGGAGGGTTAATGCTGTGTAAAAAGTTCTGTCAGCACCAATCACAGACCAGCGCAAATGGAAATAATATGTAGTATATAACCATGCATTATTATAGCCATGCATTTACAGTGTAATGTGTGACTTTCTGTAGTGCTTCTGAAATGTGTCATCAATCACAAGAAAGTCTAATTAATATGACAAAAGTCACATCAGCGTTAAGTTAGTTCTACATCCAATCAGTTTCCTGTCTCTTATCAATGTGATTATTTAAACGGTAACTGATTATTACATTTATAGAGTCCGTGATCAAACTTTACTTTATTTGATGTTTTGCCAAAATAACGCACATGTTTTGGGATGACACAGCTAAGTGAGGTTTTAGCTGCATATTAAGCCCAGATGGATGTTGGGTAAAAATAGGCTGTACAGATCTGCGCTCTGTGGATGAGAGCGCACATGGTGTCCAGATAGGCCTTTAAAATACTAATCTCATATCCCTGTCAACATGGATGGTCTACCGCTGTAACCTCACCATAATGAGTCAAATCTGTCTGTAAACGACCACTTTACACTGCCTCACTGAGAAGTTAGCAGGTCCACTACACGTCGAACAGGATGGGATAGTAATCTGTGGTTAAACAGGAGATCCCCTGGTGCCTGCTGTCAGCGGAGACTCACCATGCTTGAGGCTGCAGGCGGGATGACGCAGGACGCATGGCGATGATCAAACTCCGGGATGGAGGGTGATTTTTCACATTTTCTTTCTCCCCCACAGTGTGGTTGTACTATTTCTCCGTGTCAGTCGGTCTGTCACGGTTTTCTCGGCCAGTTTTTACGTTGAAGTTCCTGGATTGACTGGCCCCTGCTGTAAAACCGCATGTGTGTGTGTGTGTGTGTGTGTGTGTGTGTGTGTGTGTGTGTGTGTGTGACGAGCCTTCTGCTTTCAAAAATGACATTCCAATGATCTCTCTCTCACACACATTCTCTCTCTTCCCACTTTCTCCATAATTATAAACAGAAGACTTGCCAACACACACACACACACACACACACACACACACACACACACACACACAGTTCTGCAAATGGTGCCCCCCCATATCCACTGTCAAGCTCGTATAACTGGGTACCATGACAACTGGGCCCCAGATCACTATAAAGTTTTACAGCACAGAAAGAGGCCCAAAACTCCCACTCTGCTCCTTTGTGTGTGTGTGTGTGTGTGTCACTGGGAGGATTGGTAAAGAAGAAACAAATCCATGTCAAAACAGATTGTAATCCCTCTCTTTCTCTCTCTCTCATGCCTTCAGGAGTTGTTTTCCATAAAACGAGTCACGGGGGAATTGAGGCATTTTTCATTAAATCGGTCCAGTGAGCACATTAGGAAAATTAAAACATATTTATGGAGCTGGATATGCATTTCTTACAGGCGCAGAGCATGCGGCCCTCGCCGACCTTGCACATCTGAAGGTCGAGGTCGATTTGGATTAATGTAGTTTCACTGTTCCCCGTGTTTCACCGAGCACATCAATAGTATGACCTGCTCCAGCTGCAGGGTCTCCACAGCCACACACTGGTGCTGCAAAGGTCACAGTGAAAGATCCAATTCTCTCTTTGTATTGAACCAGGGGGGTGTTTGGAATCCTTTGCACAAAATGAAGGAAAAGAAAAAAAGAACCTGCTATTCACGCATCTACTAGCCTGATTAGTGACAGTGACACTCAATACTGGTCAAACCCGGAGTTCCTGAAACGCAGAGTCGTACAGTCAAACCCCATTTAGCCTCATTTCAACCAATGCCTGATAAATAATTCAACAAGTCCTCCAAACCATACAAATACATTGGTCATTTGTTCCTACCCTCTAATACGCATTTTATAAATTAACACCCTTAGTGGTGGCAGGAAATACTCCCCACAGGAGCATTTTCCGTCCTTCTATCTAAATATAGTCTATATCCTTGACTTTCCACTTCCGGGATTGCTCGGCCGGATTTCACTAATTTAGGCCGGATAGCCGTTGACTTGGGCTTCCTTTGTGTTGGCATTTTAAACTCTGGTGGATTTCTGAGGACTATGGTTAACCTTTTCTCAGATCTCTGCAGGGTAAATCCAGAATGCTAGCTAGACTATCTGTCCAATCTGAGTTTTCTGATGCAAGACTAAAACAAGTTTTAAATGTACACGTTCCACCAAAACAAGTTCCTTCCCAAAGCTATTTTGCAGCGGCACCGCAGCTTTTCTCCGGCGCTTAGCACCGCCCAAAACGATTGTGATTGGTTTAAAGAAATGGCAATAAACCAGAGCACGTTTTCCTCCCATGCCCGAATGCTATGTGGAGTAACCAGACTCTCCTCCAGCACGCTTTGGAGGAGGATCTGGCAAAGCAAGATTAATGTAAACAAAAACTACTTGATTATGTTTAGGCAACAAAACTACGAACTTAGGTTTACAAAAAACATTGTGGTTTGGGTCTGTACATTTGTTATTTTACTCCATTTCCATGCGTATGTAGCCTCCATGACATAATTACGCATGTGACCGAGACTTTGACGTAGTTCCGTTTTTAAATTTAAATGACTCGGCACTTACTTTTCTTTTCAAAAGGGACACGGACACCAGTCTCCTGGGTGAAAGTCCTGTGTTTGTTTGACCCACCCTTAACGGACTTTATCAGTCTTACAGTAATATTACGTGTTAACATAATATTCCTGCTTTGCTCCCATCATCAAAACATGGTACCAAAGTACTCAACTATTTTTCACTGCTAAGAGAAAATCATAGCCGCTTTACAAGAGGTAGCTTGGCAGTTTTCTGCCTTTTCGATTCAAAAGTCTAATGGGCACAAAAACATTTGTATACAGTGCAGCCGTACAGTGGAATAATCTGCCCATGAATCTGAAATTGTTTCACTGAGCACGTTTAAAGTAACCATAAAGGAATGGTTACAAAGTACCATGTAGCATTTTCTATTTCAATTCAATTTGTTTTTAATTTTTATGACCAAGAAAGCAAAAAGCATGTTGATATGGCATCTGCACTATATAATATATACTATGTTGATTGTATCATTTGTACTTCTTGATTTTTGTGCTGTTTTATCTTGTGCAGTGATAAGTGTTTTACTAGGGGACCACCATGGAAATAAGCCTTCGGACTCAACCAGTTCTCACTCCCAACTCGTCAAATGCTGACACTTGGTCAGTGTCTCTTAGCAACGCAAAAGTCACCCTTCAGCGTCTGTATGGAAGACACCGGGCAGAGCAGCAGCTTGACCGCACCACTGTAAGATGACGTAGCATTAGGAGCGACAACGGTAGCGAGTGGTATGAAAGACCGAAAATCCACGTAAAGAGGCTGGTTGGGGGGGTGGATGGGTCAAACAACACAGGACTTTCACCCAGGAGACCGGGGTTCATGTCCTGTTCTTGTAATCCCACCCACCATCTTTTCCTAAACCTAACTATCCTGTTCTTGTACCGCATGTCAGTTAAACGTACCTCTCGCCCCAGAGCATAAAAAATTGAGCCAAGAGTCCCGACCAAGCACCTCTCAATATGACGCTAAAGGAGACGTCAGTAACAAACGCCAAAGGCACCTGACCAAGCGTCGCTTTTTGACGCAATGGGAGTGAGAATGTGTTGTCGGACTTCATTGTGTTTTTATCCTCATGGATTTTTTATGTCAGCCTATGTGGGGCTCTACACATGAACTCGAGCATTGAGAACATTGTTTGTGTACACAGAGTTTACAAAAAGAAAGGTTTTGAACGACTCACTTTAGCAGTTGGTTTTTCCGCTCGCCGCCATCTTGCCAGTCAAAATGTGTCTGTGTACACAAACAATGTTCTCAATGCTCAAGTTCATGTGTAGAGCCCCTGGTGATATTTTGAGCAAAATGTTGTGTCGAGCCTTCTTAGGGTTTCAAAAATAACGATTTTGATGCGATCATAGAAGTGTCCCTAGCACTCCCATTCAAAAGGCCATTTGACCGAAAACGAAAATACGATCATCGTTCACAAAAAGACCCTAGGTTGCATTTTGGTGAGAGTTACGCTTTAAACACGTAAGGACTTAAGTATATAAAGACTGGACCACTATTGCTGACATTGATTAAGCCACAGAGTCTCTCATTACAGTTCAAAAATCAATTTCAATTTCAATTCAATTTTATTTATAGTATCAAATCACTGCAGGGCGTGGCAGGGTGGTAGGACGTAGCAGGGCGTAGCAGGGCACTGCAGGGAGTAGCAGGACGTAGCAGTGCGTAACAGGGAGTAGCAGGGTGTAGCAGGGCACTGCACGGCGTAGCAGGGCATAGCAGGGCACTGCAGGGCATAGCAGGGTGTAGCAGGGTGCCTAGCCTAGTACGGCGACAGCTGCAACCATGATTTAGGCGCCACCCTAATCCAGGGAAAACATAAGGACTCCAGGGAATAAACTCCCCAGCGCTAAGTTAGTAACAAGCAAGTCTATTATCGTAAAGAAATGTAGCCTATGTAAGTCCTATATAGATAGTATTGTTTTATGTATCACAAGTGATGCATTCATGTAATAAGCAGCACTACAGATGGACATCATTTTAACTTTAGATAGACTTGTAGTTTAATCTGTGAGAATGCATCATTCCCTTTGCATGTAAACTCAATATGTGAGACGTGAAATGAATGTAGTTAAGTAAAATGTACCTAAATTAACATAAAATGGGAATACTTAAGTAATGTGATCAAAAATGCATTAAATTTCACTATCCATTATCGTATTAATCTCCAGTTCCAGACATAGAAAACCATGCAACATTCTTGTCCAGAAAATAAAGTTGATCCTGTTCCTCCTTTCTTCATCACATGTTGGGAAGCTGTTTGAAGCCCTTTTCTATCAAAGACAGATATCTGCTTCTGGACATCTGGCTTGTCTGAAATAGCAGAATCACAACAGCAGAGATATTTGCTGCACTGCCAAATATTTGTCCTCTTTGATTTATTTAAACACTTTCATAAACGTGAGGAGGAAAAGTTCTGCATTAGTCAACAGCTCTGTGAAGGCGTCCCCCACACAGTGGGTTCAGACAAGGGGTTTGTTGTTTCAGCACTTCTGAGCCACATGGTGCACTCTGATTCATTTTTAAATGCAGCTGCAGCCATTAATGTGTTACTGATCTGAAACTCATTGTGCACTTCAGTTACTTCAGTTACTTACTTCTTTTGTGTAATCTGATTTTTGCTGTATGAAATGAAATGCTCCTGTAGTGCCTGAATAGGACCAGGAGGTGGCACTGTGGTACAAAGACAGGAAATATGACAATTTATAAACAGTTGGAAAACTTCATATGCAGTGTAATATAACTACTGATGCAATGATACTACAATGAGTCAAACTGTTTAACATTAAGATCATGTTCCATGTGCATTGAAGTCATGATTACCAGTTAATTTAAAAATGTAATAAGGTGGCAAATTTCATTACGTTTTAACCTATTTATCATGCCAATGTTTTATAAATGTGTTATGACCAGGGCGTTATGACAATGACATCCCCAGCTGTATGTAGAGTCCCCTTTTGTTGAACAAACTGATTGATAGGTTTAATGTAGAGTCATTTCCAAACTGAAATGCATCCAGTAATTTAAATTTAAAGGTGAAAGGCTCTTTGTCTGATCTCGTCTCTATCAGCCCCTGACCTGGTGTTTTCTTCATTTCCGTCTCCCAGGATGCACCGGGCTCCGGCCTGCAGCTCTTTTACGGTTGTGTATTTCACCGGCTCTTTTATTGCCACCGACAGACAATTAAAGTCTGCTGAACACACGCTTGCTGCCCGTCAGCATGCTGCAGCTCCATAAAAGCGTCTTTCTGTGAAAGACGAGCGTCCGTGCCTTCACAGGGAGGGAAAGTGGAAGCAGATAGAAAACCCACAGCGATCAGGGTTTAATTCTCAGCTCTATAAAAAACAGGGACACCACAGCACCCCAACCCAAATAGGTCTCATTTGACCTTGAGGCTGAACCAAAGTGCTGCCTGGCGCTCCTGTCTTTGTTGTTTTCTCCTGCATCACACCTGAGCTGAGACACCATGACAGCCAGTGGAGGAGTTGCGCTAGAATGTGATTGTTTCCAGCCTGTGGCAAACAGAGAGGGATTTGAATGTTGCTGGAATGTAAGTCATTTTGAGTATTATAGCCATATTTAAATTTTGTCTCAATGGTGGTGCCATAAGGATCACCAAAGGTCAGAATGAATCACAGTCTCGCATTGCCAGACCTTACTCCTCAGCACTGTCAGCGTTGTAGTAAGGTCTGGCTACAGCACACATAGGTTCTGGGAAAAAAAGGCTCAAGGGTGTTTGCATTCATTTAAACCAATCACAATCATCTTGGGCGGCGTTAAGCTCCAGACGCAGCGGCGGTAGCTCTGCAAAATAGTCTTGGGAGGTAACTTGTTTTGGTTAGCATTATCTGGAAACATGGTTAAACCTAATTTGCTCTTACTTCGTCCATAGCAATCATAGACAGTATATAAGAATGGACCAACAGATCCCGTTGCTCTGGATGGAGACCAGTGAAGGATATTAGAAGCACTTTTCCGGTGAGCGCCGAGCGTTACTGCGCCGCTCCAACTGAGAGAGACGACGTAAATGTGACGTGAGCAACCTCTTTGAAAATTGTAAGTCTTCTGGTAGCTGTGCCAAGAGAAATCTCAATCGTTCCGAATGTTGCAGAGACGGAGAGCGTAGGTATATGTAAGGAGATAACATGGACACAGGTTAATTATTGCTAACTAAAATGCTAGTTAACATTAGTAATTAAACTTAAACAGCTAATGTAAGTCGAAACTGCCTGTGAGCTTCTCCTGTACTATACGGTAATTCCTCTACTATGCGACAGTAAGTCCCGTGGTTATGACACAATCGTTAGCCTATTTTTACGGCTATGGCTACGGAGCCATAACGTGAGATACAAGGAATTGGAGCCTTTTATACATTGTCGTGTTTCTTTCTAAATATAAATAAACAATGGACAAATAAAGTCTTTAAACGCTTCAGATGTAAAGTTTTTCGCTGTCAAAGTGACGTCAAAATGAATGGTAGTCAATGGAATGCTAACGGGGGGTGAGTGCTTATTAGCATCAAAATGGCGCACGGGTTGTGAGGAGACGCTTACCCCCTTGATAGCAATCCCCAACAGATTCTCACTCCCATCTTGGTCAGGTGCCTTTGTCATTGTTATTGACGCTAAAAGTCTCCTTTAGCATTATATAATGCGCTTTATCTAAACGCGCTTGGTCAGGACTATTGACGTCCCTTTTGACACAGTTATGTTAAGGCACTGACACACCAACCCGATTATCGGCCGTTGGACAGTCTGACGAGGTCAGTGACTCGAGTCTGTTCGGTGTGTTCCGTGCCGTCGTCAGTTGGAGGAGCCGTGGGCCTTCATTTGGGCCGATTTGACATGTTGAATCAGAAGGCGGGCAGTCGGACTCAATGACCAATCTGATTGGTGGAGTGCTAACCCGGAAATGACGAGCGGGATGAGCGTGACTAACGGCAAACACCAAATGTGGATAAATCCACTGTTGAAAATACTCCCCAACAAATGCACTTTTTTGTCCTGTTTAAGTAAAGTTTGCTAGAAACTAGAATAAACTAGTTGGGCAAGTGCCCAACTGTTTGATGACATTATTTGGCTTTTTAAAACAATAAATCCATGAGCAATTTTCAAAGATTTACTCACTACTTACTTCAATAGGAACCAATATAATTGGGACTGAGAGCCACAGACAGGGTGGAGAAGTCAGAAAGTATTGGGAGACGGACTAACACATTGTTGGTTTTGGTCTTTTCATGGGATTTGTCACCCTTATACTTTAATGTTTTCCACAAAGATTTGTGTCACCCTTAAGCTTAAACATGACAGGTGCAAGAGGAAGAACAGTATTCTTGGTCTATAATTCATCCTGAGGGGGACAAGTCTGTCCATGAACAAATGTCTCTGCCAAGGTTTGAGCCAATCCGTATTTCACTGGATACGTCAGCTGCTAGTTAACACAAGATGTAAAGTCAGAGGATCACCAAAGTCACTAGGACTCATTCTCTGGGGACCATGAATGCCTGAACCATATTTCATAATCAAAGATAGTTGAGATATTTCAGTGGTGCACCGACCAACTGACAGACAGAAAGACAGACTGACATTGCCACCCCTTTACTGTATGCTTCTAGCATGGCAAAATAAAAGTGATCATTTGTTTCTTCACATGGTAATATTTTATTGCAGGTTGCTGTTGTAATATATTGCGTTTGATTGTACTGGTATTCATGTTGGTGTCTCCACTCTCTGTACATTCCCCAGACCTAATGAGAGAAACCTTTCTGCTGTTCTTTTTCGTGTCTCCTTGAAATGCAGTTCATGAAAAGAACACTAGATGGAGAAAGAGAGCTAAACACTCTAATTATCTCTCTTTCCTGCAGACAGTGAATATGAATCCATATCAATCAGACTCATATTTTAACAAACCTGCCTTGTTTTCCAGTACAGCCTGCCGTTTCAGTCAAATGTATAACAGAGTAGTATGTCATTCAGTTATAGTACTGATAGGCTGATAGATACAACGATTGGTTTTTAACACTGAGATTGATGAACATGTTCTTCATGTTATTTGTGGTGTTATAACTTTTGTTCCATTGACTTCCTGCCTCCCAGTAGAGAATCCTGTCATGTTTAATTTATTTTATATTCTGTAAGTGTTGCACCAGACATATTCATTGATGCAGTTCTTATCAAATCCTGTGTTCGTCTTTATATCAGAAGGGTGCTAATATATTTCTTAAAGAAAAACCCTCTGTTATATTTACTGTCATTGTCTCTAATATTTCAGTATTAAAAATAAACCATTTCTTTCTCATTTGTTACATCTATTGACACAATGCTCAGACCTTCGATATTGATATCTATATTGCTAACTTGAAATGATGAACTGAGAATTATTTTACTGATAAAAAGAATAAGTCAGGTGAGGATAATATGTATTAATCAAAAACTCAGATCGTCATAGATTATCGCCATAGGCAAATGTAATTACAAATTTAGATAGATAGATTTTGCTGCTTAGTGACACATTGCAATTTTCTACAGATTAAACCACTTAGACAAATGTGTTAGCCAATAAATCGTGCGCTAAAGCCACTACACAGAGAGGCTCATAACCTCCAGAAACGCACAGCACAACTTGAGCTATTAATTACTATATTGTATTCCACCATCAATACTTAATAACCTGACATATATGAAGTGTAATATGTATGGAGCTGCGTGATTCTTTAGCTAGTCTTCATAGTGGGATGTTGACAGGTAATTCATAACAAACATTTGATTGCACATAGTATACAAATAGCTGGATATTCTTCACAAAGGCATTTTTGTTCTATTATCTGAATTTATTATATATATATTATTCAGTGTACAGTAATATATTATTAATATAATGCTTTTTGAAAAAGAGAAAAAAAATGAGGTAGTAGTAGTAGTGGGAAGGGTGGGTTAGGTAGTGCAAAAAGGGGGTAACATGTTGGTGTGTAGCAGAAACAAACAAAAATAAAATTCACAGATGTCATATCTGTAGAGCAATAATAACATGTAGAGGCAGGTGAGAGGAGTGTGAGGAGGACGAGGTGGAGTTGAGCGGTCTCAAAGCAGCAGATACCGTGTCAGCAGGGTGCCATCCTTCCGTATCATCATCATCACATGTCATTGATGCCGGGTAGATGGGCACCAGCGACGTTAATTCAGAGCCTTCAAATACTGGGAATATGCACACTCTATGCCAGTTTACAATGTGGCCAGTCAGAATGCTTGCTTTTGATCCTCTGTAGACAACCAAAACTACCGTTACTTGGTAGTTTGGGAAAGATTATGTTTGTGATTAAAAGAAAACAACTTTGACTGTGGGAAGAATGAACACCCCTCTCCAGTGTCAAAGTCAGCCCTTTGTACGCCCAACCATTCACGCTCACATCAGAGGGTTGGCTGTGCTGTGACAACGTCCCACTAACTCTGTCGTTTGCTTCTGAGAGACAACCATCAATATTCCAACTGCAAATGATACTCAACTTCTTTACAACTTTTTTATTGTCTCAAAATTTAACATATATATGAACATTAATACTAAATAAGTGAGGGCTGCTCTATTTTGGATCTTGGATTTCTCTTTATTGGTTATACTTTAAATAGTGACTACACTATTTTGAGCATTTTGTATCCAAAAGATACCAAGACAAAATGACCTGAAATGGGCCTATAATTTACTAATATATATATATATATATATATATATATATATATATATATATATATATATATATATATATATATATATATACACACAGTAATATTGTATTTTGGATGACAAAGATAAGAAAATAGGAAGGCCTATTATATAGTTCCAAGTTGTTATCATTTGTTGTCATTCAAAGATGGTGAAGTTAATTTAGTCATTCTACAAAGAAACAGTCATGTGTACATGTGGTAGGAGGCCTTAGCTGAAAGGTACTTCCCTCCAAATGAAAACTTTAAGAAATGATAACATGAGATTGCTTCGATTCTTACATTTTCATTTCTTTAAAATGATTTAATGTTTTAAAACATCTTTTAAAAGCTACCGATGAACGTAGAAAGAAAGTCAGACAGGAGCTGTAAAAAGACTCTCTGACATACGCGCACAAACACACACACACACTCACACACACACACACACACACTCACACACACACACACACACACGCGTCTGTTCAGGTGTTGATAAACCACCCAGGTGGAAATCTCTCTTCCTTTAGCACAGTTTTACAGGAGCAACAACATGGCGGTCAGAGCAGGAAGTGACTCTCAGAGGTCAGCTGATCCCACACACATCTGGTTCTTATCACCACGCCAAGTATTTTTGTATGTGTGTGTGTGTGTGTGTGTGTGTGTGTGTGTGTGTGTGTGTGTGTGTGTGTGTGTGTGTGTGTGTCAGGTAGCACAGTCTGTTGGACATGAACTTATAACAGTGTGAGTGTGACTTATTACTATACAGTTAAAATACTTGTGACAGTCTTCTCTGTTAACTATCTGATAGAGTATAGGGTTATATATATAGGGGTGTGTTCACCAGTATGCATAAATATTCCACACATGTAAATGCTTGTCATACACAAGACTGTGGAAAAAGAATACTAATTTAAAGAAAAGGCAAATGGGTATCATACAGTAAAACGTTTAAACATTTAACAAGAACACCGAGATTCAGTTTATTTATTTACTTCTTATGTTAAAAATAAAAAAAGACATAGACATAATAACAATGGAGGATAATGTGCAGGAGAGTAAAAATGACCTTTACCTAAATAATCCAAAACAATATTCACACTGTTATATTGATATACTGTAGGTTATGACTATATATCTGGAAAGTTTAAATCTCTGACCTGTATGTTGTATAATACAATGTACTTCTAAAATATGTAGCCTTTATTATGAATTTAATACGAAGTTTGTGAAATAAAGAAGTAGCTATGTGCAAGGATTTGAAAACCATGTAGTCTACAGTTGTTTCATTATTGTACTTGTCCAATGCACACCTCTTACATTGTCTGTAAAAGATATTCTGAAGATTACCTACAGTACAAAACATGGTGATAGTCTTTGTGAGTTATGTTATTCTGTAGAGGGAATGGTCAATATGTCAAGGGGAGTAGATTAGCAAATGGTAATATCATAAATCCAGGAAGTAATATGGATATTCATTGACTGAAATTTGCATTTTGCACATAGCCTATATTATTATAAAGCTGTTAGGCTGTTTAAATATGTTTATTGTTTAACGGTGAGTGTCTGTTATAGAAAATTGAGTTCTGCACGTGAGTCTGACAACACATTCTAAAAGAAATTAAATTAGTGAATGATTCTTCAGTTGCACTAGAATGTGGGCAACCACAGGTCAATATCATTATTAACAGATGTTATATAGAACTCACACAGTAGAATATGGGGATGCTTCCTCTACCCACATACAGTGGATAAGTCATACAGCTATCTGCTGTGAAACTCATTTATTTTCTCTAAAATCCACAAGTTCCACAAGGCTCCATTCTAGGTACATTCTTATTTCTTATTATTTGTACTGTATAAATCATATTGTTGTTACGTAACTCAATACCTCATTTTCTTTGCAAATGATACAAATTTAACATGGCCACACATGCATGTATTTTCCTTTATCAGTGAAACAAACAAAACGGCCTAAAAGGCAAAAAATGTCCAAATGTTTTTAGCGTAATACACTGGTGTCCAAAAATATAACCTAATATTTGGAGGAAAGAATTTGAAGTGACTAATTCCCCTTGATAAATATAAAGTCTATGTTCACACATATAATGCTTCTCTATGTTTCAGTGATTGTGTTATCTCCAACACTTTTAGTGACATTTGTTGTTTGCTCATTCATATGACAACAGATCCTATTATTTTCCTCTCCCCAATGCGAGTTTTGACTTATCCCCAGAAGTGTTCACTTTTGGAATAATTATAAATCTAATCCACCAATAGGCTATGTCCCTTTTCCTGTTTGAACATACAGTATAAAGAGCATCATCGTTGTATAGTGAAGCATCCTACTCTCTTCCCCACCATTCTAACATTCATTACACATTCATTTCCTTTCATTTCCTGTTTTTGTTTTGTTTCTGTTTGTTTTCTGCTTTCTTGCTAGTTTTTGGCTTTCAGTGCTGTTTGGGGAGGACACTCGAACTAAGCCCACCTGTGTTTCTGCACAGCTGTTTTATATAATTGTTTTTTATGTTGTGGTTCTGTGCAAATTGACTGACTAAAAATACTTTGTTCATCATAATTAAGGCTTGCTTAGTGATAATTACCGGTTCACTTGTTTCATGATAAAACTAATTATGTCCAACATGAGTCAAAGTAAATGAGGGAGAAAATCAGCCTGGAGTGGATCTCACAGCGAAACACCTCAAAAAGCAACATGCTGCTTAATATTCACATCTCAGCTAAACACACAGGCTACACATTCATAAGGTCACAATCATTGTAGATGGCTGTACAATTCCACAGCTGAGTAGTGCATTGCCTGACAGTACATTTGGTTGTTTAGCAGCTGCATGCAGTCTTAAACTTACCCTGGCTCTGTTTGAAGAGGAAAAGTCTCTTTTCTGTTGCCCGCTGCATGTTGGCCTGCAGCTCATTACAGAGTGTGTGTCTGTGAGTGTTTATGTTTGCATGTGTTCCAGAGGTTAAGGTATATTCAACATTCTAACATTCTAATCTAACTCTAACCCTGCATTCCCAGTATTTTAGGAAATACAGCATATTTTACCCTAAACCTTGCTGTAGTTGCTGTGCACAGGTAAAGTAGGAAGCAAAAATGTACGTCAACATTTGTCCTTAAAAAAAACATTTTCATACATATTTTCATCACAATCACAATTTTTGCATAATCGTCCAATATAAGCTTTTTTGGTTATAGGGTTGCTTTATCCTTAGCAATTAATGAAAATGAATCCAATCACAGTTCTCACAGAATTCCGTGAAATGATCACAAACTGTTAACAACGCAGTACGTGGTGCTGGTGTGAAAATTCCGTGTGGACACTGTGTTTTCATTTCAGTTGGATCCGTTGTCTGTATATATAAATATATATATATATATATTTAGATTCTCTCTTTAGAATTTGGATGCACATGATTCAATTGTTGGTACCTTGTCCTAAATCATTTTTGGTATCTATATAATCTGTTCTTTCCAATGAAAAAAGACATTATTCAATTATTTATGTCATGAAATATTTCTTTTCAAATTTGGAGTTTCTCCTCAATAGTCATCATCAGCTTAGCTGTCTCCTTTTTTAACATTGTAGTACTTGACACTGCTGCTTGCAGTGTTTATAAATACAACACATCTTTCTTTTCTTACACATCTTAAAGTGCTCCAATCTTCTTTTTTTATTATTTATTACATATTTAAAGTATTGTTTGTATAAAGAAGTAACTTGAAAGTACAGTAATAGGACTGTCCAAATGTTGAATGCTGTATTTATTATATTACCATAACCTTGATACTGATGTGTGTAATGATGGCAATGCTGAAATACATCATTATTGTGTCTGATATAATCTTTGCCAGTTCTTGCTTTCAACCCCCCACATCCCCATTCTCTGGAGTTATTAAGAAGTCATCTATTAAGGTTCATCCAGATATGAGGTTCCCCCTCTTTTGGCTGATTAAATAAACATTTGGTTCTCTATATAAATAATTACTCCTGCACAATTTCTTTTATGACTTATGTGGGAATATTTCATGGAAAGTTATTAGGTTCATAATAGTTGTGTTGCAAAGTCTGTTTCATGTGTGATCACTTTAATTTATATAATTTCTCATTTCAAAAGTTGTAGTCCTACGCCCAAAGGTTGCTGAGTGCAGTCCAAAAATATCCTAAAAATATCCTTCCATTCCACGCTCACACTTTTTTTTCTTCTGCATATGTTGTATTTCAAAATTAAGTATTGAAATCAGAACTATACCAGCATTTTTAAAACAATCGTATCAGCTTTGTAACAAATGAGTAAATAATGTCTCACGTGATACTCTATGTAACATTTGTTTCATAAAAAAATGTAGTACAACTATATACTGTAGTTGTAGACCTGTACGTCTTGCCTCTGATTAAAGGCTGTTGGGTAATGTAGGATGTAGAGGCTGCTGGGGAGCTGCTTCCTGGTGTTGATGATGACAGTCTTGTTGCCAAATGCTGGTTGCTGTCTCTCCCCCACCTTTAATTTTTAAGTAACAATATGTTTAGATGCATGTTATACTGTGTTACACACTACTGTAACTGCTCAATAACAAAAAGGAGTCACAGTAATCCCAAATCATTGTCAACATGGCTGTGCACAGTGGTCCACTGGTGCTGCCAGTGTCATGCTCAAATTCTGGGTCACAGTTGCTGCTGTTAACTGCCACCTGCATACCGTGGAAAGAAACTACTTAGCGTAGACAACAGTTATAGTCTAATAATGCCTATAATATGTTTTGGATACAGATTACTGTGCAGCCCATTTCCAACCTATTTATCCAAACATGGCCCGTTGTTTAGGAAAGCCTCCTGCATCGTCTTCCTTGTTCCTCTGTTCAACTGTTAACAGCAGCTGCACTGAAGCCGATAAAATGTTAAGATGTACTTGTGTGTCTGACGCGTGTCCTCTGAAAACCTAACACCTATTGACTGCTCTGTATTATTTTCGTGTATAATTGAGGCCTACATTTAGATTACATTTAAAGGGGATTTAAAGTTTTTTTCATTTATTCTGTTTCTTTATCTTAAATACTCTTGAAGAAGGTCCAGAGGGACTGAAACACTAGTTTTGTGTTTGATGACTAAAAAGAAGAAGATGCTCATTGGAAACAGCCAATATTCACCAAATATTTTCAATAAAAGCAAATGCTTCCCTCCAACGTGCTGCACCGGTTTCGGGCTTATGTACACTGACTTGACTACTCATGTGCCTTGTCAATGTAGTTTCAGGTGTGTAAGTAATCAAAAGCATGCCTTCTATATGTTTCTCAAGAACGGAGCGTTCTTGTTCCATTCGCATTTGATGCATTTGGAGCCCGCCTAGCACTGCCCCCCCCCCCCACACACACACACACACACCCTCTCAATAACCACACACAGGCTTTGTTGGAGGCCTGTCCGGCTGTATAGTGTGTTTACGGTCATTTCCTTTTCTTCCTGAGCTGTTAAAATGCACAAACACACACACACACACACACACACACACACACACACACACACACACGCCTGCTGATCCGGGGTTGGGGTGTTTTTATTTCACTGCATATCTCAGTTTAAATTCAATTAAATGACACAATTGCAGTCCAGTAACAGTTTGTGTCACTTTACGTAGACTTTGTTTACTAACAATTACTAATGGAGGCTGAAACTCACTGTTTTATTTTCATTTACATTTACGTTTATGATATGTAAACACAGTAACTGTCTCAGTGAGAAATGTCAAACTTAGGAAGTTCCTTACAGTGTGTCCAGCATTCCCTTGACATTCCCAGCAATTATTTTTACTTTTACTAGGCCTGTCAAAATAACGCGTTCATTTTGATTAATTAATCTGAGAAAAAATAACGCAGATTAATCTATTCCATATTGACGTTCGACCCGGAGCCGTTCTAGCCACCATTGGACTGTAAAATGAAGGAGGGAGAAGAGAATGTGCTGCCTGGATCATTAATTGGAACATTTACTTGTAAAAATCTGCTTCCTGCCAACCCTGGCTAACGAAATCTGGTGCCACTGATATGTCTGCACTTCTCTCTGATGCTCTGAAGACGATACAGGCAACTCAAACACCGCTGCACGTGACGCTAGTTAACACTATACTCGACAGCAGGTAACGTTAGCCTACCGCTAGCTAGTAGCTGGATTAAACCAAGGGGGTAAGCGTCTCCTCACAACCCGAACCTCCTATGGCGCCATTTTGATGCTAATAAGCACTCATCACCCCCGTTAGCATTCCATTGACTGCCATTCATTTTGACATCACTTTGACAGTGAATAACTTTACATATAAAGTGTTTAAAGACTTCATTTGTCCATTGTTTATTTATAAAGAAACACAACAATGTATAAAAGGCTCCATTACCTTGTATCTCACATTATGGCTCTGTAGTAGACGTTTTTATAAAAATAGGCTAACGATTGAGTCATAACCACGGGACTACTGGCATAGTAGAAGAATTACCGTATAGTACAGGAGAAGCTTGCAGACAGTTTCGACTTACATTAGCTGTTTAAGTTTAATTACTAATGTTAACTAGCATTTTAGTTAACAATAATTAGCCTGTGTCCATGTTATCTCCTTACATATACCTACGCTCTCCGTCTCTGCAAGATTGGGAATGATTGAGATTTCTCTTGGCACAGCTACCAGAAGACTTACAACCTTCAGACAGGTTGCTCACGTCACATTTACGTCGTCTCTCTCAGTTGGAGGCTGCGCAGTAACGCTTGGCGCTCACCTGAAAAGTGCTTCTAATATCCTTCACTGGTCACCGTCCAGAGCAACAGGGATATGTTGGTCCATTCTTATATACTGTTTATGGATTAAACACGGTTAAAATGCTGACAGCTAACGCTAAACAGTGTAAAGTGTGACTGTGTTTTACTGTAGAGGATTCAACACCGGGATGTAACAATCTGCAGCTGCCGTTGGAGAAACAACACAGACGGTGCGTTCACTGAAACTGGTAAACTACAGTGTCGCGGTGCATTTGAAGTTATTGTAAATGTCCTTTTCCCATCTGGTGGTTGTTTTTGTCGTTCAACAGCAATTTACTAGTGAAATAAGTTATTGTTATTGTTATACATTATTATTAAATCATTTAATTTTGACCATATGCCCTTAGCAAATAAACAAGCCGTTCTTTAATGTCACCAACTGTTGTTTAGTACCCTTTTTTTTTCTTTTCTTTTTTTACTTTCTTAAAAAGTATCGGTTCAGGCACCGTTAATTATGTATGCGATTAATTCTGATTAATTAATCACAAAGTATGTAATTAATTAGATGAAATTTTTTAATCGATTGACAGCCCTAATTATTATTATTTATCATTAGTTTATCTTCCCTTTAAAGTGCATTGACACAAAAATGTGAAGTATCTTATTCTGTTTCAATTCAATTCAATTTTATTTATAGCATCAAATCATAACCAGGGTTGGGTAGTAACGGATACATGTAATCTGGATTACGTAATCAGATTACAAAAATCAAGTAACTATAATCAGCCCAGATTACAATAAAAAAATGTGTAATCAGATTACAGTTACATTGTTGAGGATTACCTGATTACATTTTATCATGCAAACAATGCAACTTTTTTATGATAGCCTAACTATGTTTTAATTTGACAAGCAGTTCATTCGTTTGCAGTGGCGATTCTACACGGAGGCCTAGGGAGGCCCATGCCTCTGTAGACATGTCCCTGGCCACCCCTGTGGCCCCCCCCGCCCCCCCGTGCTGACCAAATAAAGGAATTATGAATTTATTATGATTAAGCGAATAACTTTACATCTGAAGCGTTTAAAGACTCTATTTGTCCATTGTTTATTTCTAAAGAAACACGACAATGTATAAAAGGCTCCATTACTTTGTATCTCACGGTATGGATCAGTATAGACGTTTTTGTAAAAATAGACGAATGGTTAATACACGTTTGTGTCATAACCATGCAACTTACTGTCGCATAGTAGAGGAATTACCGTACAGTACAGGAGAAGCTAGCAGGCAGTTTCAACTTACATTCGCTGTTTAAGTTTAATTACTATGGGACCGTTCGGTATTTATGGAATGGACCACCATAGGAAAATAGGGGAGGGTCATGTCTTTTTATTCTTTGTTGAGGGGAGGGTCACCCAACATTTTTTAGTCTAGGAGGGGGGGTGTCACCCAACTTTTGTCTTCATGAAAATAGCAACATTTCAAAGTGGCTTGTTTGGTGCATATTTTTTCATGTAGTTCTTAGTCTCGGCCCTCCTTCGCTACCAGATGTGTCTGACCCATGAGTTTGCTTGGGGGGCAGAGGGAGCACTGCCCCCTGGTGGCTGAAACGGGTAATTGCATTGTTGAATAATTTTATATATATTTTATAAAAATTCTTAAATAACACAAAACAACTAAATGGTGGTAGGTAATACATCAGATTTCATATACTGCCTTAGTAAAAAAAATATTACCTGGCTGACGATGGGAGCAGCATGACGCAAAAAACAAAAGTTACTGTTGCACTATTCTGGACATCTTGCCGTGCCAACGTTGCAATAAAGGTTTCCTAAATGCCATGTATATACATGTGATGTCAGCTTACTAATTGATTGCGGGTTTTGTGTAGATTTGGACTTTTATACATTTATTCCACTTTGTTTAAACGGCGAAGTGGAGAGGCCTCGTTCACCTGTTCGGAGCTGGCTGGTTAATGTGACGCTCGTATAGGCCTTGCTGGATACAACGTATCATTTACCTTTTTGTGGTTCTACTGATCGCTGTGGATTACTTTTTTTTCTTTGTGTCATTGGATTACGGCAAAATACGGATCTTTTTTCTCAACGTGTCTTAACGTTTTATGGTGTGACTGCGCTTCGTTTCTGCGTTTGGAGAGGCATCTCAACAGACTGTAGGTCCAACACTGTTTGTTTACTGTTACATTTTAGTTAGTTAGTTGAATTTAAGTGTCGGGGCATTCTGCGGCCGTCTGTCTATTGCGTTCCCAGACAGCCGTGCTGTGATTGGATTTTGTAAGAGCGAATTGTTAAATTGTTACAATGTAATTTAAAATCTGCTTTAAAAATAAACATATATGTTTTGGAATATAATGTTCAGCTTTGGCACCTTTACCTATGTGCTAAAATATGCAATGACTGAGGAAGCCTAGTGACGAGTCCATAGCAACCAGTGTTGAATTGGTTATTTCCCAGTGTGCTTTGCTGAATGGTCTCAATGTTTTATTGTTTTATTTCATATGAACACTAGTTTACTAGAGTAACTTAGTATTTGAAGTAATGCAGGAAGTGTGCATTTAGTTTCCATGCTTATTGTGTTTCCACAACAATGTTAGTGAGTAAATCTACTGAAATGGCCACCACACCATAACAGAGGAGTGGGATGTATAAGATGAGAATGCAGAGGTTAACTCATGTATATCATGGCTGTAAAAAATCAAATGGTATCTGTACATCTTTGCTAAGTGCAAACTAGCACATAAGGGGAGGGTCATGCCTCTTATCTTACCAAAAATCTTTTGGAGAGTCATGTCTTTTTAGCCTAAAGGTCCCAAAACTCCTCCGGTGGCCCCTTAAATAAATAACTAACAGTCCCTAATGTTAACTAGCATTTTAGTTAGCAATAATTAATTATAGTAATATTAATAATAGTTAATAATTAGCCTATGTTATCTCCTTACATATACCTACGTTCTCCGTCTCTGCAAGATTCGGAATGACTGAAATTTCTCTTGGCACAGCTACCAGAAGACTTACAACTTTAAGACAGGTTGCTCATGTCACATTTACCTCGTCTCTGAGGTTGGAGGCTTCACAGTAACGCTCAGCCATCACCGGAAAAATGCTTCTAATATCCTACACTGGTGTCCGTCCAGAGCAACGGGATCTGTTGGTCCAGTCTATGTAGCTTGCCTGTCATGTGTGGTGCTGCTCTGTGAATGAGAGCTCAGCAACTACTCTTGGAGAGAGAAGCTACAATTTATCCTGTTGCAAGAGTCGAAGGTAAGCAAAACGATTTCATCTCGTAAGTGACTTGTTGTTCTTGCACACAACCGTGTTACTTTTGTTCCTCACACTGATAATGAAATCAAGTTAGTAAATGTCTGGTCTCAATATGTTTAGAAACTGAATAATATCTAAGCAAACTCATCGAAGCAGAAGCGAATATCCAAATATCAGTATCCTTGCTAGGTCTACACAATATTGTGTTGTAAACTACGTAACTTCATCCGTCTTGGCTGTTGCATTGTGATAACAAATACACTTGAGTAATAACCAGGTTATTTATGGAGTTATATTCCTATCTTTATTCAAGAGCGCATTCTTTCAATTTGAGAGCATTGCTCACTGATATTACGTTCAGATTTTGTAATAATTTCCCTCAAAACCTTGCTCTCACACTCAAATAGTCACTGCTCGCACTTGGATTTGCTCTGCTTGTGCTCAAACTTTCTGCTTGGACTCAGATATGTTGTTCTGTGGACAGATTTCCTGCTCTCAGCTTTGGCCCTTCTCCTCGCACTCAGGCTGATTCTGCGCACTTACAAATCTTCTCCTCTCTGATTTCTCCTGCTCATGATTTTTTAGTGTTACAATCCTATCAAAATTCCCCAACCAATAGAATGCCAGGTGTAGTGTTGACCAATGAAATGATCCCTGCCCCGTTGAGGGTGTGTTTGTTTTACGTTAGAACGTCTATTGCGGACAACTGTAACCGAGTTTATTTACCCCTGTCGTCCATCACTTTATTAGTAGTATATGTCAACAATGTGCACAGAATGGTCGACGCTCTTTCACCTGCACCCATCAGGAAACAAGAGAAAGCTTTGAAGTGGGACATATCAAGTTAGGTCCACAACTACGAGGGTGAGTAACATAAATTAAGCATGTAGCATATGGCGCTAGCATATAGCCTAGCTTGATGTCCATAAACAAATAGATTTTCTTTATAGTTTAGCTAGATTGAACAACACACACCCTAAAAACAGCTGGGTTATTTCATCTACCTACTTGGGTTATTTTGTGCAACTCATGCGTTGAGTCAAAATCCATCAACCCAACATACATCGGTTGACCCAGCACGTGGATTGTTTGTGCTTCACCGTCATCACATCATCACCAGAGTCCACCAGAGTCCACACACCGAGCGCTCGTCACAGCAGAGAACTTGACTGGTCATCCAGCGAGGCAAATAAATAATAAAAGGTTTGTGTACACTAGCTACATGTCTAATTCACATTGTCTGTGTTGCGTTACCTATTAAAGTAGTATCTTTATATTGTCGAGGCTAGTTGGTTAGTTTGGCTAACAACGTAGCTAACGTTAGCCATTTAGCCATTATCATGGAAGCATTAATGAATTAATGAAACAAGTTCATAATGCCCATGGGCATATGGTCATGTTTATTGAGTTCACCAGGCTAATTTGCCAGCTAGTTTCAAGCTAGCCAGGTGATTCGCAAGTTAGCTAGTGCCCAGAAGTCTATGCTGTGAGCAGCCACAAATATTCTTGTGAAGTAAAAACATAGACAATTTACATGTATTTAAAAAGGGGGACCAGAGGGTGTGTGCCAATTACAAGGGTATCACACTTCTCAGCCTCCCCGGTAAGGCCTACTCCAAGGTGCTGGAAAGGAGGGTTCGGTCGATAGTCGAACCTCAGGTTGAAGAGGAACAATGCGGATTCCGTCCTGGTCGTGGAACAACAGACCAGATCTTTACTCTCGCAAGGATCCTGGAGGGAGCCTGGGAGTATGAACAACCAGTCTACATGTGTTTTGTGGATCTGGAGAAGGCGTAAATAGAATAAAATAGCCGTATATAAAGCTAACTAGACTTTATCATAAAACAATAATTTCTCTAGTGAGGACCAGGAAAATGGTCTTCACAATGTCTATATTTTAATTCTACTATAGTAGTCGGTAGACATTTGGTCCTTACTCGCTCGCACGCTCTCACTTGCTGTCTTGTATTCTTTCTTTTTTAGCCTGGAATAAACATGGTGGAGTACCTCCATGAGGCCAAGGCATGCAAACCATACCCCCACATCCTGACACTGGGAAATGATCAGAGTGCATTTCAGGCCTTCGTCATAATAGCTGGACAGGCCCTGGAACAAGAAGCACTGCTTCAGGCCATTGATGTCTGCTTCAAGGCATTCTTTGTCTTTGACATTAAATACCCGAAGCAGTGTGAACATGTGTGGAAATTCATACAGACTGTAATATATGAAATGCCAGGAGGGGAGTCTAAAATGTTAAAGTTTATTCAAAGTAGAATAAGAATAATAAGAATAAGTAGAGCTAATGGCTCTTAATAATAGCGTTTTAATAGGAATTTGAATTTCTTGAATTTGTTCACTATAGACCTGTTGACTGTTGGCCTATTGAATGTTCAGCCAGTTCATTCGTAATTGTTGTTTTGCTCTGACTGGTTTCCTACCTGAGTGATGACTGAGCACCAGTTCCACGATATTGTTGATATTAATTAATGTACTATAATATATTTATTCAAAGATTCCATTATGTTGTTTTGTTTTTGTATTGTTTAAGTGTTTATTGCATAATATATGCATAAATCTAGCATGTATTCTGTTCCAGGTTTGTAGTTTAACGGTTTTATAGCTATGGGTAGTCTATTGCAATTTATTTTCTTAAATTGTACTGTAATGTGTTAGAATTAATCTGGCATATGGGTTAATTTGACCCAGAATTTGGGTACACTATATAACAAATATGTAGTAGAATCAACCCAGAATTGTATTTAATTTGACCCAGCATTTGGGTACACTATATAACAAATATGTAGTAGAATCAACCCAGAATTGTATTTAATTTGACCCAGCATTTGGGTAGAATATTTAACTCATCTGTTGGGTTAAAAATGACCAACCCATCTTACTGGGTCAAATTAACTACTGTTGGTCCGGTGTAATATTGATCCAGCGGTTGGGTTATAAAACAACCCAAGTTGGGTTATTTTTAACCCATCATTTTTCTGTGTGTATGACTGACAGTATGTGTGTATTTACAACTGGTATTTAATGACCCCACTTTGTATTTGTCCTCGTTTGGTTAAACATGTTCCTGGGGATTTGGCTAATTTCAGAGTTGTTAGAGCCAATAGTAAAACCTAAACTGTAATATAACTGAAAAACAAAAGAAATTGGATTGTTTGTATCAGTTTATACATCACTGTTGTATGTTTTTCAGCTATTGTTATAAATTCTTATAACATTAGTATAAAAATAAAATTCATATCAGTGTGTATAGAAAGTTGTAAGTACAATTCCACTACTATAATAAAACACTATTTAAAATAGCAGTTATTTATTTTTACCCTAATGAAATCAATACAAAGCAAACTGAACAGAAAGAACAAGTATTGTGTTTCAGTTTCTCTTCTTTCAGGTGGGGCTGAAGTACCCCTGTTGAGCTGCATCCCAGGTGCATGGACCAGTCTTGTACAACCACACTACACTACTGTGTTGTTCCAGTCAGTACATTACTCCCAACGCAAAATCCCATTGGTTCCCCTTGTACTCACCTGTGTGCAGAGGGCAGGCAGCAGTGGCACAAACCAAGAACGTTGGAAAGTCTGATAATAATGTAATTGTAATTTAAATACTACAACTACACACACATCATGTTACATACACTCATCATTTATTTATCTTGCTTAAATTCACAGGGTGCACAACCAGGTCCGGGAGAGAAAATTACCGTGATGTCTACAAAACCAAAGCAGAGAAGGTAAGGTAAGATAGTAATGATGTTAAAGAAATGGTGATGACTAGGTGGCCTGTAATACAATCAATTCAATAAATGTTGATGAGTATCACTGATATTTCTTAAATCATTGTAGTTTTTCAGAGCAATAAGATACAGATTATTAAAGCCATGTTCATATTTGCAACAAATTAAAACCCTGATCAAGGCAAATAGGTTTTTCATGTTCTATAACCTTTATAAAAAAAAACAGTACAATTAAATTTACCAGAGCGAACACCTGCAGGTTGTTAAATTACTTTAATTTACCTTGTCAAAACAATTCATAAACTGCACAATATTTGACACAAAACCTAAAAAGCATATGGTTCATACTACTGTGAAGCAGTACACTTTTCCTGTAGGATTTACTGTAGTAGGAACATTGATATTGGCAAACAGATGACCCAGGTACAGGTGAGTTTGTGAGCAGCGTTATGATATGAACTAAAATAAAGATAAGATAAGCCTAGTGTTCACAAGAAGGATAATTCAGGTATTGCAACACAAATTAAGAATACTTATATTAAATAGGAGGTATATACAACTAGTAGAGTATAAATTAACTATATAAGAGCAATTAAGGCAAAGTTATGAGGTAGTGGCAAGCTAAAGTGATGTATAATCAATAGCAGGGAGTCAAGTCAACAGTGTACACCAGAATAATATATACTGTGATTAAGTAATGATACTTAGTGTTGTCTGTAGACTACTAATATAAAAAAACAGAAAAATAATATAGTGTATGATGCAGTATGGAGACAAACCAAGTCCCATATGCCCCTAAGAGACTTTAAGTGTAGCTGTTGATGATGTTTACTACAAACAAAACTTGCAGATGGTTGAAGTCTGTAGCCAGCCGTACAGTAGGTAGATCTGGAGCAGCAGGGTGACTTCTAGCTTTCATGGGTTGGTGATAAGACACTGTGCTGCTATGATGCAGCAGCTCAACAGTGGTCGAGCCCTTCAGGCCCAACTGGAAGAAAAGAAAGTAAAACAAAGTACTTGTTTTTTCTGTTCAATTTTCTTTGCATTAATTAAAAAAAATACAGCTATTTAAGGAGCA
Source organism: Sander vitreus (assembly GCF_031162955.1). Lineage (NCBI taxonomy): Eukaryota > Metazoa > Chordata > Actinopteri > Perciformes > Percidae > Sander > Sander vitreus. The sequence continues at coordinate 2,325,761 of NC_135869.1, read as the reverse complement.
AATAAGAAGACATCATTTCTAGATCTGTTTTTATTATAGTGGTGAAATTGTACTTAACACTACAACGTTTTATACAGACTGATTTGAATCCATCATTTTCAGACTAATGTTATATGAAGGAAAAGACTAAAATCTGATGAACAACACATAACATTGATGCTAAAACTGATACAAACAATCCAGTTTATTGTGTTCTTTCAGTTATATTACAGTTTAGGTTTTACTATTGGCTTTAACATGAAATTAGCCAAATCCCCAGGAACACGATTAACCAAATGAGGAAAAAATACAAAGTGGGATCATTAAATACACACATACTGTTCGTCAAATGTCGTTCAATCTAGCTAAACTATAAAGAAAATCTATTTGTTTGAGGACATCAAGCTAGGCTATATGCTAGCATGTCTGAAATTAGCCAAATCCCCAGGAACGTGTTTAACCAAACGAGGAAAAATACAAAGTGGGGTCATTAAATACTAGTTGTAAATAAACACATACTGTCAGTCATATGTCGTTCAATCTAGCTAAACTGTAAAGAAAATCTATTTGTTTATGGACATCAAGCTAGGCTATATGCTAGCACCATATGCTACGTGCTTAATTTATGTTACTCGCCAATGTAGTTCACACAGGAATGCTTTAATGAGAGCAAAAAGATTTCTTAGATGTAATGAAATAATGAAGAGAAAAATAAAATGAGAATTCATTGATAAATTATGTGGCTGTGTCTTTTACTTAATGTGCATATTTATTGTGTATAAGTGATCTAAGAGTAATCCTTCTGTAATCAGATTACGTTACATGTTTTGGGTAATCCAACTGATTACGTTACTGATTACAAAAATTGCCATGTAATTTTTTGTCATTTCAAAGTAATCTGACCAAACCCTGAACATAACAACAGTTAGCGCAAGACACTTTACAGATAGAGTAGGTCTAAACCACACTCTATAATTTACAAAGACCCAACAATTTCAGTAATTCCCCCAAGAGCAAGCATTTAGTGGTGAGGAAAATCTCCCTTTCAGGGAGAAACCTCGGGTGGTGAAGAAAACTTCTTTTTAGGGAGAAATCTCGGACAGACCCAGGCTTATGGTAGGCTTATTAGTAGTCAGACGGTGCCAGTTGGGGGTGTGATGAACAGTGGCAATAAAAGCCACAATAATGGAACTATGACTAGAAATAGTAGTTGTAGTAGTTCATGGCATAGCAAGGCACTGAAGGGCGTTGCAGCGAGTAGCAGGTCGTAGCAGGGCACTGCAGGGCATAGCAGGACGTAGCAGGATGTAGCAGGGTGTAGCAGGGCACTGCAGAGCATAGCACGGGTGTAGCAGGGCATAGCAGGGCGCGGAGCAGGACCAGGGCGACAGCTGCAACCATGATTTAGGTGTCACCCTAATCCAAGGAAAACTGCTGGGTGAAAAACATAACTAAAGTTAGTAACAAGCATTTCTGGGACATGGATGCACACAGATGGAGAGAGAGAGAGGAGAGAAGAGCTCAGTGTGTCAAAGGAAGTCCCCTGGCAGTCTAAAACTATAACAGCATAATTAAGAGCTGATGCAAGGCAAACCTGAGCCAGTTCTATATGGGTTGGTAGATGAATCTGATGACTATGAAGAGAAGCAGAGAAGAGAAGGGGTGCCATGTCTAGAGATATATACCCTCCCCCACTGGTCTAGGCGAATGCTGCAACTCCTCACTCCATAACTATAAGCTTTATCAAAGAGGAGAGTTTTAAGTTTACTCTTAAATGTGGTGACAGTGTCTTTCCGCAGAACCCAGACTGGGAGCTGGTTCCACAGGCTAGTGGAAGTACTTTCGGTAGCGAAACTTACCCCCTTGGTTTTTTCTGGAGCAGCAAACTAGCGTCCGTGACACAAGAGCACCGGAAGTGAGACAATATGCTTACCGTAAACGTCAGCACGTCGTTCCAATTGTTTACTGTAATTGGACGTGTTTAAAGATGCAAAGATCTCTCTTAAATTCATTTGAAGGTGTTTGTGTTGAAACAGGATTGTTCAGTCTTGTGTCCATTCCCCCCCGCCTAGGCCATTCCAGGCCATTCCAGACCAGACAGGGGCCAGACTACTGACTGTTTACAAGCTGTCTGTCTGTCTCAAGTTCAACTGCAAAGTCCAACCTGGGAAACAAAAAAGACAATCCCCAATGCAGACAGAGGAGGAGGTGGAGGGGTGGAGAGAGAAGGTGGTAGGGAAAGTGTGTGTGTGTGTGTGTGTGTGTGTGTGCGTGCGTGTGTGCGTGCATGCGTGCGTGCGTGTGTGAGGGGGGTCTGTTGGACATGAACTTGAGAAAGAAAAACGAGCCTTAGTCCTGCATTCCTGGTCTTAAGCATAAAGTATACTCTGGGGAGCTGAGTGTGTGTGTGTGTGTGTGTGTGTGTGTGTGTGTGTGTGTGTGTGTGTGTGTGTGTGTGTGTGTGTGTGTGTGTATGTCAGGGGGTGGGTCCTCAACTCCTCTCCCGCTGACTCATAAACTGCTGTAGAATAGAATAGAATTGAATAGATCAACTATAGAACATAATAGTGTTAAAACAAAAGATAGAATAGTGATGATGTTGGTCAGGAGGGAAATAGGATTTAAGGTGGAACTATCACTGCAGCCCTCTGGCTGTCTGTTCACTGACAGATGACAGCCAGACCCGCTTTTATGTTTTACACCAACATAGAGAAGACAGGCTTTCTGCCATATTACAGTTCCTAAAAACAGATATCATGCAAAGTTGTCTACTCGGGGAATAAAGCTTTCCTCCATATATCATCACCTTGACATGACATGGTTTAGAAAAACTGGGGATCAAAGTTTTTAAAGTCAACAAGTTCTCTAAATATAATATCCAAATCCTATCAAGTTAAATGGGGTTTTGTATAACAGGTGGATTTTTTGATGGAACCTTCTGACTGTGAGAACTCATGTTCTGTTTGGAATTATAAGGTTTGATCTGCTAAAGCATGACAGAACAGAAATAGTTTACACATATACTTTCATTTAGCATCAGATGGCTAAAATGTTCCTCAGGAAGCCAACGTGAAACCTGTATCTCAGATTCATACATAGCATGAAAATAAGCTTTTCACCAAGTGTAAACTAGCTAAAAAAAATTACTTTTTATCATCATCAATCGTTTCGTTCACAATATCTTCCAAATCATTTGTAGATTTCAAAACATCCATGTTCAGAATTTCATGATATTTTTAGCTCCTTTAACCCCAGGCAAGGAGCAGCAAGGCAACACAGATGCAGAACTTGATTAGTTCTCCTGTGTATATTCTGAACACTGATTGGTGCTTTGCAAATGGAACCTCATTAAAGAATGATGCTGGGGACAGATATAGGCTATAAAAGAATAGAATAGTTGCATGTGAATAATTAATTTTTGCCTTGTATAACTACGGTCATAACATGTAAAAAAAAAGAAATTAAATGTTCAAAGTACTTCAACGATGGTATAAAATGATTGTACTTGTTCATGCTAACTGTCATCTCAGCTGGGTGAATGACTGAAAACCATCCAACTGAGATGTCAGCCAATCACTGCCCTGTGTGAGAGTGTGTGCTGCATATGTATTCAACTTTTAACTACATTTACCTGCAAAACGTCATGATGGTCATTATTGTGACCCTGATCCCGAAGAGCATGAACACCTCCCAGCTGCTCCTGGCTGGGCAGACCCTGCGGCTTTGGTCTGCTTTCAGATAAAACAAGGGCTCCATCCAAATAAGCTACAGAATGATGTCCATTTTCCTACGACCAGTCTTCCCTAACTTCATCATGACATTAAGGAAATGTATGAGGGACAAGTTCCTGTCCTTTTCCTTGAGAAAGCATTGTGTATTTCAGAGATACATTTACTCATGTCCTGCTATTTTATACTTCTATATATTGCACTTTTTACTACACTACATTTATATGACAGCTGCAAATATAATAATATTTTACATACAAAGCACATGAGCTTATAAAATATGATGCACTGTTGTAGATCACACAGTATATATAATAGTTCAAACTAGCCACACCTTGACCAACTGCAACAGTAAAATGCTGCTTACACATTAACGCGTCATAGCGTCATAATAATCCAATATCACGTAGTATAACACTCACAGGGACCATTTCTGTGAATTTGACTACTTACTGTGAATTGATAAAACATTTCAATACAATGAAATGTTGATACTTCTACTTCACTAAAGGATCTGAAAACTCTCTCCGCTACAGGTTACTACAAAAACCACAAACTTACCTAAAATGTGACATTAGATCTCAATCTTCCAGCTCAACTGACTCTCCACGGTTTCCTTCTGAGAGTGCAGCTGTCTGGAGGCAGGAATGTAAAGTGCTCTGTGTCTATTCATTTCATTTTTACTACCACAGCAGGTCAGACCATGCATCACTTACACCAACATTTCTGCTCCATTCTACTGAAATAAAAGACAAATCTAGTTGTTGAGTTGTTTTCTTCAAGAGTGAAAAAATAACTCAACATTTAAAGAGGAAAACAAGAAACATTTACTTCTCTCTATTGATTGATTTTTTAATAATTATTTCCTTTCTCTACCATCTTATAATCAGTGTCATGTGAATATTTGTCCCATGGATTATCAGGGTGCAGTGAGGCCTGACCTTTGGCCCTCTTTGATCCTTTTTAGTGTAGCTTGGTGCTGTCTGTGCAGCCTTACTGCAGTTGGTAGCTGATTGTGCTGCAGCTGTCCTCAGTAGAGTCTGTATGGGACTCATTTCGAACAAAATGTTCTTTAAATATAATATCATATTTAAGCATATGTTTATTAGTGTCTCTGATGAACAACTCAAAAACATTGTCTTTCTATAACTGGATTCTAATTATAAATCCTCTTTTACATTTCTCTCTGATTTCCTCTCTGACACCCAAAAAAACCTCTTCATTGCCACCAAATTGTAGCATTTTTACCTTTTTTGCACATTGTGACTTTCTCCCTATTTACTATATGCATGTATTTCCTTGTTAGTACTACAATATAATAGTAGCTGTGGATGCTAAAATTCTCCTGAAATTGTTGATATTTGAACTGCTGGAAGAAGTATTCAGACTGTATACTCATACGTATTATCAGCACAAAATTATCAAAAGGATTCTTTATGGTGAATGACCCCTTTCAGATTATATTAGCCTATATAGTATATTATTGGATCATTATTACTGATGCCTTTACGTGTATGCAGCATTGTGTATGTTGTAGGTGGCCAAAGATCATTTAAGGTCTTCATATTCTTTTTTTTTTATCAGTAACAATGTAGCTTTCTTTTTGTTGTTGTTGCTGATCGTATATTTTGTATGTAAAATCTTAAAACAAAAACCTTGTCTAGAGATACATGTTGGATAAATGTATTGCAGTAAAAATTATTTTTAATATTTCAGAATTGGAGTAAAAGTATAATAGAAACACTAAGTATAGTAGGCTACAAATAGGCCTACCTCAAAGATGTACTAAAGTACAGTACTTGAGTATAGGTACTTGCACTCTACCACTGCCCAAAGCCTATGAAGCCTATTCTAATTTCAAAATCTACTTTAAACAAAGACAATTTCTTTATTTAGTTGCTGTAGTTTTTCTTTAATTTATACTAAAATACATTTTATAATTTTGTTTTTATTTAATAGTGCGTTGAGAAACTTGATTATAGATATTTTCCCCATGATTAACCTACATGCCAATTTATTTAAATAATTTAAAAGTGAAGTGTTTCATGGACATTTTATTTTATATATATATAAATATATATTATGTAAATGTGTTCATTTCTATTTGGAAAAAAATTGCATATAAGCAGGTGGGATCGTAACAAAACCTAATGTGTAAAGAAATAAATGTTATTATAAAACAAATCAATCAGTTTTTCCTTTATTACTGTAAATGTATATTATATTATATTAAGTAAACATATAGGATGCCAGAATTATATTCGTGGATTGAATTGGCGTATGGTTTTGTTGAGTTGTGTTAGAATGAAGTAAATCATTAGTCGGGTGCTCCTCTTCTTCTTCTTCTTCTTCTTCTTCTTCCTCCTCCTCCTCCTCCTTCTCCTCCTCCTCCTCCTCCTCTCTCTGGTATTTGGACTAAAGGGGAGAAAGAGCTTTATGAGCTTCAGGGCTTCCGTCAGTATTGTTGGTTTTAAAGGAGGACAGAGACGGAGCAGTAAAGAGAGTCAACAGGCCAGCAGAGCACACCGCCGTTTGTCAAGTTCAATGTTAATGTTTAACGGTCAGACTCACACACACACACACACACACACACACACACACACACACACACACACAGGAAATGAAAGTCGATTTTAAATTAGCAGAATCCAGCTTCTTTTTTGAATTATATATCTGTTCGAAATTAATATTTCTCCGATGGAAACAATAAATCAGTTTTGTCATTTATGCAGCTCCTCTATTCCATTTTCTGTAGTGGTGTGTTCATGTGTTCTGGGTGCTCCTCCCGGCCTGCTTGAAGCCACTGCTGCCCAGCGCCTGTTTAAACGTTTGATTTCCCTTCTAAAAAAGGACCTGAACGTTTCTTAGTCAACGCTTTTTAACCACTGCAGCACGGCCAACAGACTATATTTATATTTTCAGCTAATTATATTCTCAGCCACATAAATGAGTAGCCTACTAATTAAACATGTACAGTAAGTCTTCTCTCTCTCTCTCTCTCTCTCTCTCTCTCTCTCTCTCTCTCTCTCTCTCTCTTATGTCTCTCATACATGCACATACCGTCTTATTTACTGTATCTAAAGGGCATTTTACTGTTTCCTGGGGGAAAAAAACCACCAAAGGTAAACAAAGTAATAAATTTATTTGAGATTTGAAAAGGTAAATGAGTATGCGCAAAAAGGCAAGCAAGGTTTGTAAACAGAAATGCTCTCGTGTTCTCATTTGAAAACCAACGAACTTAAAGCAGGGCTATGAGACATTCAGTGTTACATTTTTTGCACTTTTACATTTTATTTTCATTTTTGGACAAACGGGAGAATGTAGCCTCATGCAGAGCAAAAATGTCCCCTGACACAAATATTTATTAATATTATATATAAATTAATATTTGGGTTAGCCCTGGGAAATATCACTACGACACTGCTAATGAAATCTTACAGTGGTTTACTCAACTGATAATTTCCTGATTATAAAGTAGCCTATTTGAAGTAAACCGTAGCATGAACAGTAAAATGTAGGCTACAGTGTGTCAGTTTGCGCATTGCTTTGGCTCAGCCTTTCAGGTCTGTTTGTCCCTTTTGGAGGAAGCGTTGGCGATAAAGCGAACGGCCGGCATCATGGGTCCAAATAGCTCTCAGTGCACCATTTATTTAATTGTTAAACATATTTTTTAAATATTTGCATTCAGTAGGAGAAATAGAAATAAGAAGGAAGCCTAAAACCGCATCAAAAACAACTTGTAATGAGAGGTTTAATACACAGCTCACATTAGAAATCATTTGACTTCGTGATGCAGTGCTGAACATGTAAGATTCTGTCGGAGCAGAAACAGGGTTCTGATTTGTTACCATTTGAACGACGTCACTAGTGGATGTATCCAAACAAAAAAAAAGGAAAATGCTTTTTTTCAGGGGAGTGATCCCCACTGTGAATGCTGTGTTGGCCGAATGTGGAGACCAGAATTCAGCTGAAGCTGCACAAAGTTCTGAGCGTTTTTAGTAATTTTGCATTCAACACAAACTTTTAATCTGCTCTGGTGTTAGAGCTGACAGAGGAGTTAGATGGACGTATCTTTGTTCAGCTGACAAGTGTTCCACATGACACCAGAATCAGTGAACACCAACCGGGACCCCGGGATCCATCCTCCCCGGTGGAACTTAGACCTTATGACAAGCATGAGCTCCATGACTTGGACATCATCCACATGCAAGGAATTATTAGAATTAATAAACAAGTTCTATAACGCCAGCACACTGGCTTGAAACCTCAGGATTCTATGAAAACAGTGATGCGCCAAACATTACGCACGGCTTTCTGTTACATTCACTTTGTGTTTGGACGTCAACATACTATTTGTAAGGCTGCTGATGACCTAGACCTACCATCCCTCAACAAAGCTGATGCAGACAGACATATCGTGTACCCGCTGCTCACCGTCACTCTCTTGTCGCCGTGAACGCGCCGCAGGAGCGGATCGATGAGTGTTCATGCCTAAAGCTTCCACAGTGTGTGTGTCTGTTTGTGTGTGTGTGTGTGTGTGTGTGTGTGTGTGTGTGTGTGTGTGTGTGTGTGGTGAAGGGGAGGGGGTGTCTATCAGACCAGACAACACGATCTGCTGTCGTAAAATGTTTGCAGCCCATAGATGGTCACGTGATTCTCAAGGTCAAGGGCTTCACTCTCTCAAACGCAGACACACACACACACACAATGCAGGCTACAAGAATATGCACATAGGACAAACAATAGCGCAATTGAAAGTCTCTATTCTGTACCCGATTGTGCCTACTATTGTTGAAGTTGTTTAAAGATGAGCACGTCCTTATGGAGACATTTAAAACTATAGTTTCAATGCAATTATTCTTTTTCCCGTTAAGTCTCTGCTCTTTGCCACTTTCCCATTTCGTATGTATACAATTATTCTTCTCAATTTTCCTTCTGAAATAGTTGGCTTTGATTGTATTTTGTGTTTTTTGATAATACATTTTCAAGAACAAATCCACGATCAATTTGGCATACTCTAATTCAATTCAGCTTCAAACAAAAACATTAAAACACTGTCCGCCTTTATCGCATAAATGAAACCCTGGAATTAGTACAAACGGACAGCAACTACGTATTAAGTAATTAATATAATTAGTGTAACAAGTGGAAGTAATTTCATGTTTTTACATTGTACTCCACCGCTTTCCAAAACTAACTTTTAAAGTCTACTTTTCTGCGGTGTCTCGCATCATGGTCGCAATGCAGAACAATGTCCTGAATTGTTCTGAGGTATGGAGGCTAAGCAGCTGGAGGAAGATACAGTTCTTAAACTAAACTTGAGGAAGAAAAAAAGAAAAAAAAAGAAAAAAGAAAAAGTAATTCCCCCGCTCAAACTTAAATACAATTTTATGCTCATGCATTACAGTACACTTCAAATGCATGGCTAAACACTTTGAGTAAAAAAAATTGTAATACTTGGTCCAATTTAGTTAGTTGGGGGGTTTGCTCACACGGGTCTATACAGGCCTGTGAAATGATGGAAGGAAATATATAGCATTGCTGTGGTGATGTTCCAGAGGGTGGCCTGATCCATATGAATTCACAGTCTCATAAACACGTCTAATCTGCATGAGAAGTCTGAATCCTCCTGTTTGTCAAGTTTGCGGGTATCAACTTTCCGCCTTTGATATGACTTACATGCGGATTTTTTTGCACATTTTACGGGCATAGTTTGGCTGACACACATCCAGAAACAAATTACGCGCACGAATCCAAAATTGCCAGTTAACTTATTGATGAATTTGAAGATGTAAGACCTACTGGAGACTGCATCAGGATTAAAAGGGTTTATTAAGTGTTGCACTATACTTTGATTACTGGTTTACAGGCGTTATAAACAATATGGGCAGCATAATAGTGTGTTTTGGGGCTATAGGCTATAGGGCACAGACAACACCGACAAACAGTAAAACACAGACAGTAGACAGGACAGTTACATCAAAGCAGGCAGGAAGGTGCTGTATTTACAGAATGCCTCTGAGGAGAAGGTTTATCCGAGGGCTTTGGTTCTTTTCTTTAATCTTATTTTGTCCTTTATGTCCTTTTTATTTTTATTTTTCTTCAATTTGTTGACGCACACGAGTACGCACAGTCTGTCAGGAGTACCACGTCGTTATTTTTTATTTTTTTTGCAATTTCTCTCAGTTCATTTGTAATGTATAACACGCAAATACACCACGTTCCTTCACTACATCGTCCAAAAGCGCCGGAACCTGCATGCTACGGAGCGCTGGTCTTCACTTTGGCCACGAACTTCTTCTCCTTCACCCTCCTGTTCTGGAACCAGATGGTGATCTGCCGCTCCGACAGGTTGGTCGCGGCCGAGATCTTCCTCCTCTTGTCCTTGGTGATGAATTTGTTAGCGGCGTACTCTTTCTCCAGTTCTTTGAGCTGGAGCTTGGTGTACGGTATCCGCTTCTTCCTGCCCCGGCGGAAAGGCGAGCCGTCGTGCTGGTGCGCCACCACATCTGTTAAAAAGCGGACAAAGAGAAGGCTGTCTGAGGCTGTAGGCTACACACCGGGACACGCTTCTCGGTTTCTAGCAAATTGTGATACAGGATACAGACAAAAAATACAGGCAAATGTGTGCTGCAGCATTTAGATTGCGGTTTAAATGAGGACAGCGACGTTATGCCTGGAGCTGATTGGACATCCACCCTACCACACAGACAGACAACATGGTGGATGTCTGCTCTCTGCATCAGCACGACCATGCGGCTGCAGGTTCAAGCTGACATGCTGCACCTTCTGTCCTCAAATATAGTGTGCATGTGTGTGTATACACATGTATTCCGGAAACCTCTATTGATTGCTTTGTTTTTATTGGCTTTTATTTCATTGCATATTTTATTTTATTCCTTTGTGGTAAATGAGTAAAGATGAATCTGAAGAGAGCTTATTTTCCATTAATCAATTATTGTGCAGATAGTTATAATGAACTGTTATTCTGCTTAATGTTATCTATGTCAACAATATGAGCATTAGTCAACCAATAATTAGCTAGTTATCAGGTTAACAGATCACTCTCACAGTACCAGGCAACACATGACCTTTTGATTCATAAATGTCTTTTCCTTAAAGAGCATGATGAGGCAGAAGAAATATAAAATATACTAAATATTGATACTGTCCTCTACAGTAACAAATAAGAATGCACAATTCACCTCTTTAAATAATCACATACTGACACGCGCGCATCAGTTACACAAAACCACAAAACGCTTTCAGACCAGATGGGATTGTTAGAGCTTTGATTAACAGCCACAAGTCTCTGCTTGAAGCATGCTTCACATATATATATATATATATATATATATATATATATATATATATATATATATATATATATATATATATATATATATATATATGTATATATAAAAGCATATATTGATTGTCAGAGCATATTAATAACGTCACCAAATTGGCTATACTATACATATTTCTGCACAGCAAATATCCTATACACATTAAATGAGAATAGAAACACAGTGCATTACCCGCCAGAGCAGACTTCCAGAGGTGTCCGGCCTGTCCCTGGTCCTTGGAGCAATACATCTGTCCCCCCCAGCCGTTAGTTAGAGCCCAGGGCTGGTAGCTGTCCATAGGGAGCAGGGTGTCGTGGCGCGGCTCCCCGGTGCCCAGCGTTTGGACCACAGACACGTCCAGGTAGCTGGCCATGGACTGGTAGGGGCTCGGGTAGCCGTGGTAAAAGGCGAACTCTTTGGCCCGGTGGTTCGGGTATTCGTCAGAGTTCACCGTCGTGTCCATATACTGCGAACTGAGCGCGGCTCCCGCCGCCTGGGTGCACGACTTCAGAGAACCCCGCCCCATCCTGCACGGATAGTAGCCGTTACCAAAGTAGCCGTATGGTAACGCGGTGGCGGCCGAGGAGCTCTGGTGCGGCACGGCAGCCGCCGGACACGGCCCGGCCGTGCACTGCTTCCCTGAAGACGCGCCGGTCTCGCTGGAGCCTGAAGCGGACACGTCCACTGTGGAGTAGCCAGCCGAAGAGTGCACCAGGCCGGACGGGTGGCCGCCCAGTGCAGCGGCGGCCGCCGAGTGCGCCATAATGTTGCGGCACTGACTAGCGGCGAAGTTGCCGCTGCCCACAAGCCCCTCCATGTTCTTGTTCAGGTCGTCCAGGTTGTTGTCATACACAAACATTACCGTTTCCGCTGGCCAGCGAGGGTTTAGAACCAAGGAGGCTGTCATAGGCGCTCCTTTTCCCGGTCTGGCCTCCGTTCGTCGCCGTTTCCTCTCAGACTCTGTCCGGTCCGGTGCGCTAAGCTGCTACATTGGCTGAATGAGGTGAACTGCTGCACATTTATTCTTCTCTGATCGCTGGCTCTCCTGCTGACACACAGCTCAGGTAATTCACATGTACCGTCACGCGCACTGTCATAGCACGCGTGCGCTGCCTTACTGCACCGGTTAGTGATGGTGCTCGCTCGGAGGCAAAGAATCCCGGTAACCGGCCGGACCTCCGGTTACATCCCAGCCGCAGCCTTGACGCAACAAGCCCCCGGGACTAGAAAAGGAGGGAGGGCGCGTGTCCATTGGATGAGACCGGATGATCACGTGATGGGGCAATAGAAAAAAAAGAAGGAGAAGAAGAGACTTGTTGGGGATTGTCAGTCAAAGAAAATATTTTTATGAGGCTCGAGCTGTGGCATGAGAAGACCATGAGCTTTGTGAAGCGGTTCAGCTCCCCGAATGTGCCGCTTCTCATGCAGCTGCATTATGTCAAACTCAAGTCTCTGATCTGCGGCTGCCAAGAAGAGTGATATTATCATTGTGACAGAAAAATAAATCACTTGAACAGACGTGTTTAGTATCGTGCGTAAAGACGCATGGGGAGCGCGCGCTTAAACAAACGGAATTGCCAGAACCTGAAATTTCATGTTTTCATGTTAGGTAAATATTGTCTTTAGTTGACAGTACGTGTGCAGTAGATACAAGGATGGCAATATGAAGTAACTTAAAAGTATTCTGACATTGAAAAAAATTAAGATTAATGCTAATTCTGCCTGTTATTACCTATAGATATTCCAACACACATTTAAAGACTTATAACCGGCGCTGCCAAATGCATGAAACATGTTTATCGTTGTCATAAAATTATTAAAAACTAATAACATAGCAGGAGTATTTCCAGAGTTTCAAAAGAAACATTTAATTATTAAAATAATTGTACCCGCTTGGATATTTCTCAGCCTGGATTTATGATGCTTTTAGTCTGTCCGCTTTCACACCATCTCACTGAAGGAAGCGTAAAGGGGATTTATGGAAGGGATTTGGAGGTTTTAAGATTTGAGAAATATGGCTTTGGTTCAAAGCGCTTCAGAAAGGTTTTCATGGCACTTCTGAGCCGCGTTATTTGCGTAATCATTTCACTGGCTGCTTACTGGTTTGAATTTATGTGAGACAGGGTCACTATGCTGTTTGGAAGGAATTCTTCTGACGATTTTCTTGCACAAAGAGCTTTGAGGTGAACGAACCTCTTCGTGCACCCACAGTCTGCATGCAGAATGCGCCTTCATGGATTCACTGACACTTTCTACATGAAGCTTATTACAACGAGAAGTTTCATTTTCTGTTTAAAGCTTCCTTGGAAAAAAAAATATGGAAAAAATAACCGAGTGTTCAAATAAGTAACATGAGTCAGTATTGTCGTAATAGTATGATGTTAGTGTTGGCAACTACAACATTCACATCTTCAACCCTGATTTCATCAGCCCATCCCTTCAGTAGGCTAAGGAAAAGAAAGTCTCCATTGAGCGTCTGTGATGCGTATATGTCGCCATGTTGTAGCATTTTGCTTTAAATGGAAGCATGCAGCATTGTTTTATACGGATTTTTAGATATAGGCCTACGCGTTACATGGTATCGGTGGAAACCATGAGATATCCAGTAATCGCACAGCATCATGAACTTAATGCTGAAACGTACAGTGAGTGAGTGCAGCAGGGCTGAGCTAATGACTGCCAAAGGTGGGCCAGTATTTTATCTTGTTTAGCCTATTTTATTTTGGTTGGTTCATCCGGGAATCCGCAACTAACTACTGCAGTGATGACCCTACTTTATGTTCCTTTTCAGGGATCAGGGGACTGATAAAGTCCATGCTGCTTTGTGTAGAATTTATTCCGTTAAATTAATGTTTTTTTTTGTTGCATTAGATCTCGTTTTACAAAGCGGGCCCAGCGCTGTGCTAAGGCAGGCAGCAGAGGCAGAGGACAGGAGCAGGTGTGAACTCCTCCAGGTGTCGGAAGCTGAGGATGAGAGCGGCACAGTAAACACACAGATGGGGATGTTTTTGCCCGTTTTTTATTTTATTTTTTAATTTAACCGTTATTTAACCAGGTAGGCCGTTGAGAAGAGGTTCTCATTTGCAACGGCGACCTGGCCAAGAAAAGCATAAGCGTGCAGGACAACATACAGTTTCACATTCAATACAATACAGGAATACATAATGCAATAGGCTACATAAAGTGCAGAGTAAGTAAGCATTACAAAGCCGGTGCAAAGTGAGGTGTAAGTAAGAGGAAGGATATGCGAAAGTGATATGGTAATAACACAATATACATGAATAGACAGTCTATAACACTGCTGAGATGTAGTGAAGAGTCAAACAAATTAAGCAAACACTAATTTAGCTTGTCAATCCGGAGCATACAGCAGGAAATAAATGCGCTGCTTGTTTGAGATCAGTGGACACTGAATTAATAACACAGCATATTCAGAGATGACGATGAAAAAGACAAATTGAAGTACAAAGTACCCTATACCCGAAATACTTTGGCATTCGGAAGCAGCAGCACAACTTAAATTTAAAGCTTTAAGTTAGGATAGACTATAACTGTAATAATAAATTAATTTGAACTTCTTTTATATAATTTATAGGCTATTTTTCTGGTCTAACGTTTGACAATTAAGGACAAATGTAAGCGTTTAAAACAAATAAAAGAAAAATATGAGACATATAATAGTAAAAAAAATAAATAAAAATGAAGGTCCACTTTTTTAGATAACCTTCGCTAACTCAACTCGCGGATGAGCGCCGCAAGATGCGACTGAAAGCTACAACCCTCACAGGATGTTTTGGTCTTGATTTGTTTTTGTCAAACTAGCCTACTGTTCTGTCAATAATGCATTTTTAGGTCCAAGTAAAATATAAATGAAATAATATTAGGCTTAATAAGAAGCAGTTTGGGTCTTCGTAGCCACATGGAGTCCCATTGTTGATAATAGATACACATGAACAGTGGTCATACTGTGAAGCTACTAGAAGAGTTTCACATGGGAATTGCAGGCTGTGATTCTATTCCTTCATCCCATCACAATCATACCTGGACATACGTTCACTGAAGACCAAACTGACTGGTTTAAAAAAAGCTTTGCATTGATTGTCTGTGCAGTGTTCTGTGGGCCTGCTGCATGGGCGACAGTCGACAAACATTGCGCACACACAAACCACCCAGACAGTCAGTCTCTCTCTCCCATAGTGTGGTCCGTTGGGGGGGTGCAGCCTGGCCCCTGGGGGTCAAGGTCAAGTTTAACACGGAAAGAGGGAGAGGGGGGGGGGCAGACAGAAAGAGAGACAGATGTAATGAGCTCAAGTTCAAGGCCACCGCACACCTTGAAGCTTCTTCTCTTTCTGTGTGTGTGTGTGTGTGTGTGCGTGCGTGCATGCGAGCGTACGTGCGTGCTACCGCGCAGATGACACGGAAGACGCCGTGCTGTCTCAGTGATGGGCACCAGAACAGTCTAATATAACCAGTCTAACCGGCATAAAGACAAACATCCCGACTCACTCTGCTGCCTACTCCATAAATCATTAACCAAAAGATATCCGCCTCAATACAGATTGAACTGAACTGAACCACGGTCCAAAAACACTTCATTCCCGCCTTCACATAAGAATAGTAATGAGCCGCGATTATGTGTTTTACCTCACGTCAACTCACTGATAATTAGATAGCAGTATTTGGGCATTTTCTCCCATAGTTTTATACTGGTTTAAGCACTAGTGGCCCGTTAATTACAGCACAGGCCTAAATGTACACATACAGCCTAATAGTAGCCCACCAATGTGTTCATATAAGAAGAGTAGTATAAGTTGGTTATCTACAAAACCCGTGGTTACCAATCTAGACAAATGATTAATATAAGAATAACTGTTCATACATGCAGTATCATAATAACCGCACTGATTGATCATGGCAATGTTAAACCGCAGTGCTTATAATATTGTTCCCTTATTTGTTTGACCTAATTTTTACTTAAACATAGTCTACTGTGGCCTATAATTCTGACAGCACTTTGCATTAAAATAACTCCGGTTTATAATTGTATTCTTACAAACGTGTCGCAGCCGTTCTGACATGTTTAAAGAAATATCTACCCCTGATCAGAATCAGCTAACACTGACGCTCGTGTAGCCATTTGCACATATTCAGTTCAAAATACTGTATTCGTTTCCCAGGGCAAATTTGAGGCAAGCGAGCGTCCAAACAAAAATACACACAATTCATTCACACACATCAACAATCTAAAAACAAAATGATGAAAGGCTTAATGACAGTGGCAATGCAAATATGATCACTACAAAACCCAAGAACGTTCCCACTGAAATGCTGTTTTTTTTTTTTTTTGTAAACACCAAGAAACATAGAAGATAGCTACACAGTCCTGGTGATTAAGTGATTCATCCTAGTACCGGACCTACCGGGCCCAGGGGGCCCAGGGGCCCCAACGATCCGGGCCCTATACCACCAGATCCTCTGATTTTTAACATTTCTTGTTGGAAAGTCACTTATCTTTTGATATTGAGCATCTGCCTATACAAAGTCTGATCTGATATGTTATTTTATTCTAGGCCTAGTTTTCTGCCTATAATGCAGCTGCATAGTAAATCACTGAAGCATATTAAATATAGGACTAGACTATAAGAAAATATAACCTGTTTATAACCCATTTTGTCCTGTAATATTTAGCATAATATTTGTGGAGAGTGTCAGGTGGGAGGTGCTGTGGCAGGAAGCTTTGGGGATAGACGGCTTCTTTTCATCGACAGCGTTAACAAAATACTAAGGCACAGTTACAGGCTAACCCGCTAAATGTGGCTGAAAAAGCGGCAATATGCCAGAGGCACGCGGGTGCTACGTGCGTACTGTACTAGGACCAGAACCTTTTGAGACGAAAGCCGACGGAAATAATTAAAAGACGAGACGCTGTATGCGATTTTATTTCACAAGCTAACATATACTTGTTTTAAATAAACCAGCCAGATAACAAGGAAATCTGCCTCCAATAAATGAATAAAGATGCATAGAAAAAAAAACTGTAATGTGAGGTCAGATGCACGAGTGGGGAATTTCAGCAAATTAATCTAAGTGCTGCACACTTCAAATATCTTCCCGCATATTCACATGTAGTCAGAATATGATGTTCGTACACATGACATTAAAACATGAGTTCAGGCTTCATCTCATCCTCATCCTCAGCCTTGATTTAGTTTTACTTTAGTTTAGTCAGTATTCTCTGTGAAGCGAACGTTGTCATCATCACAATCTCAAGAGTTGTTGTGGGGGATCTTGTCAGAGGTTGCAGTCTATCAGGAGTGTCTTGTGTGCTGGGGGTATTTTAAAATACCCCCAGCACACAAGACACAGCACAGGTGAAATGCTGGCTCAGCAGCAGAGCCGTGCTCCCCATTGCTCCAGAACTATCATATCTGACATTCAATACCAGAAGTGCAGCAACTGACCTTTTTGCTTTGTCAATCTGTCAGGTTTTCTCAACATTTAGCTTGTACATACTTCTTTATTCTTGCTTCAAACTCAGCCCATCCTGTCACTGCATTGCATTCTGGTCTATTTCCTTCCTGACATTTGCCTCTGTGCCTAATTGATTGATTTCTGATGGACTGACACAAAAAGGTTACTGAAAGGTGTCCTGTAAGCAAACACAATTGGAGCTGCTAGAACTTATCTAATTACTTAAAAAAAAGAAAAAAAGAATGTAAATACTCCAAGCAACAAATTACAAGATGTGACCAAAAACTGTTTAATGTTTTAGGGAATGCTTTCTTTTTAAAGACTCGCAAAGGAACATTAGAGAGCATCTTCTTTCCCAAGTCTTATCTCCTGTGGAATCCAAATATTTAAACTGGAGGTGGCGATGAATTATTTCAAAGTGTAAACCAGTGGGATATTAATGAGAGGGAGAAAGGTAAAGGGCCACAGCGGTGTTTTGTAACAACCTATTTCACTTACAAGAGCCAGCAAAAGGGGAAATTATACTTAATTTAATGAAAAGCAATGCCAGTTGTGGAAAACTGTGCGTCCTTTTTTAGTAAAACATTGACCAAAACTTTCACCTCACCTTAACCAAATGCATTAAACCAAATAGAGGAGCTGTGTTAACAACATAGTTATTTGACGAACATAGCAAGTCACCTCACCAAACATTTACAAAACATTGTTATCTGACTGAAGGTCTTCACCTTGTACTTCAGCGGGGACATTTCACAACTGATTTGGAGCAGGAACAGGAGCGGCCATTCATATGAAAATAAAATTAAGAAAAGAAATGTTTCTGTAATTTATTGTGAAATAGTTATGATGTGCAAACACAGCAAAGAAGGTGGAGGTATTTTATTTTGTCATGTTGGATGTGAACTTCTCAGATTTCCAACATTGTCTATTTTAGACAAACTGCAGGTTTATCCTTTAATCCTCAGTCTTTTTTACAGCTTCTTCAGGATGCAGCCGATGGTCAGGGTAAAAACTGATCGATCATCTTTCAGATGGCTGAGGTGAAAGTTATGCGGTGAATTTTCCTTTAATGTTACAAAATGATCAAAAGTATTTTGGTATGAAACATTGATCATGTCAAACATTAAGACAGTATTTAAACACATTTTTCAATAACTGCAATTGGTCTCTGTTTACATGCTGATCAGACTGAGCTGAGGCTAAAGTGACCTTTGACCCCATTAGTCTGATGAACTTAAGCTGCTGTTTTTACTTAAAAGTGAACTCTTCTAGTTTTTTAATGGGTCATTTATACACATTTCCCCAAAAAATAAGCCTCATGTGCAGAATATTTTCATCTTTAGAAACAATATACAATTGAATACAATTAAATCTAAGGTCCTATTCCTAGCTTTTTCTCAAGCCTTCAACAGCATATCATGGTCTTCCATAGAATATTATCCTAGCAACAGTCAGTTTTTTGATGTGATGATGACTGAGACATCTCCATAACAACTGAGCAAACCCCATCCACTTAGGAAGACAATGAGCTGTGATTGAAAGAACCCGAAACGGCTAGTAAGTGGACCTTGAATTAAGTCTTTTTGTTGAAAGGTTCCACAATTTTGTACACAATTTATAACATTCAACACACAATACTATGTAAACATGTAATAAACATAACATATTGAGTTTTAACATGCGTTTGGTTTCACTTCAGTGTTCTCCACAGTCCTGAGCTCCATATAGGAAAGAAGTGTATTCAGTCGCAGGAGTTTTTCAGCTTAATCTGTACCTAAGTTTCTTTTGCAAGTTCCACTATAACATTTGAACTTTGCTCAGCTTTGAGGTAACATATGGCTAAAAATGCCACCATGTAAACCTGTGTATTGTGCCTGAAGCCATTGTGCAAGCATGGTTGTTGCTCCGCCTCCATGCAGCACACAGCAGCCTGCCAGCCTCTCATCCAGCTCCATACTTCATTATTACTGCGGCTCATTAAACTTCTTGCAGCCGTACCTGACGCCTGTGTGAAATCAGATCATGAAATTGAAGAAATTGAAGCTTGGCAGCCTGTTTGTTTCTGGTCTCCTTGACGTTCACCAGTAGAGTCAAGGGCAGTATGGTGACAACAGGCAAACTGTTCTGAGGATTAACTGTATGCTGCCTCCATATTGACACCCATACCTCCTTAATTAATAATATTTATAATAATAATAATAAAAGATAATAATAATTAAAGCTGCAAGCAGCGCTGGACGGGCCCTCGCACCTCCTTGCATGTCGGGGTTACTGGCGGACACCGCTCCTTGCGGCCGTGCACTCAGACACTGCAAATTGTCACCAATGAAAAGGGAACTCTCTGCTGAGTTCAATGATATGTCACACAAGACTCTACTAATACAGTTCATTAGCTGTGAAAGGGGGCGTGGTTAAAGCATAGGGGGCGGGCCAAACCATGACCAATGAAAATGGAAGTATCTGATGAGTTCAATGATACCTCACACAAGGGTCTACCTTAAACGGTTCAAATGTTATTAAAGGGGGCGTGGTTAAAGTATAGGGGGCACCTCAGTATCACATGTAGACCACAAATGATAAGTTTGTAAGTATGTAAATTGGATGTTTGTCATATAAGGCTGATTTCCTGTTGCCAGCGGGGGCCGCTATGACCAAAAGACAATTTTGTCCTAACAATTTCCTCAGGCCTGGACTCTTGTCAATCATGAGAAATTTCAGCCAAATTGGACAATGTACACTAAAGTTACAACAACTTCTTCGTTCATCAATAAATGCTCAAAATGGCTGCCACGCCACGCCCACACCGTTGGACGAAAAGTTTTGCTTTTAATAACATTTCATCGTTAAGGTATTTAGATGCTTCCTGTTGCCACTAGGGGGCGCTATGACTTTGAGTAAATATCGGCCTTTAGATGTCCTCAGGGTTGGACTCTTATGAATCCTGAAATGTTTCAAGCCAATTGGACAATGTACACTCAAGTTACACCCACTTCCTGTTTTGATGGCGAAACGCACGAAATGGCTGCTCTGCCACGGCCATGCCCTATGACGAAAAGTTTTTCTTTTAATAAATGTTCATCTTTAAGGTCTTAAGATGGTACAGACCAAATTTGAAGTCGATCGGATGAAATCTCTAGGAGGAGTTCGTTAAAATATGACGTGGAAATGGCCAATATCGCACAAATTTCAAACTTTCAATTCAAAATGGCGGACTTCCGGTTGGGTTTAGGGTATAGCTCCAATTAGCTTTTTTGTACGTCTTGACATGCTACATATGTGTTCCACGTTTCGTTAGTCTACGTTAAACGTACTGCAGGCTCAATTTTTTAATTATTGTAAGGGGCGCTAGTGAGCCATTTTTGTGCACCTATTCCTGAAAGCCTTAAAATACATAGATTTTCACCAGACTTGATGCGACCGCCAATTTTTGTGAGTTTTTTAGTATGTTAAGCCCCCCTTCATTTGCCGGACGAAGGAATAATAATAATTCCTTCAGTTTCAATAGGGCCTTTGCCGCTGTCGGCGCTTGGGCACTAATAATAATAATGTCTCAGTTGATATTGCACTTTAGTGGTGCATATTCCAAAATTTGGAGAACAAACATGCAAATCCACGGACAAAAAGTGATTCTGGGGCTTTTGGGGCCAGGATCCCTTGACTATATTTGGGCTATAGGGCAGAGTTGTTGTTTTTTGCCTGCTTCGTAACTAAGCCTTGGATGTATGACACAAAATTTAAAAACGTTGTCACCATCATCATCACTGACACCATTACCCCCATACAACATCTTTTAACCGAGCAGAGACAGAACACATAATATACAATATGTGCCATATGCTTAACAGCACAGACGTTGTTAGACAGACATACTGTAAATCAGAACATGACCAGTCTACATGTTGTGTGATTGATGGCGGTGTACATGAAGACCAGCTTTAAGACATCTCATTGGGCCAGGGAAACAGATAAATGTGCAATTTTTGCAGGACAGTATGCCTCTTTAAAGAAGAAGTCTGACTCTGCCCGCGCCTACAGTTTGGTGCATGTGGACGGTTGTTGTCAGTGGACCAATGGTAGTTGATGAAGTGCACTATGAATAGGTTATATATTCCAATTTTTTTTTTTTGGCTGATAGGGATACACATATACCTGCATACACACTTCACTACACCACTAGTTGCTGCCCCTGATGATGATATAACAGCTGAACACTGAATAGTTAGCTTCTGTTTTGTGAGTGTTTCTCTTTGGAGACTCAGTAAATGAGCCATCATCTGTCTGAGGGGCCGTCGCCTTCATTTTGGCCAATTTGACATGTATAATCGGGCACTGCCGGCAGTCGGACTCAAATGACGCATCTGATTGGTAGAGTGCTAACCCGGAAACGGGGAGTGGAATGAGCGTAACTAGAGTCTCTCAAAAATCTTTTAAACTGACCTTTGTCGATCTGAAATGAAGACAGATTCACCAACTGCATGGCCTATTTTTCGCTTAAAATGTTTTCAGAAACACATTTCGGTGAACTATTTTAGTACAATATGAGATTGTATTCTGAACAAGCCGCCATGACAGTCTGTCTTTGAATTTCCGGAGAAACCAGACCCACGCATTTGTCCAATCAGTTGCCGGTTTTCATTTTTGGGCGACAATTCAGATTAGCGCCGCCTGCTGTTATGGAGACGTATTACGTCTCGTCGCTTTGGTGTGTTCCGAGGCACTTTTTTGACCAACTCGGGAAGACTGATCAGTCCGTCTGGTCGGTGTGTCTGGGCCTTTAGAGGACACACGCAGCATGAGGACAGAACTTCACAGGTTCAACAGCAAAACAGCCGCTGACTAAATCACATTTGTTAAAGCAGCCTTTAAAGACACACGATATATCCACACAGAATGATCATTTGTTGTATAAAATAAAACTGTAATCATGAACTAAGAAAATGTGTTATTTAGCCAAAGTTATTTGATTTCTGCATGAACTTTCTTGATGTTGGCCAATGCAGTGGAAAATAATCATGTTCCATACCATGAAACAGTATAGTCTATATCAGTATTAATTTCAACCAAATCACCCGGCTCTTACTCAAATATAGGCAATTGTTATGGTTATAGGGCAGGCTTTTACCCAGCATTCATTGTGTCTTGTGTCCTTGAACTTGACCGAGATGCAGCATTTAACAAGAGGAGAGTGGTGTGTGTGTGTGTGTGTGTGTGTGTGTGTGTGTGTGTGTGTGTGTGTGTGTGTGCGTGTGTGTGTGTGTGTGTCCCTTCTAATAAAGAGTAAAGTCACTAACTATTAAGCCTACTTGAACTAAATTGTCTTGAACTGAACCAATTATTAGTTCACAGTTGGACGCTCCAATTATAATTATTTAAAAATATTTGTTATTATCAATCAATCAATTTATTTGTCACGTTGCATCCTAAGGCAGTGTCCTCATTTAGGATTTTCAAAATACTGAAACACCATTTCATCATGTAAAAACTCAGTTGTTCACCCACAGTGAGCCAGAGTCTGCTGGGCTGTTGCTGAAGAATATTTATTCCTGCTGCTGATTATTAATTCAGCAAAAAGAGAGCAGTAGTGATCCAAGATCAATAGTGAGAGCCACAATAGTAGTCTTCAGCGCTGTGAACCGATTAGTCAATTAATCAATTAATGAAATAGTCGACAGACAAGAAATTAATCTGCAGCAATTTTGATAATTGCTTAACAGTTTGAGTATTTCTTTTAAGATAAATGTCAAATATTCAAATATTCATATTCTTTTTCCAGCTCCTCCGGTGTCAGTATTTCCTGGTTTTCCTCGACTTCTAGGAAACTGAATATCTTTGGGTTTTGGACTGTAAAACAAAATAAGACATATGAAGATTTTTCTGAGATGTCTCTTATTTTTTCCTTATCTAGTCAGAGGAAAGAAGGTGTCATATTCTGTGCGGATTGTAAAGCCCTTTGAGGCAAATTTGTGATTTTGGACTATATAAATAAAATTGACTTGACAAACAATTAATTGATCGAGTGAGATTAATCGATAATTAAAATAATTGTTTGTGGCAGCCCTAGTTAATAGCAGAGATGAAATAGTGAAATGATAAATGCGTTGAGAAATACGACGTCAGATTTGAACTGAAATAGAGAACATGTTGATAACAGAAATATAGATCTGCTAAAATGCCTTGTGTGAGGAGTAATTACAGTAAAGATGGGACAGCAAAGGAGTGAACCAGCAGTGGACACCTCTGGCTGTTCATCATGTAGATTAAAATGACAGATCAGTATCAGAATATGTGTTAATGTGGAGCTGAAACGAGCTGATCGATTTGAGCAGACTCCGCTCGTTATGGCAAGGTGGAAATTACACAGGTAATGAGACAAGACCAAATTCAAATGTTTAATTTTTTTGGAGACCTATAGTTTTTTTCTTCAATCTTATTTAGGAATTAGTAATTTTGGAGAAAGACCATGGATGCCTAGAATTATGAGAAATGAATTTACGTTATAGGCCTGAGCGCCGTAGAATGGATGGATGGATGGATGTAGCTGGAAATGGAACACACAGTAGATTAGAGACAGTGAATATAATGCAGGTAACGATTCATTATGACATTTACTAATAGGAAACAGATTCCACAGTTTAAAGAATCAACACTCAAAGAAATGTATTAAATAGGCTACCACTGTCCGTTTGCTGGATTCCAGGGCGGAAGATTTTCACACGAATTAAATTGTTTTATTTCACCTTTGTTTTTACAGGCAAGTCATTAAGAATAGGTTCTTATTTAAAATGGTGGCCTGACAAGTGGGGCAAAGCCACTTAGGAAAAGAGAAAGAAGGCTAGAAAATAAATACAGTTTATAAATGACCTAAAATACAATTTGAAATACTACACAGACAACAGTAAATACTTATAACGAGAGAAATGCGCAGGTACATGGTTGAGTAAGAGAGGGAGAAACCATAAGAATATTTAGCTGGAAAAATTAGGATGTAGAGAAGCAGCTGCATATGTCAGCGAACAAGGATGATATTATGGTTTTGAAGGATGAAATGGAAATTAATTTGTCCAGTTTGAGAATCTTTTGCAGAGCAGATTGAAAAGATGCGAGGCAA
Source organism: Sander vitreus (assembly GCF_031162955.1). Classification (NCBI taxonomy): domain Eukaryota; kingdom Metazoa; phylum Chordata; class Actinopteri; order Perciformes; family Percidae; genus Sander; species Sander vitreus. The sequence goes on along the minus strand of NC_135869.1, from coordinate 2,301,126 downwards.
GAGGTTTTGGGAATGCTTAATTGAAGATGAAGTGAGGACCGGGTATTGTATGTGACAGACTTTGGCTACAGCAGGTGACTTAAGTAAGGGTCTTGTAAATGAAAGTGAACCAGTGAATCTTACGGCGAATGTGAAGGGATTTAGAGTGTAGTGGTGTGTAATGAAGGCGGCATTTGTAAACCGGATAGCAGAGTGGTGTCGAGTTTTGATAGAGTGGTCTTGCAAGCAACCTATAGCCTATAGTGTAGGCCTATATAGAAATAAAGTTAGGCCATCAAGTTTCTGACTGTATGACGGAAATGATCAGACTCGGTGTGACTTTATGAAAGCTTCCAGGCTCCAAGTCTAGACAGAAACCAGGTTTTATATTTTTACTTCAGCCCTGTAATGTGTAGCCTACAGCCTACTGTAGCCTACAACGCGCATTAGACCGCAAGATAATCCACCGCATATTATAGGCTATCTTATTTCTATGTTTTCTATATAAATTGGTCTTTATTATACAGATAGTCATAGTATATTGTCTTTTGTTTCTCAGACACAGCAGCCTACACGCTATGCACTGTCCACATAACATTGGCTGATATTAAGAGTTTGTACAGACTCTCCACAGTCCCACAGCAGACATTGAATAGTAAAGCAGAGTTCTGTTCATCCAAATCTATCTTTTTATGTTAGTATTTTAATTACATTTTAAATATTTAAAAAATATAAAGTTATAACTAGCAGAGGCAAAAGTTTCAGCAGCTACACAAGTGATTCACATGAGCTCAGTGAGCTTTTCTAATGCAAATGAGATAGTAGTCTGTCTGTAGACTGTTTATTTTCTTCCCATGGTTCAACAGTAAGTTTAAATGTACATAATTCATTAAAAAATCAACATTATGCTGTTTGATTTGGAGTGCAGGAAGAGATATGACATTAGGCTACAGCCTACAAAGTTTAAGAATTCCCATTATTCTTAAATTATGTTGAGCATGTTCCAAAAAAATACTCACATTACACTTGTTTATTTGGCTCACATGGCACAGTCTTTATCAGACTATGTTGTTTCTGATACAACATATATTAAAAATGTTTACCCTTTTTTTCCACAGGTTTTTGGATGTCCAGAAATAACATCATTTTAGTTATTCATCTGATTTGCTCCCTTTCCTACAAATTAAAGGGACATTTCACCGTTGGAAAGACGAATATATCTTTAAATTGGGTCACTTATGTAGTAGAAATGTGAACTTTTTTTTAGAAATTGGTGATAGCCGAGATAAGCCAGAAAATGTGTTTTTGGCTCATATGGATGAAAGACACCAAATCCCAGAATGCACTTGCTTCGCTGCTTTAGAATCTACTCCCAAGCCACGCCTACCGTTTACAGACAGAGAGTGAGACAGTCAACTCAACTCAAGTGTGTTTTATTGTCATTTCAACCATATACACAAAACAACGTTTCACCGTGGCTCAAGTGGTTACACAATTAAAATATATAAAAACAACATACGAAACAGGCTACATTTTGTGCACACACATTAGGCTCCGTAAAGTTCAGCTAACGCATACTAGCATTAGCGCTTGGTGGGCTGTAAACACCGAGTATAAACACAGCTATAAATTTGCGTGGAATGTAAAATGGTCGGCATTTAACTGTCCCCAAACTTCACCAGCAGTTAGTTGGATACAAATCACCCTATTTCTGCACCAGTCCGTGTTAACACAGCCCACCTCCACTAGTCTTACCTGGCGACAGAGCAGCAGGCCTGGTAGCTAGATAGTCCAGTACACTGTTGTTCAGCCATGTTTCCACAACAACAAAAACACAGCAGTCTCTGAACTCGCGGACACTTGCAAGCAGGATTGATGGAACAGCACACCGCTGTCGAGGTCCCTTTCTCTGGCTAGCAGCATCGGGCGACACCGCAGGCTGAGGTGCTGGTCTCTGTAGCAGGCAACGCTCGCGTAGTGTGTCAAGTATTCCGTCTGTAATAATGTGTCCTGCATATTCTCTGATCTGTACCAATGTATCCCGGTGGTACACATGTGCGGTAGTTTGAATGCACATAATTGTTGTAAAAGCTCGGCTAGCATCGGCCAGTGACAGTCCCACCCCCTACGGGCGGGTTGAAAACATACGGAACTAGCTGGCTGTAGTCCATAGACTCTGTGCAAAAATGCCTCTGATGACGCTAAATGACAAATTGAATTTTTGCGTCAACAGAGGCTTTTTTCCAGACACACAATACAGAGAAGTCTCGTCTCAGGGGGACATGAGGGAGGGAAGCATGGTCATTCGAAAATACTACCGGGATTCTACTGATACAAAGCTTAATGCTAAATCGGTGAAGTATCCCTTTAACAAAAAACCCTACTCGCAGGTCAGTTTGCAGCATTAAGCCTCCACTCTCTCAATTACATTAAGAGCTGCTGCTGTCAGCCAATCAGGATCCAGTTATTGTGAGGACACTAACATTGTAAGAAACAGCTTTTTCTGCTGACAGGATGGACAGGATGTTCATGAGGCCTGGGATGGCAGGTCTCTCTGTGTGATGTTCTGTTCCCTCAGTGGCCAATAGGAGGGAGCCTTGTACCTCAGTCTGCAACTCAGGTGATCACACAAACATGTAAGAGCTCAAATAGAGAAATCAGAATACCCTTTGTATGTGTAGACATTCTATTCAATTAAATGCAATTGTATTTATAGTATCAAATCATAACAAGAGTTATCTCAAGACACTTTACAGATACAGTAGGTCTAGAGCGCACTCTATAATTTATAAAGACACAAAAAGTTCCCATGAGCAAGCATTTGGTGCAACAGTGGCGAGGGAAAACTTCCTTTTAGGCAGAAACCTCAGACAGACCCAGGCTCTTTGTGGGTGGCATCTTTCACTGCCGGTTTGGACAAAGACACTGAGTCACGGCCTTTTGAAGGGGAGTGCTCAGGACACTTCTATGATAGCATCAAAATCACTATTTTTAAAACACTAAGACGGCTCGACACAACATGAAACTTTGATCCAAGTATCACCAGGGTCTCTACACATGAACTCGAGCATTGAGAGCATTGTTTGTGTACACAGAGTTTACTAAAAAGAAAGGTTTTGAACAACTCACTGTAGCTGTTGTTTTTCCAGTCGCCGTCCATCTCACGAGTCAAAAATAGTCGAGGGAGGAGAGTAAAGATGGAAAGCTCCTAAAGCTTAGTTCCATATAAATGCACGGATAATTTATTGTTTTGTCGTTAGTGAAACACAATATTGACCTTGTAGTTGAAAAAGGAGCCTCATATAAGAATGACATTTCCTCCTATGGAGTCCGTTCATTCGCATTCGGAGATCGACTATTTTTGACTGAAAAAATGGCGGATAGCGTAAACAACAACTGCTAACGTGAGTTGCTTAAAACCTTTCTTTTTAGTAAACTCTGTGTACACAAATAATGTTCTCAATTCTCGAGTTCATGTGTAGAGACCCTGGTCATACTTTGAGCAAAGTTTCATGTTGTGTCGAGCCTTCTTAGTGTTTTAAAAATAGTGATTTTGATGCTATCATAGAAGTGCCCCTAGCACTCCTATTCAAAACGCCATTTGACCGAAAATACGGTGAATCTTAAAAGTGGCGTTTCTGTCCTAATTATGCTTTTAAACGAAAGTTTGACTCGGGTACATTCACAAAAAGACCCTAGGTTGCATTTTGGCGAGAGTTACGCTTTAAGTTTTACACAGTAGTTTTGTAATTGACATCAGCATTCTGTAGCATAAGAAAATATGTTATAAATATTGTTAATAGTATGAGCCATGCAGCTTAGGCAGTTAGTAAATGGTGATTAGAAAGATACCATATTCAAACAAGTTTAACATTTCCTGTAACTCGCTAACATGTCATTGTCGCGCAATACTGTTGAGCCCTGCTGGGACAGAGTAGGACCATAGACAGTATAAAATGGACCAACAGATCCCGTTGCTCTGGATGGAGACCAGTGAATGATATTAGAAGCACTTTTCCGGTGAACGCTGAGCGTTACTGCGCAGCCTCCAACTGCGAGAGATGACATAAATGTGACGTGAGCAACCTGTCTGAAAGTTGTAAGTCTTCTGGTAGCTGTGCCAAGAGAAATCTCAGTCATTCCCAATCTTGCAGAGACAGAGAGCGTAGGTATATGTAAGGAGATAACATGGACACAGGCTAATTATTGCTAACTAAAATGTTAGTTAAAATTAGTAATTGAACTTAAACAGCTTATGTAAGTTGAAACTGCCCGCGAGCTTCTCCTGTACTATATGGTAATTCCTCTACTATGCGACAGTAAGTCGCGTGGTTATGACACAATCGTTAGCCTATTTTTATAAAAATGTCTGCTATGCAGCCATAATGTGAGATACAAGGCAATGGAGACTTTTATACATTGTCGTGTTTCTTTAGAAATAAACAATGGACAAAAAAAGTCTTCGTTTGAGAAAAATGTTGATACGCATTCGCATTCTTCTTTTTCTAAATCCAACTGTCCTATTCTTGTTCCACATGTCACGGAAACTTAAATTTTTTAAGCCCACACATGATCTTTTCCTTAAAGAAGAATTCCAGTCAAAAGTTATTCGCTGTCAAAGTGACGTAAAAATGAATGGCAGTCAATGGAATGCTAACGTCGGGTGATCGTTTGGTAGCATCAAAATGGCGCCATAGGAGGTTTTAGTTCTGAAGCGAAGTTTACCCCCTTGAGTAGGACAAGTACAAATGTTGTGGAAAGGTTTTGTGTATTGTAAGTGACCATAGTAGTGACCATAGTTTAAGAGACTTTTATTTTGAAATCACACGGAACAGGGGCAAGCTGCAAAAAAATAAATAAAACATAATCCACGTACATAATCATGTACTTCACAGCATATAAACTCAACATTTTTCTCATTGTTTTACTTGAAGCTTATGTGTATGTCCTCGCTTCGGATTACTTTTTGAACGTATATGCTCGTGTTTAAGTCTGTGGTGAACTACCTGCAAGGGGCTAATGGACAGCTAAGTAGACTGCTAGCTTTGCACCCTTGGAAAGTGGAGCGAGGTATGAAATCTTTAAGTGACATTTATTCAACATGTTCAGTTATTCAAGTGAATCTTGTAATGCAAAGCGTTAAGTGATATTTGCAATATTTCTAGTGTTAAGAGTTCGTCAATATGGGTCAGCAACTTGTGAATTTAATGTGAACATTGGCTTTATTGTAGCCTATTGTATTTATCATTTGAGCATCCAGTTAATATTTTGAGTATCCAGAGTTTATTTTGCATAAACCCATGCACTTTATTTGTAATTTATTTACTTGCTCTTATTTGTATCATGTCTTTTTAGTTTAACGGTGCTGGAAGAGCGGCAATAAACGTTATTGCACCCATTTTCGAGACTTTTCTTCATTTCGGTTCCAAAGGCTGCTACAGTGAAACTCGACACTACGTTTGAGTCATCTACTACGCTCTGCCAGGATCAGCTTGCAAGACGTCACAATGTCCACGGTCTACAGATAAGTCCACAATCAGAGACTGACAGAGTACAGGTTAAATTCAGCGACGGTCAACATTGGACTTTTGATACATTTTCTGATTTATGGTTTATGGTATTGTGTGTTTACAAGATGATTGAATAATTTCATGTTAATCTTGTGACCTTAAAGGTGAAAATAGATACTTTCAAATAAACAAGAAAACCGAAGGTGAATGCATTTCACACTGTTTATTGTGTTAACCTGACAGAATTTAAAAGGAGTGTATTGTCTGATTGTAGATCATCAGTGATACTGTCTGATATCGTGATTGTTGTTCTCTGCTTATTTTAGCGTATCTTTGAAGGGTAAATGTCTGAAGTGAGTGGTTACATAGTTCAAGATTTGGTTAAAGTCACTTAACAGATTTGAGTACAGACATACTACACTTAAAGGCTTGTAACATAAACAGACAGATAGATAAACAAGATGTCAGAACCCCCTGAAGAAGCAGACAAGATATTAGAACCCACTGAAGAAGCAGACAAGACACATACATGAAGTTTTTAACGATCAACTTGAAAAGGAAAGAGTGAGGATGACATTAAATAAGCATGAGTACGGGTCAGTCTTTGGCAAAACAAATACTGAAACTGTGTTCTCTGAGCCACTTGAAGAATCAGATAAGATCTCTAATACCAACTCAGGAGCATCTAGCAAACGTGCCAATGCTGAGGCTGAGCTCGCTGCCAGATTAGAACAGGCAAAGGACATGCAAGAACTACATGCTCAACAGTCAAAACTTGATGAACTGGAGAGTAAATGGAAAGCCAGGGAGGCTGAAATTAAATTAAAAATAGGGAGAGAGAATAAGGCTACAGCAGCTACAAGCAGAGAGTGATGTAAAGGTAGCAGCCGCATGCTATCACAATGACTGTGATAGCCTCATTCATGGTGGTGAAGAAACACACATCCAAATCCCACCAGACCACCAAAACACTGTCAAAACTCCATTAAATGTACAAGCCACACTGTTCCAGCAAGGGAGTGGTGTCAAATCATTCAGAAGTCAATTTAGCTCGAGAAATTGCTAGCTCATTCACTCTAAGTCATCTACCTGTCCCAGAACCCACAACATTCACTGGTGACCCCCTGAAGTTTATCGATTGGCAATGCCCTAATTTATCAGAAGCCCCTTCCAGTCACTGAAAAAATGCTCTATTTAAAGAGTTATCTTGCAGTAGAAGCTCGCAAGTCTGTGTAGGGATTTTTCTATCGGAACGCAGATGATGCATATAAGGGTGCTTGGGCGGTCCTTCAAGACAGGTACGGGAATCCGTTCATTGTTCAAAAGGCCTTTAGAGACAAGCTTGCAAAGTGGCTGAAGATTTCTGCAAATGACCCAATTGCACTTAGAGAGATGATGCGCTGATTTTCTTAAAGGATGTGCTGAGGCCATTCCCCATGTTAAGGGACTGAGCATTCTTGATGACTATGAGGAGAATCACAAACTTTTTAAAAGGCTCCCTGAGTGGTTGGTTCGTAGGTGGAGTCGTATTGTCGTGGAAGAATTAGACCAAAGTTGAAATAATCTCAGCTTTGCACGCTTTACAGAGTTCTTGCTAAAGGAAGCCAGAATAGCATGCAACCCCATTGCCTCACCACTTCTGCTGAATATTAAAACCACGGAAGAGAGGCTCCCACAGCGAGCCAAAGCCCTAAACACAGTCACTCAAGCGAAAGACTCCTCTACAGAGACAGTAGAACTGTCAAGGGCATGGCCGCCTTGCTTATGTTGTCAGGACGAAGCTCATAGTATTGCTAAATGTCCAACCTTTGCTGCAAAATCCATAGATGATAAAAGGGCATTCATTTATGAACATCACCTTTGCTTCGGTTGCCTAAGAAAGGGGCACATTACCAAAGAGTGTAAAAGGTGGCACACCTACAGCACATGTGGTCGATGTCATCCTACATGCCTGCACATAGAAGGAAAGATAAACTCAAATGAAATAGCCACACAGGACTTTGGAGCTGTGGGAGAACATTGGAATGAGGAAACACACAAGGTTACATAATTTGCGTTGACACAACGTGCCTCAGCCACCTCTAGCATTGTCCCAGTTCTTGTGTCTTCGACGACAGCACCAGAGAAGGAAATTCTCACTTATGCACTGCTTGATACACAGAGTGACTCTACTTTCATATTGGAGGATCTAGCTGCTGGACTCAGTGTGACCACTCTTTCAGTACAACTCAAGTTAAGCACCATGACTGCTGCCAATACAGTAATAGCAGGTAAGACTGTTAGTGGTCTACAGGTTAGGGGACTGAACTCTGAAACATACATCACAGTAAAACAGGCCTATACTCGAGACTTCATTCCAGTCGATAAGTCAAATAAAAGCACAGCTTGCACCATTGCAAGACTGTGAGGTGGGACTACTGATTTTTTATGACTGCTCGTCAGCACTGGCCCCCCTAGAGGTCATCACAGGTAGTGAAAATGAACCTTTTGCGCAAAAGACTGCATTAGGCTGGAGCATCATAGGGTCAACCAATCCCCATTTGGACAGGCAGGGAAACCAAAGCTTCGATCATCGAATCTCAGTGAAGTAAATCCCAGTGCCATCTGTCCCAGATGTGTTAAGGATTTTAGAATCGGACTTCAACAAAAAGACCTATGAGAATAAATACTTGTCTCAGGATGATCTTCATCTTCATTCAGTTTCTGAGTGACAACATTAAGCAGAAGGACAATAGACATTACGAAATGCCACTCCCCTTTAAGGGCACTGGTTTACCAGTTCATCCAAAAAACAAGAAGCTGGCCACTGTTAGGTTGCAACACCCGAAGAAAAGGTTGAAGTCAAACAAACAATATTATGACCAATAGACAGCCTTCAATAAAGACATCTTGGACGGAGGTGATGCAGAACCAGCCTCCGCAGCTTCTGAGAGAGAGACTGTGTGGTACATTCTGCATCATGGGGTATACCACCCCAGAAAGCCTGTCAACTTTGAGTTGTTTTTGATTGCTCTGCTAAGTTTAATGGGATCTCTTTGAATGACACACTACTAACTGGCCCTGATTTGATCAACTCTCTGGTGGGAGTTCTTCTACGGTTTTGAAGAGAAGCTGTTGCTGAGAATCAGTTCTCTGTCTTACCTGAATGCCATAATTACCTGAAGTTCCTTTGGTGGGAGGGAGATCAGTTGGAAGCAGAACCTCAAGAATATAGAATGACAGTCCACCTCTTTGGCGCTGCCTCCTCCCCTGGGTGTGCCAATTTCGGACTGAGGTACCTGGCACAGCAACATAAGACCAACCATCCCCTAGCATCAGCCTTTGTAGAGAATAATTTCTATGTGGATGATGGGTTAATCAGTGTTTCAATGGAGGAAGAGGCTAAAGAGCTAATCATCAGGGTGCAGCAACTTTGCAAAAGTGCAGGCTTGCGCTTACATAAGTTTAACTCAAACCGAAGAGAGGTCCTTACCTGTGTAGCTCCATCAGAAAGAGCAGCAACTACTGACCCCCTCAATCTCAATCCAGGAACTTTACCAGAAGGACATGTACTTGGCATTCAGTGGTCCATGGAAACTGACACCTTTGCCTTCAATATTGATGCCAAAGACCACCCCCCAACTCGCCGTGGTATCTTGTCAGCTGTCGCCTCTCTCTATGATCCACTCGGGCTCGTGGCTCCATTCACCCTGAGTGGGAAATGTATCCTGCAGGAGCTGTGTCGCCAAGGTTTTGGATGGGATGATCCTGTTCCTGTAGGCCTTCAGTCTTCGGAGGAGTGGAAGGATGGTCTCAGAAGGTTAAAGGAGATCACTATACCCCGATGTAATGTCCATCACAACCTCGGTACCATTGTCAGGATTGAATAACACCACTTTGCGGATGCCAGCAGTACAGGATATGGTGCTGGATATGGAACTCTCAGCTGCTGTCACCGCAGCCAGAATGAGCGTCATGTTAAAGACGGAACTTCAGATGAAAATTTTCAGAAGAATTTTTTGGACTGACTCTCAGGTGGTGCTAGCATTCATCTGCAATGAAGCATGAAGGTTCCACGTGTTTGTGGCCAACCGCGTTCAACTGATAAGAGGGAGTACAGATCCCAACCAATGGCACTACGTTGACACAACACAAAACCCGGCTTCAAGAGGTGTTAACGCAGAAGAAATTGCTTCATCTAACTGGTTATCTGGGCCCAGATTTCTGTGGGAACAAGAAGTGCTCATGCCACCTAAACCCTCGACTGAATTGCTTGTCGGAGACCCAGAGGTCAAGGCAGCTCAAATATTTGCAATCCGAGTCAGTGAAACAAGTGATATCCTAAGCCGTCTGAACTGGTTTTCCTCCTAGACAAAACTCGTCAAGGTGGTTGCAAGAATCAACAGAGTTGGATCTAAGGAAACCTCACAACATGTTGGCTGTGTGCCCATTGAAGAACGAGCTGCTGAGGTTGTGACTAAGCTGGTGCAACGACAAGCCTTCTCTCAAGAGCTAAAGGTACTTCAAACAAGTCACAAGGGCAAGTGTCTCCCAAGTTCAAGTCCTCTTCTTTACCTAGACCCCATTCTAGATGGACTGCTTCGTGTTGGTGGGAGACTGAAAGAGTCAGCCCTCAGTAAAGAATGTTAATGCCCTAACATTCTTAAAATATTTTTAGCTGGAAGTTTTCTTTTGGTTCTCAGAATGTTTTTTTTTTAAGGTAGGATAACATTATATAAAACATTTAAATGATTTGGTGATAACCATGGATAACCAAACAAAACAAATAGATGTGACATGTAATTCTGACTTGCCAATGCAAGGATCTCTATATATGTAATACATTAATTCATGTTTTTAATGTAAAAATCCTAAATAGATTTAGATTATGGCCTATAGGCAGGTAATTAAATCAGACAGGGTTAGGGTTAGGGTTACAACATCTTACTGTAATATATTACTATATTTGTCTATACTATACTATACTATACTATATTGTCTTAAATTGAATATATAACTAATTTATAAGACCACATTCATTTTCCATAAACCCTGTCACTTCCTGTCAACCGGCATGAGGTTTGTTCATAGACTGTTAATATGATGTTGATCTTTTTTACAGTCTATGAGTTTGTTTTAATGAGAGGTTGAAGGTTCTAACTGTAAATGAGGAGTTGTTTTTTGAGGATAAAGTTATGTTAGGTAAGGCTAATGCCTTCAGCATGACTGCTGATGGACTCTTCTCAATTGTCTTTCATTCTCTTCACAAGATGTTACGGATATTAAATTTACTGATACATTTAAATATATATATAAATATTAAGGCAACAATGTCACACATTAAACAATACAACTCTCTGACACATAAACAAACTGTAAAAATGTAAATCCCCCTTTGCCTATATCAATATTGTACAGAGTAGTCTGCAAAAATGTGTGACAGAGTATCGTCATATTTCACAATGAAAACAAAGTTAAGTCCCTTTGGCCAGAAGATATGGCTGGATGGCAGTATTTGAAATATAATTCTATTGTCTTGACAAACCTTGTGAAATTTCACCAAATGATCTGTTGCCTTTCCAGCACTGATCTTCTAGGGTTTGCAGAAGGTTGCAGGTAGAACGTTCTACCTTTGTTAACATGTCACATTAAAGGAACGTTTTTATGAAAAGCGTTCGGTCCTAAGGCCTCAATGACATGGTTAAACCATTTCAGAATGTTTCATTGACAATGTTCTTCCTTTGTATTTATATAACATTGTAAGAATGCTTTATAAAAGAACATTTTGTAATCTGTTACCTCAACAATCATCCCCAAAACATCATCAGAATGTTGCAGGTAGAACGTTCTACCTTTTGTTAACATGTCACATTACAGGAAAGTTTTATAATAAACGTTTGGTCTTAAGGCCTCAAAAACATCCTCAAAACATTTTTAGAATATTTCATTGACAATGTTCTTCTTTGTCATTATGTAACATTGTGGGAATGTTTTATAAAAGAACATTTTATAATCTGTTACCTCAACAACATCCCTAAAAAATCAGAATGTTCAACAGCTTGGTTGGGACTGTTGGTGTCACTTTTAGCGCAGTTAGGTTAAGGAAAAGGTCGTGGGTGGGCTTATCAAAGGCACGTTTCCGTGAAACGCGGGAAAAGAACGGAACAGTTCGGGTTAAGAAAATAAGAACGGGACAGTTGGGTTTAGGAAAAGAAGAAAGCCACAGTTGGGTTAAGGAAAAGTGACACGCGGACATGTACTCCGGTCTCGGGTGAAAGTCCTTTGTTGTTTGACCCATCTACCACCCCAACCATCCTCCTTACGCATTAATACTACGTCATCTTAAAGCACTGTGTAGCTGCTGCTCGGCCTGGTGCATTCTACACACAAGCTGAAGGGGGCTTTTTGCGTCGTATCTGACGCTGACATAAACTGGCCAAGTGGAATGTTGAAGGTAGAACGTTCGACCTTTGTTTACACATCACATTACAGGTATATTTGATAAAAATCTTTGATGTTGACAGAAACTTAGCCTATTTTGGATGTATCCTGAGCTAAACCTAGTGTCACTGTGTCACGAGCCAAAGCGATTAACAAGAGTTTGTTGTAGCAACCAATGTAATAATAATAATAACTGAGATGTATATACCCTGTAACCACATTAACTTTCCATAAATGTTACATTGGGACAAAAAGAAAATAGTAGGCTAACACAAACACGGACTGAAACGAAGAAAAATAACTGGGCTCTAAACGGAAGGGGGACATCATTTCATGTAACGTTAGGCTACAGACGTACAACCACGTCTCGCATTGTAAAGTTATTTCATGAATGAAATAGACATACATATTACATACAGTACTGTGCAAAAGTTTTAGGCAGGTATGAAAAAATGCTGTAAACTAAGAATGCTTTCAAAAATGGAAGTGTTAATAGTTTATTTTCATCAATTAACAAAATGCAACGAATGAACAGAATAGAAATCTAAATCAAATCAATAATAATACTCTTCATTGATCCCCAATGCGGAAATTACAATTTATACTCTGTTGTTATTACACACTGCACACAGGCCTGAAATACACACACACACATGCTCAGGTCCTTTTACATGCACTAATGAAGAGATGTCAGAGTGAGTGGGCTGCGACTGCTGAACAGGCGCCCTGAGTGGTTGGGTTCGGTGCCTTGCTCAAGGGCACCTTGGCAGTGCCCAGGAGGTGAATTGGCACCTCTCCGGTTCCCAACCCAACTCCCTACGGACTGAGCTACTGCCACCCCCAATATTTGGTGTGACCACCAACCACCGCCTTCAAGACAGCATAAATTCTTCTAGGTACACTTGCACAAAGTTTTTGAAGGAACTCGGCTGGTAGGTTATTCCAAACATCTTGGAGAACTAACCACAGATCGTCTGTGGATGTAGGCTTCCTCAAATCCTTCTGTCTCTTCATGTTATCCCAGACAGACTCGATGATGCTGAGATCAGGGCTCTGTGGGGGCCATGCCATCACTTCCAGGACTTCTTGTTCTTCTTTACGCTGAAGATAGTTCTTAATGACCTTGGCTGTATGTTTGGGGTCGTTGTCCTGCTGCAGAATAAATTTGGGGCCAATCATACGCCTCCCTGATGGTACTGCATGATGGATAAGTATCCGCCTGTATTTCTCAGCATTGAGGACACCATTAATCCTGACCAAATCTCCAACTCCATTTGCAGAAATGCAGCCCCAAACTTGCAAGGAACCTCCACCATGCTTCACTGTTGCCTGCAGACGCTCATGATTGTACCGCTCTACAGCCCTTCGGCTAACAACCTGCCCTATGCTACAGCCAAATATTTCAAATTTTGACTCCAGAGTCCAGAGCACCTGCTGCCATTTTTCTGCACCCCAGTTCCTATGTTTTTGTGCATAGTTGAGTCGCTTGGCCTTGTTTCAATGTGGTTTCAATGAGGTATGGCTTTTTGGCTGCAACTCTTCCATGAAGACCACTTCTGGCCCGACTTCTCCGGACAGTAGATGGGTGTACCTGTGTCCCACTGGTTTCTGCCAGTTCTGAGCTGAAGGCACTGCTGGACATGTTCCGATTTCGAAGGGAAATAAGCTTGATGTGTTTTTCATACGCTGCACTAACTTTCCTTGGCCAACCACTGCGTCTACGATCTTCCATCATTCCCTGACTTTTTGCAAGTGTACCTATAAGAATTGATGCTGGTTTGAAGGCAAAGGGTAGTAACACCAAATATTGATGTGTTTTTTTGGTCGCTCACTTTGCATTTTGTAAATTGATAAAAATAAACAATCATTACTTATATTTTTGAACGCATTCTTAGTTTAGAGCATTTTTTCCACACCTTCCTAAGACTTTTGCACAGTACTGTACCTGTCTTGGAGGAAGCGGGCCCATTCAGGGTTGGTTTTGAATCCTTTCCAATCCCGTAATTGTCTCCATCTGTTGACAGCCTGACCGACATCTGTCACTCTCCCTTCTAGCTTTTAGTTGTTCTTCGTTTAATTTCCTTTTCTCTGTGATGGCCCTGCCCCAGTATCAGCCATAACTACAACCGATAAATTTTAAAATAAAATTAAAATACAATTAGGCCTTTATAAAGAAATCTCCTGCTAACCTGGCTGGATAGTCAAACACAGGCTACCAGGCATACCGAAATCTGTGACCCATCAGAATGTGTTACTGTAGAGCCTGTCTGCCTGCTATAAAGTCATTCTGTGACTTCGCCTGAAAAATCGGACCCGGGCAAAGGCAATTATAACAACTATATAAAAATGGCGTTGTTTTCACTGTTAGTCTCGGTTGCTGTTACAGGTCATTTATGATCATCAGATGGAAAATTACACGGTTTCACAAACATTTAAAAGTTACCCGTAGCTATTTTGACATTATACATTTTATTGAATATTATAATATTATACTAATAAACTAATAGAGAAAGTTGTTTTAATGGCCCTGGTTGTAGATGGCAATGCTGAGAGAAGTAAGCCGGTGCAGAAATCATTAATTTATTGAGGTAGGAAATACCACCAACACCAACAAATTGCTTCTAGTATTATTTATTTTATTGGTTAAATGGTTCTAGAGACTGCTGCCAGTGCCATTGTGCCAATATGTGCTCCCAGGCTGTTCTTATTCACTATTCGTACATATACAAAAAGTAATTCACCATTTAATCGGTATATAGTCTGGATCAACGAAGGTACATTTCAAGCATAATTGCCTGACGGCGCATGGCTCACACGCCGGATGTTCCTCACCTTTCGCTCTCTGTGTGTTGCGTTCTCAAACTCCATTCGCTTTGGGAAACAACAACAAACTTCGAGCTAGCAAGTTTTGAAGACAATTTGGATCGTGCAACAAGGCAGGCCTGCTTGGTTCTTTTGGGGAATGATTGTAAAGATTTTAAAAGAATATGTTTACGGCATTAACTCTCTATCTGGGACGTTTTGCAACCGATTAGTGGGATTGCTGTGGATGAAGTACACACGGTGATACACTGGTAAGAACAAATTACGTATAACCATGTATTCAGCTTATATAAATAGCTCACGTTACTGTATTGTGTGAACATTTAGCTTCATTTAATTTTGTCTGTGGTGTTTCTTTTGCGAGGTGCAAATGTTCCTTCCCGAGACTTTTGCAGAGCCACTGTTGCTGTGTCCCGGGCTTAGCATTGCCCAAGACGATTGTGATTGGTTTAAGTAAAATAGATGTAAAATAGAATAAGAGAAACCTGTTGCTCTAAGGACGCTGGCTAGAAGGGGCACCAATGTATCCTCCTACAATAGTTTGTATATCTTACATAAATTTATGGACACAAAACTTTCCCCTGGGTGAAAGTCCTGTGTTTTTTTACACATCAATCCAACCCGACCTACTCCCTATGCAGACTTTGTCGATCTTTATACTACATTGCCTAACTTCCTCCTAAAGGCCCAGACACACAGACCAGACGGCCAACCCTCGGCAGAAAAGGCAGTTGGACTGATCAGTCTACCCTAGTTGGTCAAAAAAGTGCCTCGGAACATACCAAAGCGACGAGACGTAATACGTCTCCATAACAGCAGGCGGCGCTAATCTGTATTGTCGCCTAAAAATGAAAACCGGCAGCTGATTGGACGAACGCGTCACGTGGTTCTGGTTTCTCCAGAAATTCAAAGACAGACTGTCATGGCGGCTTGTTCAGAATACGATCTCATATTGTACTAAACTGTACCGACTGCCGGCAGTGCCCGCCCCGCCAATTATACATGTCATATCGGCCAAAATGAAGGCCGACGGCCCCTCGGACGGACAACAGCACGGAACACACCGAACAGACTCGAGTCACTGACCTCGCCAGACTGTTCGATGGCCGATTTTCGGCTCAGTGTGTAGTAGGCTTTAGAGTCAGCCCTGCACATCCTGCACATCCTTCTCATGATTTCTTGGGTTATATACCAATTAGTATCACATTGCCAGACCTGTGTCTGAGGTCTGGCCACTCCACACATAGATTCTAGGATAAGAGAAAAAACTGCTCTTGGTTGTTTGTATCTGTTTAAGTATTTTTCTTCAGTAATGTTGTTCAGCAACCTTGTTTACATAAAGTGTGGCATGGGTGGTGTGGGTGGTGGTGTATCACTGAGAGGTTTAGGTGGTCCAGTCTGAGTCAAAACGTCCAGGGCCATTTTTCATTACCAGTCTGTCAATGCCTGGTGTTGCAGCCCGCACTGCTTGCAGAGCTAGATATTTGAAAGGCGTCCAGCGACACTACATGTGAAAGTTAAGAAAAAAAGCTCAACTTTATGCAAATGTCCTCTGAGTATTACGGCAGCCATTTCAAAACTTAACTGTCCATTCTGAGAAGAGTAAGTAAATTATGTGCTCAACACACAGAGCTACATATTTAAGAGAGGCTGCATACTGCTTTGTATCTCTGTGAACAGATACTGTTAATGTTTCAAAGCAAAATGTTGTCTGAACATGGACTTTTTTTCCAATAAATTCAATTTTCAATTTATAGCGTCTTTTGTTAGAACCTCTCTAAACATCTACATCTTTCAACTTGCTGAGCAGAGCAAAGTTGTGGTGGTGATGATATAAATATTTCCAACATGTTGTAAAATGCTGCTATGTGATAGTCTCACATTTTTTTTAGATAATGAGTTCTGTTTTCCCTGCTGTTGTTCTTAGCAGCAGCTGCTTTCACTGACTCTTAACACAAAGCCCAGAGATTTATTGAGCAAACAGTACGTAACATCTGGGCAGCAGTTTATTCTGCAGCAGTCAGCTGTAACAGATGAAAGATGAACAGCTTCTCATCTTCACTGATGCGTGCAATGAGAAGCACAGTGTTGAGTGAGAGGCAGCTGCTCTCTTCACTTTTGTGTGAAGATTGTTCTCTACGAGACAACTTGAGAGAGGTCATGAGTTCCATTGTTGTATTGAATATGGCCAGTGTTACTGCAGTGATTTGACTGATGTAATTAGCATTAGAGGCCTAATCAGGCACCTTATCTTTTCTTCTGTAAACACTGGAGCGGATCAGTGAGGATGGGTTAAGGGGTTACTCACAGTCATCTCTGTCATAACATGTTGGATGGATTACAATTCCATGATAGCTTTAGCAACAGACAAGCAACAGCTGGAACTGCTATGCAAGCAGGCTGTTAACAAACTGCATTCCTTTTGGTGTTAACGGTTAACGGTTTACTAAGTCAAATTTAAGACTTTTTAAGACCTTTTTAAGACCATTATGAATTAAATGTAAGACCTATATCACGACATTAATAATAAAACAAAAAACGTCAGAGTTGAGAAACATCACCTGAAACAATTCTCTGATTTCCTCATTTGCATTATAGGACTGGTGTCTAGTCATCCTGTAGAGGACCCAGAGTAGGGTTGGGTATCGTTTTTTTTTTTTTTCCAATACCGGTCCTAAAACAATACTTTACAATTGATACTTAAAAATAAAGAAGCATGTGGCTTGTGTATTGCTAAGGCCATATGGTGTTTTCAGAGCACCAGAGAGCAGCGCAGGTATTTCAGTGGCACCAAAATGAGGCACCGAAATCCGCATTGCTATTCGGCCCAGTAGATACATATCAGCACCGAGTTTCGGTACCCAACTCAGAGCACCTCCTCAGAGCACCTCCGGTTTGGCTCTGATCCAAAAGCGACATGAAGGTCGCTTACGGGAGTTGCGAGGCTGTTGTGTGGGTCTCGCCTAGGCAGTGTAGAGGTACTGCCGGGACTGGAGCCGCTAGATCCTCGGCAGAACTGGCTGATGTTGTTTGCTGGAGACCCTTCACAGCAGTTAGATGTTTCTCACTTTTTGCATGAGATTCCAGCGCCCATACACACAACGTTCCCATTTTAATTGAAAAAACTGGCACTTTCACATACCTAAAGATTAAAATTTTCAAGTTTCATGTCTGTGGTAGGCTACAATCCGGAAGAGACTCGCAC
Organism: Sander vitreus; assembly: GCF_031162955.1. Classification (NCBI taxonomy): domain Eukaryota; kingdom Metazoa; phylum Chordata; class Actinopteri; order Perciformes; family Percidae; genus Sander; species Sander vitreus. Next base: position 2,283,189 of record NC_135869.1, on the reverse strand, counting down.
AAATAACACAAAAGCTGATTGGTTGCATGTTGGTCTCATTTGTAGCCATAATATAGCGAATTATATTTGCACTAGCGGAAAAAAAAAAACTAAAACACCACGGAATAAAACACAAGACTTTGGGTAAAAGTCTTGTGTTTTCAAGGGGACATGAACTCCACTCACCCGTTTGAAAGCCCTGTGCTTTATGACTCATCCATCCACCCAGACCATCTTGCTACACAGCAGTCAATGTGATGCATACAGCAAAGAATATGTGGAATACATACGAATTATGATTCGTAAAGATTTCTGCTCATGTTAAAAACTCTGTACATTCAACACATGTCCCGCATACCTGTGTTTTCTGAGATTTTGAGAATAAAGTCTGAATATTCTGAGGAAAAAAGTTGTAATATTATGAAAATAAAGTTGTAATTTAATGAAAAAAAAGTCATAATATTTCAAGAAAAAATCTACAAAGAAACAGGACTTTCACCCAGGAGACCGGGTTTTGTGTCCTGAAAATAAAAGGAAACGGTAAATTTTTTAACTTAACGGAACAAACTGAACTTTGTCACGGATCTTTGTCACAGAACAATGTCATGGAACTACATCACGGAACTATACATCATGGAACTATGTCACGTGATGTCCCATGTGGGTAACTAGAAAGTAATTTATTTATTTAAAGGTCATTTACCCATAGACCTCTATATACAATTGACTTATTTTTGGAGCCAGTAGAGTCGCCCCCTGCTAGAAATGAGAAAGAATGCAGGTTTAAGGCACTTCTGCATTGGCTTCACTTTTCAGGCACAGAAGTTGCCGCTTGGTCTAATTAGAGGTAACAAACAGCCAATGTGGTTGTAAGGTTTGTAGGAATTGCTGAAAGAATCATGGAGTAGGTAGACAGAGCAAAGGTGTCTATAAGTGAGGGGGACGAAGAGACAGCAACACAGAACTACCGTTCAGAAGAAAGTAAATAACTGTAGGCTACAGCAGACTATCAGAAAATGCTAAAACATGCAGATATGTCAAAGCAACGTATTTTGTTATGACTTTATTCTCGAAATATCACAGCCTTTTTCTTTTGATATTATGACCTAATTCCCAAAATCTGCAGCCTGCAGCAACAGAAGCTCTCCCTGCGCTCTCTGCTTCGTCTTTCTGTTTTATGGAAGATTGCAACCATTGATTTTGACATGTCCCCTGTGTCCCCCTCGAAACTTACACCTATGCGTGTAGCAACACACCAACCCATTCATGTGCCTTTTTTTGCCATGTGATGTCATTTAAGTTGAAGTTAAAGTTAAAATTCAAAGTATTCCTCACGTTAGGGGTTGTAGAACAACATTCTGGTCAATAAAGGATATCAATCATTTAGGAAAAGCAGACAGAGCTATAGGATAGAAAGTGCACGCTTTTACAACACCAAGGCAAAACTGCGACAGAACAAAATCTGGGTTACTCAGCACAAGTATGGAGGGTAAAATACCAGAGTGTGGTGATGCAGCAGATTCAACAGCCATATGTTTTACAGATACGTACTTTGATCAAAACTGACAATCCTTTGGAATAACAGGGTTTGGCAGAGTGAGTGAGCAAACAATGGAAAGCATTACAGCTCTAAAAAGTCCTGTTGCTGAGGCCGAAATCAAAGACAAGAAGGAAATCTCATCGGTATGCACAGTCACAAATTAAGTTAATTCTTCATTTGGTAGAAATATGTGCTCAATAGATGTCCATCCCATTTGCAACAAAATACTTGCCGCTATTGTCAGTTAATAACAGACCATCATAAACTTTGATTTTGGGGCGAGGTGTTAGCTTATGGCTGCTGAAACTAAAGCAGCTGGTGGGGATCTGATCTGGATGAAATATGGATGATCAATGTCAATGAGAAACAATGTTGTCTCCAACTGCCCCAAGCAAGTCAACTTTCCACCTACTATTTAAAACCCAGTCAAGCTATTCCACCTGGAGAACTACAAATGCAGGTCAGGTATTTGTCATTTGCCTAAAACCACTTATGTTTACCTTACCAGGACCTCTAGTTGCTTGTGCCTGTCAGAAGGAAACAGCTAACAGTGTTCAACACCGGGACTTTAGGGTGACAAGACCTCCAAACCATATGACGATATAGGTTGTTTATTCTTACTCTCTAATATGATCCACATGGGCATTTTCGGTCCTCATATCTAAACGAGAGTACGTAAAAGTTGTCAAAAGTCGTCATTTTAAACACGTTGTTGTTAACGTTGTGAAATGTTCTCAGTTTGGTTATGTTTAGGTACCAAAAGTAGCAAAGTTGCATTTTCATGGTTTTCAATAGCTCTAGCCAGGTTAGCCATTGTCACCAGATGATAACAACGTATTACGCCGTTTTTTGTGCATACAAACAGCGTAGCAACATGTCCACAGATAGAAGTTAAACATGCCTGTGTGAACAACTGATTTAGTGAGGCACAAATAAGACAGAAGTGCTTATAACTTTATGTTACTACAGCTTTCACAACTGTTGATAACGGGGGGCAGCCATGTTGGATTTTGAACTTGGGCTACTATGAGGTTGTCCGAGTTCCGAGCTCGGAAATCTGAGGTCAGGGGGCGTGTTTCCGACTTTGACCTCGGAAAGTCCGAGTTCCGAGTACAAATGGAACGCACTATTAGTCCTGTGTTTGTTTGATCCACCCCTCCTTACGCAGAACTTGCCGCTTTTATACTATAAATGCCGCCACTATAAATGTAAATATGAGTCAAATTTATGCTTGTACAAACAAACTATGCAAGTGTTTTTCGGGGGAGGACAGAGGTCTGGGTAAATGGTTGGTCAACAAAGCTTGCGGCCACCTGGAGCTGGTCAGCAATGTAGGTGCAGGAACTGGCTGGTTTTGTTCAACCTCTGCTCCATTCTGTCAAATTGTGTTGTTGTTTGTCGTTGTTGTTGTCTATTCCACGGATGCATGTGTCTGCCAAACAGTGCATTGAAATGACCATGTATGTCCTGGTTTTGCCTTAATAATGCAAATCTGAATTAAAGGTATTTGAAAGTTCAGGTTATGAGAAGCTCCAGGTTATAGGTTGTTAAATTCCTGTAGTGTATACATCACCTGTGTTTTAGTCGCCTAACCTTAACCATACATAAACCATAGTTTATTTGCCTAATCTTAACCATACTGTAGTTCCCATGCGCAGATATTTTTCTTGAATTGCCTTGTCATGAATCGTGATCTGGGCTTTTGCAGAATCATCCAATATTAACATTCTGTAGAGTTGATCATCCACATTAGCATATCAGCACAAAAACAGATTGGATTGCGTAGTCTCAACAGAAGAAACAACTGTTGTCTCTGGATTTTACAGAACTACAGTGACCACTGAAGTAGCCCAAGGCTTAATGACATTATTAGTGTTTTAAATCAATATTCTTGTCAGAAGGGAGGCTGATGGAATTTAGAAATATGAATGAAAAGCTAATTCATAGCATCCTCCACCAAAACACTGTTATATTTGATTGTTAGCAGACACTCCAGTTCTGATGTAGGCACAAGATGTGAACATATTGTATACAGTAGGGCAACTGGCTTGTCTCAAAATATAGGCCTATGAGACAAACATTTGAAGAAATAAAGGCATCAGTGAGGCATCAAATCATCACTGCTACTAAAGGATGCCAGTCATCACGCATTACTGGTATGGGCCAACACCATAAGAAAATACTTGAGAACTTTAGAATTTTAGACGAAGAAATTAGCATATGTTGCACGAACCCTGCTAGGTTGTTTCACGTTTTAACCACAGATAATACACTTCATTCCAAGTTGACAGACACAAAACAAAACTATGAAATGCCGTCTTGGTTCGTTTTTCCACTATTTCAACAGTCACCACTCTGGTTTGGTTAAAATAAACACCTAATTTACCAATTTACACGTTAAAATGTGTTGGCTCTGTACACGCTAAAAGTATTGGTTATTTAAATGCAGTCTGGTGGGTTTAGCAACAGTGATCTTGGAGCTGTTACTGGTTAAACAAAGATTTTACTCTTTAACTAAAAGGTCTATCTCTGTAGGGATCCTATCCATAATGTTGTCAGACAATTAGAATAATAATCTGAGCCTGTCAGTTGCAAAAACAGCTTTTTATATTGACTGTGAATCACATTTTGGACTGAATGCGCCGCATGGCTCCTCTTGTGGCGGGTGCGCAAAAACCATGTGTCGCCTCTTATTATTACAACCTCTTTGTTTTACCTATAGACTATAGTGTTTCTCAAATGGGGGTACGCGTACCCCTAGGAGTACTTTGGAGCACTGCAGGGGGTATGTGAGATTTTTTTTAAATATGTTAATTTAAATTAGCAGTCATGCATAATTCCCTGAAAAAATATACAATAATAGTCAATTAAATTAGTAATGGATTTTAAACATTTGAAGTAGCATTTAAATGTTTTTCAGTTACAAAGTTGTTGTTTAGTCAGTCAGACAGGGTGGTGCAGCGCTGTAATGTACCTCTTTATACAGGCTTTTTTTCCGAAAAAAAATGCTTTGCGCTGGCCAGGGGTACTTGGCACAGAGAATATTTCACAGGGGTTACATTATTGAAAAAAGTTTGAAAACCACTGGACTATAACTTTAACTATGGATGTAGCATCACTGATATTTTGGAGCCAGAAGTGACCATATTTGGACAAAAGGGCTATGGTTGACAGAATGCTAAACAAGACATATTAAGGCAACGAACATGTTCAAATAATTGTTGATAAAGTAAAAACACAGTGAAAGGGTCAAAGTTTAAGAAAAATACATGGACAACACCCAAACACAAGTCCACGGCTATTTTAATGCACACAGTGCCATGGATAAGCATTGCTAAGCTTCTGTCCTGATTGACAGGTCGACGTGTAGCCACGCCCCCTTAAGCATCCCCTGCTTTATCGTCAATTTTAAAATAAATGGGAACATAATTTACAAAGTGAACACCACGTTGTATTGAGAAAGACTTGAAAATAGCGATAAAGTTCTTATGAAACTGTTTACTAAGGTAATACATCAAGTGAGAAGACATTGACTTCTTTTTGGAGCCAGTGGAGTCGCCCCCTGTTGGAAATGAAATAGAATTGCAGGTTTAAGGCACTTCAGTTTTGGCTTCACTTTTCAGCCCTGGATGTTGCCGCTTCGTTTTAACAAATTCAGTATGTGGGTGTTCATAGGGACACACATATTTTCCTTAAGTTCTCAAAACATTCAGCACCATGTGCAGCCTAGTTGCATATGTTTCACACATGTTGCATAGAGAAGTAATGCAACATGTTCATTGTTCCTCAAATGTGGACACAGTGAAGAAGACACAGTGTGAGTGCTTGATCTCTCACACAGAACAGGACACTTCATCGCTCTAATTGATAGCCTCCCAACCTTTATTCCCATGACCTCAAACTGAGGTCAGAGCATTTCTCTAATATTCATGTTGTTCTAATATTTGGAATTTAGATATTTTGTCAGCTAAACTCAACTGCCATGGCGCCTCTAACAGGAACGTCATTTCGCAATGCCCAGGGGTGATTCCAGGTTTTTTTTAAGTGGGGTGGCACATGGGGGGTGCCCCCCTTCTAGCCCTGCTCCTGGCAGTGCCCTGTAGCCAGTAAAACCTGGCTAAATACATCTGCTCTATATCTGTGGTTATGTTGACAGGACTTATTACACAGAATACAAAATTCCAAATAAATTGATCTGGATTTCTATTAGTGGACTTTTATAAAAGCTTGTTCATAAGAAGTCTAACAGTTTAGCCTTGCAAACATTAACGTCAGGTTCACTTACAGTTCTACCTGTGAAATGACGTTTTGGCACACTGTACTGTCCCATGCACAGACCATATCAAACATTAAATATTTCCTTATAGTGTATAAACGATTTATGGTCATTTCATATTTATGTTTGTATTTTAATTTATTTACGTCATATTTGATATTTTGTCACCTTTAAATGTGCAGCCCAGTTTGTGCAGAAGGATTACCACATAATTGTCTATATGTTGGGTTTTAATAAAATAAAAAAGGAAAGAAAAATAAAATTTTATGAATATAATTTTTACACATACAGCAGTTAGGGCTGCTCCCAACATTGAAGAAGTAATGTCAATGACTCTTCTTCTATCTACCTGAGTGTTTTTATAATAATAAATTTCCTGCATGTAAGTGACTCCACCCTACCTGGCGTCTGTCTGTCTCTGCCCTCTGCCTGTCCTCTTTATCATCATCTGGCCGCTGGATTAACAATCAACGCAGATTATAGCCATAATAAACTCCAAAACACAGGTTCAAGGGTCAGCCTCTACACTGGAGGCGAGGCTATACACTTAAAGGATCGCGTTTTGATTGATACTGCACTGCTATTACGCTATATGAAGCTCAATTAATCTGCCCTGTCGAGTCTTATTGTCATAACCGGTCATTATTCAAACGCGTGATCCAAACAAAGTTCCTTTAATCACCTAGTGGAAAAATCTGTATACTGAAGTATTATTTTAAAAGTTTTAAAAGTCAAATCAAATATTTAGTTTAGCCTACTTAAATTAGGCCTATATCCCAGACAAAAAATGGAAAGTAGCCTAATTAATTTAAGATTAAAATATATCAAGTAATTATATTCGTCGTACCATCACCTTGGAACAGAACACAATTTAAAAATCAGGACTTAGAATATTGAAGCGGAAAAGAAGAAAAGGTTTTTAGAAAATCTGTAAAAGTCTGTGTTAGACTGACATAGCCTAATATATTATTAAAAAATACGTATTGGCTATAATACCGACACCTATCATTTTAATTATTAATTCCTTTCCCCCGTGCTTTACCTAGGCCACTTTGGAGCTATTAGGCCTGTAATGATTTACTTCCAACCCCGCAAACATCAAACGGCGGAGAACAATGCGAGTCTGGTTGCTGTCTCTGCCTGTGCGTCTTTAATTCTCCATAACAAAAGTACAAAGGCCGAGACGTAGACCAAAGGCTTTATCCCTAAACACCTTAACACCTCTCCGGGCCGCGGCGCCGCGCCAGGCAGACGCGCACACGACGGCCCGTCTGGAGCGCCTGCGATAGGGGCAGAAGAGGAGAGGAGAGCAGCCCCGGGGAACACAGACAGTAGCGAAGAAGGGGGAGGAGGAGGGGGGTGTTGGGACAAAAACACCTCATCTTCTCCCTGACTTTCTGAACAGACCTGGATGAAGTGTGTGTGAGTGTCAGGGAGATAAGTTTTTGTCAGACGGCAGCCATCATCTTCACCGGCCTTACTGAAGCGGAGCGGAGTAGCCGGCAGAGGGGCGATATTCAACCCACAGAACTACCGAGAAAACACACAAAGGAGGGATTTTTTCTTCTTCATTTTTACACGTCTAATAAACAGCCTGATGCGTAAGTAGCCTACATGTAAAAGTTTCTTTTGAGCAATCTTTGTTCATCACGACTAACCTAGTTCTTGTTTCTATTTAAAGTGCTTCCAAAAGGTTACAAACAGGAACAGAAATTGCTGAAAAATCACCGTCTGCGTTTCTTTTACAGACACATTTACAAAGAATGCATTCCAAAATAAAAGTAGCCTAAATAATGTCCTGAACACAAAATGTCCATATACAATTTGTGTTTTGTCAACATGTAGTGCAGCCTATATAATATAGGCTAATAACTGCGAAATCAACCAAATGTTCCTTTTAATAGTTTAGTCTTTACTGAAGTTATTAAAACCTAGTAGGCTATGTATAAAGTATTAAGGTGGTAACTCTACCCTTTGTCACAAACTGGACTTCGACATTTGATGAAGTGACAAATAGGGTACAGAAATGAACATAACCATTGTTAATAAGGAAGTGCTGTATATGTTAGTTTTACATGAATAATATATGTTCCTTTTGTTTCCCAAAAAGTCCTTCACGAAGATGTATGTATGTTATCCTACAGAGAGATGGTACTTATGTTTGGGTCCATTAGATCCCAGAGATGTGGAAACCCCTGTTAGAGTTCCTATGAACAAACTGTTCTAAAAGTCTTAATCATCTTATTTGGGATTTTGGAGGAGTAGTACTGTTTAAACAGTACTGTCAACAGCAATCACAGATATAGAACATTCTGAAACTCTAACCAGGTTAGTAGAGTCTCTGACACCCCAAACAGAAGGAACTGAAACATCAAAATATCATCAATTCAAAATCAAGTTATAAGTAATTCTCATAACTTTAGGAAGTTATTTAGTAACATGCTGATAAAACAATGTTGAGCAGACAATGTTAACGAGGGTCTCCAGGACCCCAAACACATTTGGGTTTTTTTTCTAGGCCTGTACTTGGTCAACTTTGTGACAATATTGCATTTACAGTGTGTATTAGCCTACAGCACTGTTATCACTTGTGATACTTCTCAAATAAAATAGATAGAACCTTATTAGTGCCTAGAGTGCTGATGGAAAACTCGTTCTTCTATTTGCGTCATTTCAGTGGCGGAGGGCAGACAGGCGCCTGTGGCGGCCGCCGCCGTTGTGCAAGGTCCCGGCGGACAGGAGCAGACGGAGCCGTGCCCGCGCAGCGCTCTGCTCGACCAAAGCCGGCGGCATCGGACAGCGTTCACGCGCGAGCAGCTGTCCCGGCTGGAGCAGGAGTACGGAAAGGAGAGTTACGTCTCTAGACCCCGGCGCTGCGAACTGGCCACAGCTCTAAACTTACCGGAGACAACGATAAAGGTACTGTGCCTTACCAATCCTGCAGTCTATGAGGGAAAGGTCCGGTCACATTTTATATAGCATACCCTACGGCTACAGTTGGGATAGGCCTATTTCATAGATGCATCTAAGCGCCACCAAATAGGCTAAGTGAAATCCAGTTAAGAGCATTCAGACCTATCTGATCAGCACGTACAGGACCTATTTTAGAAACAGGAAGCTGTTTTTATCATGCAACGACATGGAGATGTTTGCATCTGACTACCAGTGTGTTAGCCTCCACCAAACAGAAAACCTATCTAGGCTCAATTTAGCTAATATTCTAGCTACATGTGCACAAAGAGTGAGAGGAACTGGGGGGGTCAATAGGGGCCCAGCAGCTAATTTTTGCCCCAAGGCCCTATGCAGGTTAATCAAGGCTTAACTAAGAAATAGTGTAACTTCACTGAGATTTACTAGAAAGTATTCCAATTAGACATTGGAGACCTATGTGGTCGCAACGCTTTGGTCATTTTAAATACGTATTGCCATGTAAAATAGAGGCAATTTAAATTTTTGTGCCCTGGATAGTTTTTGCAATGAGCCCTTCGCAAGCTGGAATAGACATGTGCTTCCCAAACCTTTTCTGCAGCGCCCCCCTTCAGATAAAAATATTTTCAAGCAATATCACATCATTGATATCTGGCTAACCAGTAGGCTTATCATAAATAAATAAAATAGTCATAATGGCCCATAAATCTGCTAATTGTCATGTTACATATAGAGTTTGGACAGATTGAACAAACAAGATATATCATGAGTTTTAAATGTATTGGTAGTTGGGTTTTGCTTCTTTTGGACAGAGGCAGGCTAGCTATTTCCCCCTGTTTCTAGTTATTGTGCTAAGCTAAGCTAACCAGCTGCTGGCTCCAGCTACATCCTTAGCATACAGACATGAGAGTGGTATCATCTTCTCATCTAACTCTTGGCCAGAAAGCAAATAAGCATATTTTTTCAAAATGTCAAACTATTCCTTAAACATGTTGTATCGATAGACAAACAGAACAGTAAAAAAACAGCACTCTGTGGTTTTAGGGACGTTATGTGCTGGAACAGTTTCTTGACAAACAGTTGTCCATACCCAGAAACATCTCTGACACAAATGATGTTTTTTTGCATTGCTGTTCCTGTACAGGGGCGTGTTAATCAATGAGCCTGAGAGGGGTTGGAAGGTGTATTTTTGAATGTTGGACAGAGCCCGGCTAGCTGTTTTCCCTGCTTCTAGTTATTATGTTGAGCTAAGCTAATTGCTAGCTTCATACTTAGCGTACTGACACTGAGCTTTCAGAACAACAGTTTCTTTGCTCAATAATATTCCCCCATCACTGATTTTCAGGCTTTATGAACTTGTGCTGTCTTACCTCATCTGTTCTCAGTCTCCGCTTATAGACACAACCAAAAAATAAAACCAAGTAGGTCAAAAGAAACAGGAAGCAAAAGATCTGTGACAGCTACTCACCTAAACGACAACACCTCTTTGACATTTCCCATGAATGTGAGGTTTTAATCATCTACCCTCTTACTTGTCATTTCAATCAGCATGGTAGATTGAGTACTGACAGGTTTGCAGTGTCTAACATTTGACGCAGAGGCCCACTGGCCCAGTGCAGCAGCTTTAATGCGCAGTAAATGCACCCACCTTTCTGCCAACTATTGCAGGGTCTTTTATGAAAGAGCAGGAATGTGAGGCGAGGCCTTGTAAATGCAGCCACCTGACGTTTTAGAAGCACAGTCTTCCAACGAGATTCTATGAGCTGGTAAATAGTTGAGGACTAGACAGATGGACACACAGACAACTTGTCGGTCTCAGGTTTAATGCTTTAAGAAGATGGAGATGTGCTCTAGTTAACTAGAGAAAAAATGAGTGAAACATGTAGGCTATGTTATCAGGTGGAGAGCATTGCAATTAAAATATTTATATGCATTTAGTACAATTATTAGAATAGTTTGTACATCTGCAGTTAGACCCCTTATATTTAAGCAATAGCTTACTTCAGTCTGTGGTACACAGCTAAGGGGCGTTGTTCGGCCCGACAGACTGAAGTGAGTTATTGCTTTTATAAAGTGGTCATCAAGTATGGCACTGTAAAAGTTTTAGTCACATTTCATTTTAAATAGATTTGTATTAATACATCATTATGTTCACAATAAAATAGGGCCCTCCTGGGCTGGCTACCTGCACAAATCGAGGCAGTTACTGAGGAACGCAGCACAGGTAACGTTAGCCTACACTAGCAATTAGCACAGATTATTTATTTGGCTTAACGCTAAAGAAAGCACAATAACACAAACAAACTAACCGATCGAGGCAGCGAAAGAACAGCAACTCCCCTGTTCTGAAAGGTAAAATTATTGTTTTTGGCAAAGGGGTCTGGTGGCTTTGAAGAGATAACAGCTTCAGTTCTCCGTCGAAGGGCTGTCTGACAGCAAGTTAAAGCGGTGAAAATAGTCTACATATAGCGGCCACCTAAAGATTTGCTGATTTTAAAACAGCTCTGTGTCATGGCAGTGTGTGCAGATAAGCGTCTTCCCTCCGTGGCACTAGCTGTCAGTTAGTGTGAGTTTTTTTTTTCTCAGACTCAGAGTGATTTTGACTTTTTGTGCAAAGTTATTAGACGTCATAGCCGTTATATATGGTTATTATATCCCGGCTACCAATCAGATTGCTTGATTTGCAATATCTCGACAACTATTGGATGGATTGTTGTTAAATTTGCTGCAGCTATAAGTGGGATGAAGCATAATAAAACTGATAATGCCCAGACTTTGCATCTACATGCACCATCGTCAGGTCTGCATGTGTCCAATTCTTTTTTCATGACCAACTACCTGGAAAATTATTGACATTCCCATCAGCCTCAGCTTTACTTTGTGTTGAGTGCTAATTAGTAGATATTAGCATGTTAATGTTAATGTCATTGCTTTCAACTTTTATGGTATAAATGACCTAATAAACACAACTGTACCTGAAGCGGTTAATCCAGAGATGGCGGTGTGAGGTTGTGTATGCTTAAATACCTTCTCTCCAAGGAGAAGGCCTATTGGGACTCCACCTAATCTTGTCTTGTTTTTATTTTTCTTCCTTCCATGTCTTTTTCTCCTGCATCTCTTTACCATTGTCTCACTGTCTCTTACTTTTTGTATTTCCTTGTTTCAACCAATCCTGTCTTCTCGCACCTTATCCTGACCTTTTTTCTGCTTTTGTCCAAATCTTCTCAACTTTGTTACCCTCATTCCTTCTTTCCTTATTCTGCTCCTTTTTCTGTTCCTTTCCTTCTTCCTTCCTTTCTTCCTTCCCTCTCTCCAGGTGTGGTTCCAGAACAGGAGGATGAAGGACAAACGACAGAGACACTCCTTGCCGTGGCCTCACCCTCTTGTAGACCCGCTGGGGGCACTCCTGATGGGCCGGGCATCTCCTTCCTCCACCCTGCCGTACCCCTTCATCCCGCCGCACCTCCCACACCTCCCCCTCCACCACCACTACCCCCTGGCTCTCTCCTCACCAGCATCCTCAGCTCACCGCTGCTACAGTGCACCCATGAGGACCCTGGATGCACTCCGCCTCTCCCAGTACCACAACAGAGCAGGGGGGCTGCCTCCAACCACAGCAGCCCTCTACCCCTCCACCAGCATTGTGCACCATCCCGCCTCATGTCCCTGCCCCCTCTGCCTGCACTGGGGACCAGAACAACTGCTAAAAGCCAGGGGGCAGGCACTGGGACTGAGCCAGCCACGTAGTCCCAAGGGCAACATACCGCCTGCAGGTCTGGAGCGGAGAGAAGAGATGGTGTAAACAAACAAGGCAGAAAATACATCAAACTAAATCTAGTTTTTCACACTCTCCAAGGCTGTCAAACTGCTGTCACATGGCTGCTGCAAGCAAATAACTGTATACTCACTGTGACTTCAATGGCTTGCCGCAACGACAATACACAACCACAGTTTCACAAACTAGAAACACAATTCATAGGTCTTATCTTAAACATGCCAGTCACACTGCTGATTAACTGTAGCCAAATGTTTATTAGGTGATACAAAATTGCTGTGCCGTTATTTCAACAAATTCAGTTGGTCATCCTGAAAACAAGCCTTTCAGAAGCATGCCCAAATTCAATTGATTTTATGCACACTGGCAGCCCAAGGATGCATTCAGATTCAACACCGAGCAAATGTTTGTCTTGCTTTATTTTCATGACTTTGACCAATAGACTGTAGCTACAGTCTGTGTTTTTTTGCCCCAAACAACAAATCCATCAACTGAGCAAATGTTAGCAGCTCAGACTTTTTTGTGCATTCATACAAAGTTTTCACTCCAGTTGAAATGTTTTCAACTCCCATGGATGCCACTTTAATTCAGTTTGTGTCGCCTTTTCCATTGAAACGCTTTGCATTCAGTCTGACCACTCCTTAACACTAAAAATCTTGTTTTTGCTGACCTCCAATGGTTTAACTTCTCACCATGCTGCAAACTATTTACTCGTGTTAGGTTACAATTTTACCCTCTAGTATACTTGCTGCAAACATCAATATAATAGCGTTGTACAAAAGCATTAAGTGTAAACTATGGTTAAAGGTTTTACCATGATTTAAAAATACTCTTTTTCTGTAGAATTTTTTGTTTGAGCTTGTTTGAGTTTTTTTGGCATATGCTCTCACATAGTATCTTACCACTTGGAGAAGATAGCTTTTTTTCAGTAAATTTGATAGTGAAACATTCCTGCAGTTATTTATCCAAGAAAAGGGAGTAGATGTTAGCGAGAAATGCCGGTAAATCCCAGGATGTTTCAACCATCTGCAAATTGTTACCATTTAGTGGTGTAGTAGTGTTGCCTTGAAGGAAAACTGTCTTCCGTTCATCTTCTGACTCACTGCCTTTGATTCCATTTCCATGCTGACACCTGGTGGTCAGCTCTTTAGAATGATGGGCTGTTAGAGCATTTCTGCACTTTAGCGCAAACCAAACACCTTCTAAATCCTCAGATTTGTCACTTTTCTCTACAGGCATTGTTGTTTTCTGACATTCTTTGACGAACCAGTAATGTTTTCCACTGCCATGGAGTGCAAAGACACAAATTGTGCATAACCACAATAAGTGTGCACATAGCAGTCTGTGGCAGTGTGTCTGTTTGACTGGATTCAGATTAGGTGAAGAGGAAAGAAACACAACGGGACATTTTGAAGTCGGTGTCTGTAAAAGCACAATTGCACCGAGTGAAGACCTTAATGTACATAATATGGTGTTGGAGTTGGTTTTCATTGTTTTCTCTGCTGTAACACTAATGACTACTGCTTTTATTTATTTGTACAACTGACATATTTGGCAACTTCATGGCAAGTAGAGACAACTAATTCAATTCCTAGGAAACTAGAGGCTGAGTAGTTGTGAACATCAGAGTTTCAGGCATTGTATGATCATGATAGAATGCATTTATTGACAGAACTGAGCGCACAGAGTGTGTTTAACCCTTGTGTTGTCTTCTCGTCGACCATTAACTTGTCCTTATGGGTCAAAATTGAAAACTTTTTTTGGCCCTTTTTTTTTTGTTTCTTTAGTTTAAACAAAGCAGATATGAATTATTTTAAATAATAATTAAGATAGGATAGGATGTTGAGTGAATCACAGATGGGTTTATGTCAAAGTTTAGTCAGGATACTGTTTTACCAAACCATTTAAAACAAAATTAAATGCTATTAAATATAACTAAGTAAAACACCCAATTCAATGGAAGTAATCATTAATTTTATCTGCGAAGAATGTTGTATGGGTAACATACAACGTACATCCATGCATCATTGTTATCTTTGGGCAATTTGGTTGAAAGAAATCTATATTTCTGATATAAAAAACGTTGAAAATGACCCGAGGACAACATGAGGGTTAAATATATTATCATACAATCTTATGGAGATGTGTAACTGTACAGGTATGCTTATCCGCTGTGAGAGTGAGATCATTGATATAAATCAGGTGTGTTTGGCAGTACAGAGCTGGAGGCAGGGTGTGGTTAGCTTATTTTAGCATGAAGACTGAAAGCAGGGTGAAACAGCTGCTTTCTTAAGCGCTCGTTTGTTTAATACGTACACTATCAGAAATGTAAAAACTAAATGTTTAGAAGAAAATATGTTTATCCATCAGGATATCCTCTCCAGCTATATCATAAAGCACAGGTTTTGGTCTACTCCAGCACGTAACTCCTCCTAAATCCACAAATGACACATGTTACATTTCTGTTCATCTCTGGATTGAACCAGTTGCTGGTGAGAATATTTTTGAACTTTGGATGGAGGCAGGCTAGCTGTGCCCCCCTGTTTCCAGTCATTATGCTAAGCTAGGCTAACCAGATCCTGACTCCAGCTCTATACTTAACACAAAGAAATGAGATTTATCTTTTCATCTCACTCACAGAATTATAGTGGATAAAATGTCCCTAAATGTTTCCCTGTACACTCTCTGGTTCTTAATTAGAGATAATGAAATGGAAGATGTTCAAAGAAAAATGCCTTTGATGTCTCTTGTCTCTGTGTCATCGATAATCCTGATATGTGACCATTTTTAAGAACAATTACTAGAAGGTTTAAAAAAATAAAAATAAAAATAATTTTACTCTGGTATTAATGGATCCCCGGTGAAGTTACACAGCCATAAAACTTCAGAACAAAGGCAGGTTTTATCTTGCTGCTAACGCCACACCCAGAGCCACAGATACAACACAGAACTTGTATGTTTGGCCAGGTTGCACCACGGAGACAATGCAAAAAAAGATCACATTGTGTTGAAAGGACGCATGGCTATTTAAAACGTTAGATGGTTTTCACGTCTCTATATAGCTGTCTAATAGACCGAATCCCAATGTTTGTTTACAATAACGTCCGGGTAAAAAACTTCTGTGTCCCGTACATACAATTTATCTGCGCTAAGCAAATGGGGACAAGGAACAACTGGATATACTCTCATCTCTTTAATTTAAAATACATGTTTGATGCTTTCATGTCGACACTTTCACTAACATTAGGTTGGAGACCTAATTTATCTGTTGACAGTGATTTTCGACGCAATTGATGTTTGAATTGAAGGGTTTTATTCCAAAATGTTCATTATAATGATTTTCTTCCGATAGTCACATTTCTTTCAGAGGTACAATAAATACCTTGCATCTAAAGCAGCTGTCCATGTGTAAGAAAGTGTAGACTACAATGGCCACATTTTATGTCACATTCTGGCTCTGACTATACATTAATGGTTTAATGTAATTGTATATGTTGCATTACAGCAACATATTTAGTTTTTTTGTCCACTTTTTTTAATGACTGAATGTGAACAGATACCATTTGCGCTCACTCACAGAAGAAGGAAGGTTCTGTTTTACTGCGTCAGGGCAAGTGAAGGAATGAAATGTACATCACTTTCAGATATTAATCTAATTATTATGGAAGCAAGCCAGTTCAAATCTGTCTGCATTATCTCATATATAATAAAAACAATTGAAAGAATATATAATCAAGTGCAAAGCAAGCAACAGATATAGTAATATGCATTAAAAATGTTTAATCATATTCCCTAGTTGACAAAATTAGGCTACCTTATTTATTAAAATATCTTTCAAGAAGTAACCAAATATTTGTATGATGGATTAGTTTTTGTGCAAAAGATTTTGAGAAAAAAACCCTGCTTAGTAAGCCTACTCAGCATTTTTTTAAAACCTTTACACAAAACACTGTTTTACTTGTATTATTAATGCTATTTATTTAGTAAAGTAAATGTTAAATATGTGCCTGTAGGGAAACAATATTCACCAGGCAACAATTTAGAATGATGTGTCATGATGCCAGTAGTCATTTTTAAATGTGCAGATTGTGTTCACAAGCACAACTAAAATGTGTAATAGAAAATAAAATACATTCTTATGACTGGGAGGTTTAAAATCTAATTCTGGTGAATTACCTTATGGGTTTATTTATTTTCTTCCAGTAGTCCATGGGCCAACACCAAAACTTTAACGTAATGTCTGGATGGGCATATTCTAGTTGTGATTTTTGAATGGCTACACAGCCCTAGATTATATTTTGATATGAGAGACCTTGCTGACTGGCAGATTATTAGTGGTTATTACCTCTTAAAGTAATGGACTGCTGTGGTTCAAAACTGGGAAAATGCCTTGTAATACTTGTAATAATCTCCTAAGTAGTGTTTGAAGTAACCATTATCTAATACACAGGGAAATTTAAGCCAGGAGTTCTCATCCTGTGTGTCACAAGATCATTTGTAGGGGGGCACCAGATGTTTGTAGAGAAAAAAATACAAAATCACAAAATATATTAAATAATTATTTCATATATTATATTAATTACAATACTGTATGAGTTTGGTACCTTTCATGTGTTATATCCAGCGCTTCATTTGCAAATCAAGCTGTCCTGGAACACAGAAAGGGTGCTGTTGCGGCGGGTCAGGGGGAGAGAAAAATTCACAAAACTAATCAACTCTCCACAGTGTTTGGAGCACAGTGGACAATGGCTAGGTGCTAGCTGTTAAAACAAACTTAATTTTACTCATACTTAATCATACTCAATAATCACTCATCTTGCCACCCACGACCAGGTCAATAACAGCATTCTCTGTGAGTCTGTCAGCTGTGCAGCAGGCTTTTCCCCACTGCATTGGTTTGCACAGGTTTGTAGATTGCACAGGTTTGTGCACTTCAGGCCATTGTTCAAACATGTGCACTCTGGTAATTTACACAACATCACAACCTTGCAGGAGAGCAACTGCAAGAGAGCATATGGTGCTGAAAATCTGTGCATCCACTGGATTTCCAGCTGCCCCTCATCATCTGCAGTCCACACTTGGTCCTTGGGGCTTGGTACAGATGGCTGGTCTTAAAGAAACCGTCACCAGATCGCAGCCTGATAGTTAGCATGAATGGAATGCATCAATAGGCAATCCTCACATGGTGGAAGCTGGCTGGACTCGACCTCCCCACGTCTGCTGCAGAAAAGTTCTTACTTAAAAAAGTTGACATCTTTAGTGTGTGTAGAGGGTACATACATGTGGCATGTGATTTTCTGCAGCTTCTTAAAGAGTTCATCCGAGACATCCCAAGCACAGCCAAGTTCCAAAAAGGCTTCTTGGTAAGTCTGGTCTAACTTCAGCTCTTTAAGGGTGCCCATTTTCCCACGTCTTGCAAATGCGTTGACAAACTGCGTCAATCAAGGCGCCAGCAACACTTTCGAGTGATTGGCATTGTGTGATTTAGCAGGACTGAAAAGTGAATATCTATTAACAGCTGTAGGCTAGCTCCTCACCTACAATGGGTCTCCGGTTAGAGAGATAAACACCGGGGCAGAGGTCTTGATTTCACTCAAATTTTACTGATGTTCAGTATCAGGTACAGTGGTTTGAACAGTAGTAACAGCTTCCTATGTAGGTAGGATGGTAGTATGTAGGAAGGTAGTATGTAGGATGTATGTTAAAGTCTCTACCTCACCTGCGTAATCCATGGACTGTCAATCATGAACCACTCCCCTTTCCAAGGTTATATAACTGTGGATGAATTAATAATGTAAGTCAAGATGCCTCATTCCTAAAGACCCTCATGAGTTTGTCATGTTAAATATGGCTTTCACAAACCTTCTACAAGATGAACCTGAACTATACAAATTCCATATCCTACTGGACCATCTACACCTTCCCTCTGCGTGCCATATTGCCCTTTCATATGCCCATGATCCACAACCTTTCTCTTTGGCACTGGCAGCCTTGGAGCGGCAATATGGCCAACCCCATCAATTGGCCCTAAGAGAGATCCAGATCATATTAATCTCCCTAAACTGGCTCATGGAGATGCAGAAGGTTTTCAAAACATTGCAGTTAGAGTGATGTCATGGGGGCGTGGGCATGCTACAGTCCCTCAGGTCAGGAGAAGGTGCGGCAGAACTTGCCTGTGCTTCACATGTTCAGCAGTTATTGAGTAAACTACCTGCAGAGCTAGTTTCTAATTTTGCCTAGTTTCTAACTTTGCCTCTCCTAATGCTCACTATGACCCAGTGGACTTCTCTGCATGGCTCGAAGGTGAGGGTGAATGTCAATCTGTTGTAGCACAGGCCAACAACCTTCGAATTGGTGCTCCCCAAGCACAAAGAAAGGATTTAAACCAAAGATTCAAATTTCCATCAGCTACCATTCTCCACGGGGCTGATCGAAAGTCTGCACATGGACATACTGGAACGGAACATCAGCCACAATACCAGATGAGGTACCCATGTGTATACTGTCAGTCGACCTCCCACTACCTAAAGTAAAGTAAAGTGGTCAAATGGTTGAAGGAACACAACAGATGTTGGAAATGTAGAACTCAAAAAGCAGCAGATTGCACTCTGAGAAAACCTTGCCCCAAATGTAATGACCAGCACTTAGGCATATTACATGAAGTGAATAGAAATAAAACTGCATCTTGAGTGTTGTACATAAACCCACAGAGTATGTCACCCAAAGTATTACTTAAAGTAGTCAAAGTTAGACTTTGCAACAAGAATACAACATTTTAACACCTATGCCATTTTAGATCATGGATCCGAACGTACAATGCTGCAACCAGTTGCTGCTAATTATCTTGGACTTTGCAAGTCTCCGCTGATCTGAGCGTAAACTGGAGAAAAACCCTAGATTGGCTGACATCTACAAGAACAAGATCATATAACCGGAGGTTATTATGCGGTAACGAACCATTTAATCAACCATCTTGGTCATCTCTTGGAGTGAATACGTTAGGTGATATATATGACACTCAAGGTCTTTATTCCATACAAGACTTAAGAACATGCTTTTCTCTTCCTGCGTCCTCTTATTTTGTTTACTTTTAGCTAAGATCAGCCTTAAAAACTTATGGAGTTCCCTGGAATTCTCATCTCCCCTCACATCCCATGTTACAATGGATTGCACCATTACTAGGCAGATCTTCTGTCTCCTTAATATATAGTACATTGATTCATCACAGCGCCAAGGCTTTACCAATTGAATCCATATGAGGGAGTTGGGGAGTTTGAATATAAACCTGGATTGGGAGAGAATATGGTGCAATCTATGTATGACTTCTAAGAACCTAGCTCACCAACTAATTCCCTTCAAACCCATACATAGACACCCAGAGAATATAATTTGACTTATTGACTAAACCAAGACAGTAGAAAAGCACACAGGTTTGATTATGCACAAAGCAGGGGGAAGTGGTTCAGTTTTAAAGACAAATATTCTATTATACAATCACTAAAATAAACCATTTGTATAAAAACAATAAAATAACATCCACACATGGGTTAAGGGGAGAGGGAAGGTGAGTGCTGAGGCCTTACCAGTGAGGGAGAGGAGTCAATGGGAAGTGAGGTCTCAGGGAAGGGTCACCCCAATCACACATGGACACACACACACAAACACACAGTGGTGATAACTAAAAAAAAGGCAGAGGACACAGCACACAGGAGAGAGTCACCACCACCAGGGGCACCAACACCACCACATTTGGCACTCAGCAACTGCAGGGACAGGGAATTTCTTTTATTTGTTTTTGGGAAAATCAATTAGAAACAAAACAATAAATGCAAAATAAACTGTAAAATAAGCAAATTATGAGCAGCAGTCAGCAACGTATGGCTGCCTGCTGGGTGAAAAACAAAACCAAATATTGATAACAAATAAACTACAAGTTGCAACAGAAAATCTAAATTCTTTAACAGAATTAAACAAACAAAAACAACCAAAATATTAAGTTAAACCACAATAAATCAACATAATATAATCAAACAAACAGAAATAATACTGAAAAACAAATAATATCAATGTAATTATCATACAATTAAAACAGCACTGGCAGGCCAAAAGGGCAGAGCTATCGTCTGTACCAGCATACAAGGAAATGAACAATCACTCAATTCAAAATAGCCTTGTAGGGCAACCGGCGCGTGGGAGTTTAACGCCGTGAAGGCAACCCGGTTCAAACAGTGGTGCAAAGCTGGCTTAGATAAAACAGCAGCGTGGTACTGGTAAGGCAGCTTATAGCCCCTAGCATAAACAGAACAACTTATATTAATTACATAAACTAGGACCAAATAAACAATAAGTAGACTGCCAAACGGCATACGTACCAGCCAGGAAGCCTGTGTCGACACGCCGAATTTTAGGAAGTGCTGCCCGTGCAGCTTCAGTAAAGACAGCAGCGAAGTTTAACCCGGCCAGAGTGCAGGAGGAGGACCCATGAAAGGGAGATACTGCAGAGAAATTGCACGCTATAATGCACAAACTAATTCAGGAGCGGTCCATAAGCCACACAAACAATTTAGTGATCGACGTTACCTGCAGAGACAGAGAGTGCACCGGAAGCGAGGCAGCCTGGAGTGGATGCGTGGCTACGGCAACAAAGAGTGAGAGGCTGTCAAGAGGCCAACCCCCTGCCTATAGCACGGTGGCCCAATGGTTAGCATTGTGGCCTCACAGCACACTGGTCGTCCCAGGCCTTTCTGTGTGGAGTTTGCATGTTCTTCCCGTGTCTGCATGGGGTTTTCTCCGGGTGCTCCGTTTTCCCCCACCAATAAAAACATGTTCCCCTCCCTCTCACTTATTGGAAGTCGCTCTGCATAAAAGCATAAGTGATGCTTCCTCCAGTGCTGTGATGAGGTAAACACCTGAACTTGGCTTAACAATGTGAGCCATACAGTGAATCGCCTGGCATTCACTGTATGGCTTATTTAGTGTACAAGTGCCAGGCTCATAGCCAGTGCGACCGCACTTCTACCATGACACCTTTTGCCCTCTGTAGTCTATGTCTCTATCTGATCCACTGATCCGGGTCGTGACTGTGGGGCATTGTGAGAGATAGTGACCGTTACTCTTACAGAAAAGGCAGACTCTCTGCCTGTATTTCTTTGGTTTCAGTCATGGGAACAACCTCCCACTACTAGATATTGTAGGTGTCTCTCGTGAACACAGCTGCAATGTAACCTAATGGGGCAGTTGTAAGTCCTTGACTTTTGTCCATTAAACGTGATGATTGTTATTAGTGGGAATGCTTATTATTCCGTACGTTTTTTGGTCGTCTGTAACTTCTGCATACGTTCAGCTGTTAAAACCATTCAACTTTTAAAATGTTCAACTCTTTCAGCAGATGATGAGATATTAATTGCTCTCACACCCACAATTTTTACTTGCCATTCACAATTCATACATCAAAACGTAGGTATTTTTGTCTAGTTTCAGCCAATATGAGAATATGAATATCAGTTATGTGATATACCTTATACTTTCCGTTTGGTGACCTTCAAATGACAACAGTTACAAATCTTCCTCCATTCGCTGCCCTGTTAAACATCCTCCACATTTCCGAGTGAATGCAGAGCGAACCACTTTTTTAAATCGCTGATATGCCCACATTTTTAAGTTTATCCACATACATTTTATATTGATACGTTCACAAAGGCCTTGTGTCTCTCACGGTGAAGTCACTGTATTGATAGCATGTACTGTTTGGGATTTATTAAGGCTTCTTTGAAGGCATCCTCAACAGCTGTCACACTGGGTCTCACTCATTAGCATCAGCAGGTGTGGTAATTACCGATCAAAGACAGGCTTTATTAGAGCTGAACGAACACCTGCTATCTATTGGGTGGTGATGGGGCAGTGGATATGACACATACCTTTGGTGTGGGAGACCTGTGCTCGATTCCCACTGTGAAGACACTTAACCCATAGTAGCAATTGGAAGTAGCTTTTTCTCGCTCTCCCTCTCCCTCTATCTCTCCCTCTCTCTCTCTCCCTCTGTCTCTCTCCCTCCATCTCCGTCTTTTCCTCTCTCTCGCTCTCTCTATCTCTCCCTCCCCCCCTCTCTTTATATTAATTACATACAAACAATTACACAAAAACTTTTCTACATTTCTTACAACTTCACCTTTTTCTTACACATTTTAACCAGTTTAGCTTTAGCATAAGCTTTTCAAAAAAACTTCAATTATTCCACATATTTTGTACATTAGTGGTACTATGATATGAAATTCAAGTTAATTAAAACCATTCCTACTTTTCCAACTATTCTCACTACTTCAACCTTTTCTTACAGATTTAAGCTATTCATCCAGTTTAGCTTTAGCAATTCAGCTATTCAGCATTCCTACACATTTTCTGCAGGAAATGCATTTTCTAGTTAAAAGTGTCAACAACATCAATCTTGTGAGGTGATTTCTCGTCAGATGACGGTGTGTGGAGTTAGTTAGCTTGTTACGTGGAATGTGACCTGCTGCAGACAGAGTGAAGGCAATTTGAAGCTAAAGTTATTGCGTTGATGTGGTATCAGTGCACACATGAGCATGTCAGGATAAGGTAAAAAGAAAACACTCAATATATCAACAGATTCATTAGTGATTATAAAATATCTATATAAATTATTTCACCAGTTTTATTACATTCATAATGACATAAGTGATTACTGGTCAATAAGCTATAAGATATAGAGATACAACAATGAAGGATATGTGGTAGTTATTCAATGAGCTACTATACACGACATGTTCTAATAATTTACTGTACACATGAAAGATTCATTGAATAAGTCTCTTCTGCACTGCCAAGCCTAACCTTTATGATATTTTTAGACAGGGAAATAGTTGTATTGTTGTATTATTTTATACCTTATAGGACCTGTATGTAAACAAGCCTTTGTTTGGCCTGTAATTGTAAAGTAATGTGTGAAAAAAGTAATGTGTGAAAAAACCAGCTGGCCAATGATTGGCCAGCTGGTTTGTCTCTCATCTTAACACTGACCAATCACATCCCACTATGACCCACTTCCATCCTATCATAGAGAGAGAGCAAATGTAACCCTTTTATTGTGTCAGGGTCAAATTTGACCTGTTTTCAAATTCAGATGTAAAAAATACCATTTACTTTTTTTGTTGGAACAAGGCTTCATGATATCCTCAGACATGGCTATTCTAACACAACAAATGTGAGAAATTTAGTAAATTGTAAATGTCTCTTTAAAAAAAAGTAACATATGTGGTGTTACAGGTCAGAGAATATTGGCGGTTGTGGGCTGCTTTGTAGATGAAATTTGGCTCAAAGGTCCCCAACCACACCACACACACACCGACACACACATACACGCACCCGACCCCAAAATACCGGGAACACAGGCTTTCTCGCAGGATATTGATATATTCTTTACTAAAAATGAATTTGAATGTTAACACCCCCCACCACACAAACACTTTTTTGTTCTCACAAGTTAGTATCATCTTTACGGGGGTGGCATGAACGATATACAAATCAAAATGGTCATTGATCCCTTATTACACCCAAGGTGGAGCACCAACTGAGACATCAGAATGACCCTGGGGCCTACTAGATATGCTGTGTCACATGTCCAAGACATCAAGACAACATTTGAGCTGTTCATACTGCCATCTGTTGAGAGGATCTGACGACAAACATGGAAGGGAGTTTGTTAGATGGAGATCGACAAAACACACCTGGATGCTAACATGGGGCTGTTGCTTCTTGCTGGGGTGTACAGGTCCTGAAATGCATTGTATTTTTTATGTATTTATTAGTAGGATAACCCCTTGAGATGAATCATCTCATTTTTGAGGGGGTCCTTAAAACAATTAAACAGTAAATACAAAACACAAAATACATTCACAAATACATACATCACTCCCAAGTCCCAAAGTCAACCTGTAGTGAATGCTCAATATGTAAGATATCTGGCTTGGAGGAATAGATCACTGTATCGTCTGCATATAAATGAATATGACAAGTAGAGCAGGATTGCGGAAGATCATTAATAAAAATAGAGAATAACAAAGGTCCAAGAGATGAACCTTGAGGTACACCTTTTTCAATAGTTATAAATTTAGACTGACAACCATTATAAGAAACACACTGGCGTCTATTGTGAAGGTATGAGTTAAACCATAGTAAAGAATGTCTAGAGAAGCCAATAGCAAAAAGTTTGTCAAGAAGATAGTGATCAACCATGTCGAAAGCCTTTGTCAGATCAATGAAAATTGCACCAGTAGGCATGATATTATCTAAAGAGGAAAATATATCATTGGTGAGATTCATAAGAGCAGTGGTTGTATAAAAATTAGGTCTGAATCCAGATTGGTGTGGAGATAGGATATGAAAGTCATTGACATATTGAGATATTTGATTAAAAATTAACTTTTCAAACACCTTTGCTATGCTATTAATAATGGAAATGGGTCTGTAATTATTGAGGTCAGAAGAGTCGCCACCTTTATGCAAAGGGGTAACTTTGGCACATTTCCAGATTGATGGAATTGTGCATGTGGATAAGGAAAGGTTAAACAAGTCATATATAGGATAAGCAAGAACAGGAGAGGCAATTTTAATAAACTTAATCTCCAAACCATCTGGGCCAGCACCACTACCTGAACTCAATCCACAAATAACCTGCTCGACATCAGCCGGATGAATTCTGCTAAACGAGAAGGAACTATGACATTCAGGGTTATCTGGTAAGATTTCAGGATAGGGAAAATCTGAGTGCTTTGAGCTACTAATGGAAGAAAAGTACTCGCTAAAAGCATTGGCAATTGTAGAATAATCAGTGAGATTTTCATTATTGAATCTAATATGAGAAAATGAGTTTTTAGTGGGTTTATTAGTTAGACTGTTAATTTTATTCCAAAACTGTTTTTCTTTTTTTAAAATCATTATTTAAACAGCCGGATGAATTCTGCTAAACGAGAAGGAACTATGACATTCAGGGTTATCTGGTAAGATTTCAGGATAGGGAAAATCTGAGTGCTTTGAGCTACTAATGGAAGAAAAGTACTCGCTAAAAGCATTGGCAATTGTAGAATAATCAGTGAGATTTTCATTATTGAATCTAATATGAGAAAATGAGTTTTTAGTGGGTTTATTAGTTAGACTGTTTATTAGTTAGACTGTTTTTTATTCCAAAACTGTTTTTTTTTTTTTTTAAATCATTATTTAAACAGTCTTTATAATACTTAGATTTAGCATTAGAAAGCAGATAACTCTCTAAACAGAGGATGACACGTAAAAGTCCGAAGTGACATGGTAGCATGCAATATACTTGCATGACTCAGCATCCCATAAGCTGTAGACTCATTCCAGGGTCTGTACACGACAGCAAGAAGCCACAGCCCCATCTTAGCATCCAGGTGTGTTTTGTCGATCCCCATCCAGCAAACACCCTTCCATGTTGGGTTTCTGTTCTCAGTTGGTGCTTTGCCTTGGGTGTGTTAAGGGATTGACGACCATTAAATGTCTTTTTTTATTTTTTATTTAAAGCACTCTGTTTGAGCATCTGGGTCACTTGGACCCTCCTCTTTATTATATGTGTATTCTTGTTAAAAGACTTACCTTTTTCTTAACCTAAATCTATATGGGTACATTTTGACCCGTAACATCACAGATGTCACTATGGTTTATAATATTAAGTTGAAAAAAACCCACATGCCAATCATTTTTGAGGTGTGTTCTAATATTAGTCTATTATAGGCAGATAATTACCCATTGTCTTCATTATTGGAAATATAATGAGTGAATTAAAACATTTTTAAGTTAAAAACGAGTGGTATACTTTAAGATCAAAGGTCCATGGTGCCAAAAAATAACATTTAAAAGTGTGTACATTTATATGAATACATAATAAGTTAACTATGAGGTGAAAAACCAATAAATCATTGTTTTATGAGTATTTTGGGCTGAGTTATATCACGGCTCAAACAAACATTTGTGCAGCTTTCTAACACATTACAAGGGTTAAGTCCCGTCCCCACTGGCGGTGAAAATAATGCTACCTAGCTAAAAACCACGAGATTTAATCATGTCAAACGATTATTTTAGCACCCTTTGTCTACCAGAGAGGACAAGTTAGCTGTTGGTAAGCTAATGTTAGTTATGTTTTAGCAAGCTAAGGCACTTGCAAACATAGTACTATAACTTTCTGATTTATCCACATTCCACTAACATAAGCTGCATACTGTGTACAAAATGCAGCTTTAGATTTAGACTTGTCACTTGTTTACTATACAAGACATCTTGATGACAGCCATGCTCCACCCTCAACCTTTAGCCATCTTGCCATCAGGAGCCAGGCAGCCTTTTAGATTCAGTGAGTAGGCTACTAACATATATATATATATATATATATATATATATATATATATATATATATATATATTAGGGCAGCGTTAATATGCGATTAAGGGCCGACGCGATGCGATAATTTTTTTTTAATCGCATTAATCACATGCCGGCTGGAAACGAGTGACAACTAACTGCAGACCTGTCAGCATCGTAGAGGACTCGGTTCTTAAAGACGTACTACGGTTGGCATGTTCTGACTTGTCTCGTTACCGTCGAGGGGGACAGTAGTTTTCACGGATACACAGCCTGTACGACGCGGAGAAAGCAGCCCAACTGGAACAGCTGCAAAGTGCTGCAAACGCTGTCTCATTAACCGGTGATCACTGGATGTCAGTAAGTAATCAACATTATTTAGGAGTTACTAAACACTATATTGACTCTGGTAAAGATAGGGATTTTTAGTTTTCTGGTTAGGTACTTGGAGGAATTTTGCAATAATGATAGAGTCACACATTTTTCTTTTGTTTACAGTAAATAAATAATTACAAATCTTAAAATCAAGTTCATAAAGTAACTTTCTTTGCATTCATTTGATTCCCAATCAAGATACACTGGTAAAAATTGCTTTCGATTGTTAAAAAATAGGCGTGGAGCCGGTGCATAGATTCAAATGCGAGCATATGTGTTGCTAAGACATGCAAGTAAAAACACGTCTTACAGTCTAGACACAGGGTTAAATGTAACTTAATAATATGTAATGTAATGCACTTTCATCGAAATCTCGTTGCAGATACAGTAAGAAAGGTACCTTTAAATTTTACTCTTATATTGAATCTGCCTTGTTCACTTAGTAGAATAACATATCCTCTCTGAGTCATATCAGTGCAATAATACTGATTGTAGTTCTGTGGTTTGATTGAGTTTTACAATCAAAACACAAACCCCCCACTGAAGCAATAAACTGATTAAAAAAATGTAATTGCCAAATGCGCACGTGTGTGTGTGTGTGTGTGTGTGTGTGTGTGTGTGTGTGTGTGTGTGTGTGTGTGTGTGTGTGTGTAAGACAGAAAGAGAAAGTATAGATTGAGATAGAAACAGATGAGAGAATTGGGATAGATAAATACAAATATACGTCTTGTGTGAATGAATTTGTGTTTAAATGCATGTGCCTCCATGTTTGCTCTTGCCTTGTAGTTGTTATTTGGTCTAACGGCCCTTGCAGAGTGTACAGTGTAGCAGCCATACGCTTGTTAATGCTGCAGAGGCTGTAAAGGTTTTGGACAGAAAGTCAATCAGTCTGTTGGCTGGTGATTGCTATAAAAACATGAGCTGTGTGCTCTCTGCTGCTTGAACTGGAACACTGAGTTTTCTTCTCTGCTTTTAACCATCTAATGCCCTTAATCTGATGTGATCTGCAGCTGTGTGACCAACTCTCTTTCAGAGCAGACTACTGCTGGCACTGCTTCATGTCCATTTAACCAGAAAAAAACACATTGGATAACTGGTGGAAAGACAGTGAGGGATGAAATTTGACAGAAAAGAGTATGGTTATATTTGATGAAAAGTCAACTAAAACTGAGTTAGCACAACGGTCTGCAGTGAAAGACATCCTGAAACTGAAATGAAACAGCATTTTTATCCATGCTATCGGCATCTAGAGATGTCAACATCGGCCTGTCAGCGTCAGCCTGTCAGGTGGTCGGTTGGTTCACTACTTTGGTATGGACTGTAATATCTCAACTTTGCTTCAGACATTCATTTTCCCATCAAAATGAATCGAAATAACTATCTACTAATAATAAAAATAAAAATAATCCTCTGACTTTTCAGGTCAACATTTCATTTTGTCCAATACTTTGGTTTTTGAACAATTGCCTGTAAAATGACATTCCCATTGGCTTCAGCTGTACTTTGTGTACAGCATGTTAGCATTGTCATTGTTAGTATGCTGATGTTAGCAATTAGCTCAAACAGTAGACTGTTAGTTGATTGGTGCCTATGTTACTATTAATTTTCTTTTCAGCAGAGGGTCTAATGTGAAATTATTTGCCATTGTAATAATTATGCATTGAAAAGATTTTGTTTCTCACACACAAGAACAAGTTATTTTCCACTGTGGTCTGTCCTGGCTTGTTGTAAGATATTATCCAAACCAAATAAAACAACACTGCAATTTTCTAACAAATCAAAGGCTTTACTGTGCTCCTCAGCAGCAGTGGATTGGATATACCAGGCCTATACCTTATTTTATAGTTCAGCCCACAAAAATGGCAGAACACTGATGCACATTTTCAAAGACGGACCTTAAAATCTTATGGTAGTAAAAGTTGGAGTATTAACATATAAGAATATGAATAATAAAACTGTCAGTTCATTATGAGGGCTTTTACAATGCATCAATTACACTTTATTGACAAATCAATATGAGGTTTACAGAATCAAAACAAAGCTGTAACTGAAGCATATGAGCTCCTCTGAGGTTTTGTGAGGTAATCCATTTCCTTTAGCAGAACTAATTTCAGATCCAGTTGATAGTCGTAATGCTGTTGTGAATACAGTTCAGACAATGTGGCAATGAGTCCCAGAGTGTGTGAGAAATAAAACGACGGCACTGCCCTGTGCTTTCTGATTATTCCAGGCCAGCAAGCGTGAATTTAAACCTCAGACACTCAGGCACTGATTTCCAACTCACCTGGGCAGGTGTTTACAACAACAGTACTTGTGCAGGCTGAAACCAGAAGCAGCTCTACACAGGCTGGGTGTAATAATGTAGGACAATAAACAGAAGGGTTAATTACAGGTGAGTATGTGCACAGAGATTAGTACGGCGGGACACACAGAGGGTACCATGAGGATAATAATGTGGTATAATCATGTAAGGCCATAAGTAGAGGGGGAAGACAGACTGGCCTGTCTGAACTGGCTCAGGTGGGATGTAGAGAGGTAAGTAGTGAATAAAGGGCTTTCATGTGACAGAATTTACTGTCTGGTGGCCATATTGGAGGTCCTCAGCTCAGAGAACAGCTGGTTGTGTTTGTGTCCTGTCAACTTCTGAGAACTAAATAATTCCACTGCTAAATATCAATGTGTTGTTGTTAAAGCAACAGTTTTAACAGTTTAGGAACTATCTAATTCCCTTTCTTGCCAGATGACAGGATGCACGGGCAAAAACTGCCCAAACCATTATTGTTACACATCTACCGAGCATCAGTGATATTGGTGAGGTGAGGCCCAAAAGATACTAAAAACCCTTTCACACCGAGGGCTCAACCAGGGTTGACTGATTCAGCTTCGAAACCCAAGTCGAAAGGTGGGTTGGACAAGGTGCGATTTCAAAGTGAATTGCACACGACCAGGGTTGCTAACAATCACGGCGACACAAATTATGTCATTGTTTGGAAATGGATGCCCACAGTTGTGATGCAATTTGTCACAGGCACAAAGTTATCTGTTCACTGAATATGATGTGTAAACCCCCCGGCCATTTCCAGCGCGTGAGATAAATGGTGTGCATCGCTCCCTGGTTGTGACCCAGGTTGTATCTGAATTTTCATGACCAGGGATCAACCCATGTTGACTGGCTTGGTTTGAATTGACTAAAGAAGAGTTGAACACGGGTTAGATAATGCTGGTCTGATCATGGTCATTATTATGTTAAAGAGGTATAAAACACAAAACCCACCCAGCAACAACCTGTTTACCCTGCTGCCATCTGTACAGAATAGGGCTGTTGGAACAAATACCGAAAGTCAAATATAATTCGAATAGTAAAAAAATCAATACTATTCAAATGCTGAAAATATTATTCAAATGTGACTTTTTTTATAAATATGTTGGCTAACGTTAACTAATCTCCCTCTTCTCGCCTTGGCCTACCCGCATGTGTCACTCATGTCACGTCTTATGAACAATAAGTTCAATAAGTTGAGAAACAAGGCATTGTGAGGTCTAAGCTAACGTTACGTACCGAGTAACGTTAGTACAGGGAGGAGTGGCAGGCTGCGGCTGGAAATCGGAAGGACGGGAAATAGATTTAACATGAGCCAAAGTATTTATGTTAACATTAGTTAGCTCATTCTTGTTTCCTAACTGCATTATAGTAACGTTAGCTTCATGGAGAAAGCTAACGTTAATGTTAGCTGCCCTACAGCTGTCAGAGTTAGCTTCAACTTCATATATTACCTTCAAATAATTGTATTATCAGTAACGTGACAACTTGCAAGAAACAGGTTGCTTATAAATCACTAATGCGCCGTGACATAGGTCCCCTTCAAGGCCAGGCTAATGTTAGATGTCCCTCTAGTGGATAGAACATGTAACAACAACCACATGCTTATAGTGGCATTGACAATGCATAAGCCTGAGTAGTGTAGTATATATTAATAACAGGCTGCATGTGAGCATTAAATAGTCAAATATTATTTGAATATTTAAAAAAATAACAAATGAAATTCGAATGGTATTATAGAGGAAGATTGACAGCTCTAGTACAGAAGTATTTGCTGCCGTACGACCAGACTACAGAGCAGCTTCTTTCCTCAGGCTGTAAGACTTCTCAACTCCACCATATCCTCCACACTCCACCATATAAATAATATGGAACTTTCTGTTATGCTGGTTTTGCACATTACCATACCACTAGCTTTTGCACCACCCTCATTTCCACTAAACCAAAGTCTCTCTAGGTAACTAAGAATACACTAAAGCAGGGTAATTATTACAAGAGTTGTTCTCTAAAATTATCCAGACCAATTTTTGAAAAACACATTTAGGAATAAAATTCCAGTGATTAAAAGGGTTGCTATTTCAGAAATACTCAAGTGTTCTGCCTGAACTACAATATTTTGTTATATTTTGATTGTACAGTGATAGTCACCATTACTCAGACTCACACTTTCTGATTGAAATAAACCAAGCCATGGTTTTACAAAACAATATATGAGAGAAATATGATAAGGGTTTAGAGAGGATTGCCAGCTTGTATTTAGCATGCTTTATGGAGCCAGTGATGTGCGGTCAACACTCAATTACACACCAGATCTAACCATTTAACTATTGCCGGCAGGAAAGAGGGGAAA
Organism: Sander vitreus; assembly: GCF_031162955.1. Taxonomy (NCBI): domain Eukaryota; kingdom Metazoa; phylum Chordata; class Actinopteri; order Perciformes; family Percidae; genus Sander; species Sander vitreus. Next base: position 2,251,255 of record NC_135869.1, on the reverse strand, counting down.
TGTGTGGTTGAGTTCTTAAGGGAGAAAAAGTGAGAGAGTGACAGGAAGTCCCACAAGAAATGAGTAACATCTGGAACATTGTGGAGGTTTGAAGTGCTACAGTACAATGAAGCATGCACTTGAGGGTGTTTCCTTTTCCATTCTCCTCACTAACTCTGCTGTTCTACCAAGAAATTGAACAGTAAAGTGGAGACTATTTAGACTGACATATACGTTTGTATATTGAGAGACAAATTAGGGGTGTATGAGAAAATCTGGAGGCCATTTGACAGATTTGTAAAAGAAGAAGACATAGGGGAGCTACTACTGTGATACTGTCATATAATTATCTTTTTGGTTTTTATTGTTGTAGTGCGGCAGAGGTTGAGAGAGAAATGTTGTTGTGTGTTGGGACTGGGGGACAGGGTTGTTGAAAATTGTATTTGAATTAAAATTAATAAAAACATTGTTGAAAAAAAAAAGTGGGGGCCATTTGCGACAGTTTATGTGACACAAAAGTGGATCCAGTCCATGAGGTGGGGCAATAATACAGGACATAGTCCGAGCCAAACATGAACTCATAGCCAATCATGTTTTGATAAATGTCAAGAACAAAATGTTACTGAAGAATAACAAGTTTAAAGAAATAGTATTTCGATCCAAAGTAGGCCATTTTAGACCTAATGACAAGCAAGCAAACCCAAGCTGGTCTCAAACACTTGAGAGAAGTGTGGTTGTACCAACCAAGCAGGCCATCACCCAACTCTTTATGCCAGTCATTTTAGGTAGGCCCAAAATGTTTTGAAAACTTCTTTCTTTTAAACTAGGGATCGACAGATACTGGTTTTTCAATACCGATTATTAGTAGTTAATAAAACCGATAACCAATATTTGAAACTGATATGCATTTACAGTGTAAATGAAAATCTTTTGGTCAAAATTAAGATTTTGGGTGGGCGGGTTAGCTCATTTGGTAGAGCGGGCGCACATATGTGGGGGTTTGCTCCTCGGCGCAGCGGCCACGGGTTCGGCCCTTTGCTGCATGTCATTCCCCCTCTCTCTCTCTCCCCCCTTTCATGTCTTCATCTGTCCTGTGAAAATAAAGGCCTAAAAATGCCCCAAAACAAAAAATAATAATAATAATTAAGATTTTGGAATGTTACAAACGTCAACACAAAACTTTGTTTAAATGCTTTAAGCAATTATTTAAAAAACTTTCAACATAATACTTAGATAATACAACAGTACTGTCCTGCATTCAAATGTTTACTTAAGAGAGGCATTATATCAGCACAATGTACTAAAATTTACCTAACATCTGTTAGGTAAATTTGTAAACATCTGTTTAACTCTAATTTAATGTTGGATAGTTTAATGAATAATAATTCATCATATTGGTAGCTCACCTGGTTGAGTGTGCACCCCATGAACTAAGGCTCAGGGTTTGAGTCTGACCCGCAAAGTGCTTTGCTTCATTTCATTCCCTCTCTCTCTCCCCTTTCCTGTTTTCAGCTGTCCTATCAAATAAAGGCCACATATGCCCAAACATTCTCTGTCAGGTAAATGTAGTACAATGTTTTCCTTTCCTTCTCTTCATACATCCTCTCATCACAGTTGGGTTGCAGTGCTTTGAGGGCCTTCTGTAAGTTATTTCAGGGGACAATGGTTAATAAATAGTACGCATTACACAATACTATAAATAGACTTTACCTACTTACTTACTTAAACAGGCTTGCTGTTCTTTTTGATAAAAACAAATATATACAGGCACCTACAGCTTTAAATTTGATATTGCTTATTATGCATATGTGACTCACAAGGGGGCCAGCGATTGTATAAGGGTGGTGATTGCAGTAGGAGTAGTTTTCTTTTAAAACTAAAGCTTGACAGCTGCTAAGCGCAGAGGATTTTGCCCCTGCAGCAGGAAGAAGACTTTTAGTCAAGATGAAACAATGAATAATGATCATCACTGAATAAAGAGTTGTGCACAACACAGCATGTGTGACCTGTCAGTAACGTTGATAAGGTGGGAATAAGACTGCACTGATGAATTGAAATGTTTCTGTTGAGGAAAATGTTAGCAATCCATACTGTAAAATCCGACCGTATGCAGTAGGAGATCCTGGTATTTTTGGCATACTGCATTTGACATACTATGTATTGAAATGTACTAAATATTTTCCTTATCTTATCTGGCACACTAACTATTATAGTAGTATGGATATTGAAATGCAGGGTCTGTCTTTGTTGGAGCAGAGCACTGTGTAAGGGATGTTTCTTTTTTTAACCAATGAGCACACCCCTCAGCAAAGCAAGCCCCTCCCTCCCTACTGGCAACAAACCTATCCTCTTACAGCAGTACATATCTCTACTGCCACCTGTTGTTTTTAGGCTGTACTGCACCCAGTCACCGCTTGGATCATTTTTCATGCTTTGACAGAAAATGCATTCTATGAATTCTTTCAAAATTCATGAACAAATGTAACAGCAACTGTTGTTACTGACATTCAGTAGTGACTTTATAGCAACTGTTGCTGCTGTTACATTTGCATTAAAAACATAACACTAAACTACTGTATGTGGTTCGTGCTAAATAGGAAATGTATGTAGTAGTACATAGCACATTACAATAAAAACAAAAACGTTGGTCGACAAATGTTGTCAGTCTTCTGCAATTGGTGATCCTGAGATATGTATCACGTGTTCTGGTTGCATTAGTGCATTTTGCATGTGAGATTAACTGTAAACTGCATGTAGGTAAAGAAAACAATGTGAACCGTTTTGAAAACGTAAACTCAAAAGAAAAACGTGAGATACCAATTGTTGAAAATAAAAGAACAACGACTTCCTAATATATTCTATGGTGTTGTTCTTGTTTTGTTTAAATTCTGTATTATTTTCTGAATACTATTCTTTGTATTGTTTATAAACTGTTTATAAACTCTTAGTAGACAGTCTTTCATTAATACTCTCTACTCTCTACTTTTGTATTAAAAGACAAATACAATTAAAAAGTGTTGAAGATTAGGGGTTTATTTCAGACCCCGGTTGTTTCACTATATGAACATAACCCAAATGTTTCAAATTTGTTTATTAGGATAAACCCCTTGAGATGTATCATCTCGTTTTCGAGGGGGTCCCAACACAATAATTACATAACAACAGAGAAGTGAAACATCTGAACAAAACAAAAAACAAATAAAACAAAAACAAACAACAACAACACCTGCATATGTTCATCAATACATTACAACCACCAAAAGGCCAAGATGGCCAATAGTAAGTAAATAAGTAAACAGTAGAGAATGAGTGAATTTCTAACTACAGTCAAATATAAACATTAGGTATGGACAGTAGATATAAAAATAGCATGCATCTTTAATAACAGAGGCAGTTTATCTTAAGGTGAGCAGACAGGGCATGTTTAAACACTCCAAGTAAAGAAATTGATCTTATTTCCACAGATAGATTATTCCAATCTGCTGGAGCCTTAAACTAGAGTTGAGTAGAGTGCCGAACTTCATAGTTTGATGTATAAGGTACAAGATACTGTTTTAAATAAGGAGGATAATTGAAATAAATACATTTAAATATAAGTTGAAGCCAGTGAGTGTGTCTTCTACTACTTAGAGATGGCCAATTAAGTGCATTATACATTATACAGTGATGAGTGAGATAAGGACATCCAAGGACAAATCTGCAAAGTCTATTATATACTGTGTTAAAGTGGAACAAGATCTGAGTTAAATGCATTTTGATATACAACATCACAATAGTCAATAATTGGAAATCGGAAGTTGAGAGGCAAGTTTTATACGAACACTGCGCGTAAAGCAATTCCGAGCTCGATATAAAACGTTGATTCCGAAGTTCACTTTAGGTAACACTTGCTCGATGTGTAATTTGAATGAGAGTTCAGTATCAAGCCATACACCCAGATATTTAATCTTATCAACTTTATGCAGAGAAGAGCCATCATTACAGTTTATAAAAAATATTAATGATTTAGAAAAAAATAATGTTTACTTGAAATTACTGAAAACTAAATGATAACAGATTAAGAGGGTAAATAATAGTACTAATGTGGATTGTACTTGTGATAGAAGCTGCAATTTGTGTAAGAAAAAAGTTACACAATGCATAACTGTAACTTTCCTAAAATAATAATTAAATGTTTTATTTTTTTCAGATGACATTACTTACATAACTAAAAACGTTTCAAGAGGAAATAAGATAACATTTTGCTATGATGGTTGTTTTTTACAGTAGTTTATTCTTGGGGTCCCCAGAGACCACAGTCGGTAGTTTTTGTATGTTAAATATGTTAGTATTCCATAGACTGACATTCAGTAGTGACTTTATTATTCTGTACAGTGGAAATGTTAACATCATGTTCAGGTTGTCCAGGCTGGTCAGACTGTGAACGAGCTGTAGTACACAAGGTCCCAGGTTTAATCACAGTGACTGAACATAATGTATAGCACCTGCCTACATAGTCCCAGTGCAGCACAGCTGTATTGCTATTTGCTAATTGCTGTGGCAACGAAGGTCAAATGAAGCAAGCAAAATAATTTGTATAGGAACTGTAGCTTGTGATAGACAAGGCTGCAAACCACAAAGCCACATGAAGGACCTGTAAAACACACATACACACATTCCATATAAACTTCACACACTACCAACACATGTTTATTTTAACATAAATAAAGCTGCACCAATGAATGAGCCAACTGCTTAATGAAAAGATTAGAAGGATAAATTAACAACAGACTTGTGCTAAATGGAAATCCAGTTTAACATACAGTACAGTATATGGTACAGCGTAAAGCTTATGTGTCTCATGGCAAGGAATCAGTGAAAGCAATGTTGTCTCTTCCCATTTTTAGGTTTCTAATAAAGACTAAATTCCATTCACCTCCGCTGCGCTTGGGTGCAAGCAGAAATCCCAAAGATGGACATCTCAAGATCAGCTTGGCTGGATGCCACAAGAATAATGTAAACATATATTAGTTAAAATAAATACTGTATTTATTTGTGATCTGAAGACTCTGACCATTGAAAGTACAATATTACTGACCAGTTTCTACATTAGAGATTCAGTGGGAAAAAGTCTATGAAATGAGCCGGTAGGCCTAATATAGGCTCGCAACCAGAGTTGGTGGAATTTGTTTTTAACCAGTAATATTGTTGATGTTTTAGTAAAAATTGGATCTGTACAGAGCCCCCTGATGACATTTGTAAAAAAGAGGTCACTATTTATTAATTTGAGCGCACATGATGTAATTCATGGACTAAATTTAATTTAAATGATCCCATGTTTTGGTTAATTTGTGTGCATGAGATAGTTATTAAAAGTACTAGTAGTAATAAAAAATATATTTAATAATGGCTTGACATTGTAACATAACTCCAGTTAGAGACTGCAGCGGGAGGTGTTGTGCTGGCTAGTAATGCGCAGATTGCAGTTGTATCTGCAGCCCCGCAGTTAATCCATCAATCGGGTGGGTTTGGGTCATAAAAATTAACATTCTGATTAATAGCGGATGAAATACTAAGTCATTAATGAGGAAAATATTAATTACATTCTCTAAAATGTGAACCAACAGAGCACAGCTTTCGTCGGGCATCTCCAGAGTGAGCTGAGTGGAATTTATAATCTCTGACATAAATATCTCAATTCCTGGACAAATAAAACCCAAACTATCTGCATGGCTAGACATCACAGGGGGTGAGAAGTGAGAAACTATGTTTTTTGTCCAGTAAACTAGCCCTTTAATCAAATCTTAAACATGTTTGATTAACTCTTGCACCGCTAAACCTTTAATACTAATTGCCTCTAATGTTGGTGATTTAGGAAAGTTATTCTTATTCACTGTATGTTCAGAGGAGAGACTGTATTGTACATGCTGTACAAGACTGGGATATTGCTATGGTCTCAGACCCAAACTACAATTAAACTAATGTCTGTGCCCCCCCTTGCCCCCCTCCCTCACTGCAGCTTCCTCATAAACTGAGCCGGAGAGAACTCAATACCAAACCACCCGGCCTGTATCATTCACATGGCGCTTATTGGAAATGCCTGTGTGTGTGTGTGTGTGTGTGTGTGTGTGTGTGTGTGTGTGTGTGTGTGTGTGTGTGTGTGTGTGTGTGTGTGTGTGTCTGTGTGTGTTCTGCTCCTTCCCCACTGTGGTAGAGTAGTAAAAGTAGGTGTGCACTACACAAAGCAGTAAAGAGATTGCTTGTAAAACTCCCTCACAACCATCACACACACACATACAGAGGCAGTGTAAGCACCACATGAACGCACACATTCATGTAAACACACATACAGACACAGGCCCTGGCAATGTTATTACATTGATAGAGAAACATGTTGGTAGGTGTGAAAAGGACTCAATACCTTGAAGAACTTTTAGTCCCGACCAAACAAATAGGTATTGAATTAGTTAGTTAGTTAATCAATACAATCACATCAGCTCCTATCCTTTTTAAATGAAATGTTCACAGTTTTTTAGTCTGTCTTATAACAACACTTGCTGTAATCATTCCTCCTGTCCATACTGGTTGTTAAACGATACCTTCCTATGTAATGTGCTTCCAAGGGACAGAATCCACAGTCCTCATTCTTTGTGAAAATATATTTCAAAATGTAGTCAATAATATGAGGCTTCAGTAGTCTGAGTTAGACAAATCAAGTGCATTTATTTAAATGGAGTCGAACCCATGGCCAAAGCGTTGAGGAGTAAACCTCTATATATGGACATCCACTCTACCAGGTAAGCTACCCAGGCGCCCAATAAAGCATTTGTTAAACAAGCAATAAACCCATTCACATTTGTTAAAATTATGATCCAAATACACGTCAAATTGCTTTGACATCTATAGGATCATCTGTTTTCTATCCCTCAAAAGTGTGGCCTTGACGTTTTGCAAAGTACCCTTGAGGTGGGGTTCCTCTCCTTTTGGTGGACCACCATGGGAAATTATTTCATTACATGTCATTTAGCTGACGCTTTCATCCAAAGCAACATACAATTGCTATATATCAGAGGTCACACACCTCTGGAGCAACTAGGGGTTAAGCGTCTTGCTCAGGGACACATTGTTTGATGTATCACAGTGGGAATTGAACCCTGATCTCCCACACCAAAGGCATGTGTCATATCCACTGCGACATCACCACCCACATTTCAGGGAAAATAAATATGTAGTATGTAGGAAGTGAACGGCGAGAGTGAAAAGTTTTTCATTGTTTTTGAATTGTCATGAACACATTTTGACGTTTGTCAATTTAAAAGATAATTTTGCAAGTCGAAAAAGTCTAAAACTGTTGAAGTATAAAACTGTTGAAGTATAAGTGTAAGTGATGTTTCGCTGAAGCTATGATGCCTGTATGTGTTTCGTTCCTGGATGTACCGGGTCTTGCTCGTTTTGTCGCTTTACGGCTGATAAAAAGACGCTAGACAATCAGGTAAGATAACGTTATGTGTGTGCAACATAGCTAAGTTAGCTTTCTAGCTAGCAAGCAAGGTGACGTATATTGTGCAAAACGAGAGATGTAGTTCACTGAGCAGTTTCACACAAAACTAAATGGTACTATGACAAACCTATGACATACTGCGACTTTCTTGACTTGCAAAGTTATCTTTTAAATTGACAAACATGTAATTTAAAGCACAATTCAAAAAATTATTTGTCTCTCCCCGTATTTTTCCTGAAATAAGGAAAAGGTCCCATGACACCAGAGGGGGAGGGACTTCGCCTCTCTATCTGTGTGTGCTGCCAACAAGCCACAAAAGAAGTGTGAGCAGGTGGAAATGCAAGTAAACATAATCCCAGGGTATCATGTAGGGCACTTCTGCCTTTATAATTGCCTTGTAGGACTGCTGTCTTTCTTTCTTCCTTCCTTCCTTCCGCTGCTGTTGTGCGCCCCTTAAGTGCCATGGCACCCCTAGTATTTGCCTGTATACTGCCTATGCCAGCAGCTCTGAACACTGCAAGCTTGTATCGAATGTCTGGTCAGAGTCATTAAAAAAAAAATCTAAATATTTAAAACAAGGGTTTTTTTTACACTCGACTGAGGTGGAAAAGCTGCTGTATAAATGTATCAATGAAAAGAATTACCTCAATCGTATCTCCATCAACTAACTCCTAATATTGACATAACTGTAGCGGATGGACGTGTGCATCCCATTTTGTTTTGCAGATTTTCTAGAAATTCAATTAAAATTGGGATAAATGTGAATGGAAACTTGCCTAAAGTCATGTTTAAGATGTCATGTTTGAGAACATTGGTGTCTTTTGTTAAATAGAAAAATGCAATGCCTGTTTGATATTCCTTGTGTGGCTTTGGTATGAGTACTGAAGGAAAGATGAATATTGGCACCAGTATAGAAAATGTTCAAATGAATCTCAGCCTGAGGCAAAGCACATGTGAAACTAATAACATTTAAGGTCCAAATGGAATACTGACAGCTAGCGGTTAAAATAGTTACTGCAGTCCAAATTCAAAATACTTTACAGAGTCGTCTCCCCCGCCCCCTCCTCCCCAGACTTGAAGTTCACCCAGGTTGCCAGGTTGAGAACACAGCATCAATGTTGCTAGACATTAGTCTCACATAGCCAGACATTACTCCACAGCACAGCGGAGTAGCTAATGTTACATGCTGGCTATGTTGACAGTCATCAAAGCCTGTGCTGAGCTCTGTACACGACTGACAACCACCCTATTTCGGCTTAAAATTACGGCAACAACCGCTAAAACATCATCACCTCGCCGTCCTCTCTACCAGACTCACAGCCACACTTTTTCGGCTTAAAATTACGGCAACAGCTGCAAAAAACAGCACTACCTCCCCGTCCTCTCTACCCAACTGGCAAACACACTTTCTTGGACTAAAATTATGACAACTGGCACTAAAAACACCACTACCTCGCCGTCCTCCCTCCACGACTGACAGACACACCTTCTGATCTTAAAATTATGGCAACAGCTGCTAAAACACCACCACCTCGCCCTCCTCTCTACCCCACTGACAAATAGACTTCCTTGGCTTAAAATTACGGAAACAACCGCTAAAAACAGCGCAAATACACGGTCCTCTACCGATTTACAGCTCCCTCTCTTGGCTTAAAATGACTCACCGTTTGTTGGCTACGGCCGCTGAACAGGCTACACGTTGTAAACAGCCATGGCCCGCTTGCCTGGCCCTCCGGTAACGTTAGCAGTTATGGCGTGACCAGTTGGGATGACTTCACTGGCTGTGTCTCAATTGTTTTGAGAGTAACTAACTCGAGTAACATTACTCTATAAAATTCAATGTTAGTACACAAATGTCCCTAGTAGCCGTGATAAATTAGCCTGAAGCTAATGCTTAACTGTTCAGGAGGAAATTAACCAACTCTACATCCTTTTGGGCTCTAAGCTGTCTCAATCTTTCAAATACATCTCCAATATTTACCCAGGGTTTGTTACGTCTCTGGTCATGTAACTGTTAGAAACATCCCAAGGTTTTTTAGGTCGGGTAGAATCTATCTCCATTGATCCTATTGTTTGTTTGCTGCCTCCATGGCTGTACGACAGCTGTAGCTCTCTGAGTTTGTGTTTTTACAGACCATCTGGCAAACTGGCCTGGCTGTCAGAATGGGCAGTTGATACCAACACACAGGCCAAAACACAAACAGACATTCCACAACGGAATGGAAATTTCAAAGGAGAAAATACTGGCTTTAGCATTGTTGTCAGAAAACACAGTATTTCAGTTTAGCATGTTACCTTAATATCTGATGACATATTTTGGTCATTTTTGGATTTAATACTGTAAATATATTACATATTGCACCTTAAATGTTGGTTCTAATCCATCTAGATGTTTCGCTAATCCATGCAGTAAGCCAGCATGAACCACACCAGTGAATTGTTTCATTGGGATTGTCTCATTTTCTACAAACAAAAACTTATTCCATCAGAGTCATTTGAAATCCCTGTTTGTACACCACAGAGCAGAGCCTGATTAATCACTAAGTTCACCCCTACACATTACATCACAACAGCAGCCGTTTCCTTTCTGTCATGATTAGAACAGTTGTATTTCTGAATCAAATCTCAGACAGTCATGGATGTGTCTGAAATTATGTAAAACCAGCCTCTCTAATCAACAGCTTTATTCAATTACAGTATGCTTCCTCTGACTATGACTCTGTTCAAGTTATGGAGATCAGAAAATTCAATTTACATGGCAATTTCTTATTCACAGTGTTATGAATTACTCTGAATTAGACTATTTGGGTGTGTCTTATTAGCACATTTTATTAGGCAGTGATATTCTGTGTTTTAGCCTCTAGTGGCATCAGAGTCAGACAGCCAACCAACAAAGAGTTTATTAGAACGCATCCCACTGGCCCCTATCCAGACACACACACACACTCACACACACACACACACATTTTGTTGAGAGAAGACACACATACTGAGGAGGCTCAATGAGCTTCTCATAATTTATATAATCATAATGGAATCAACTGCACTGCAATAAATAGTTACCTTACGTATTACAGGTTAACTTATACTTTGACATAATAACATAGTAATGCAAACAATAAAGGTTGAAAAATAAATAAATAAACAAAGCAAATGCTCTGTACAACTACAGCCGCGAGGCTCAGGGCTCACAGTACTCAGTCAAGCATGTTGTTCGCACTGGCTCTACTGGTGGAAAACAATACCTACGCTGTGTATTTTAAGTGTATTTCACCATGTGTGTTTCTGACCGCTGGATATACTAACTTTACAACCAAATTCTTCTTCACTTCCTTCAACAAGCACGAGCAGTGTCAAACCCTTTACTGTTGCAACTACTGTTGCAATTGTGTTAGTTTGCCATGCTAACTTATAACATTAATAATAATACTATATAATAATACCTCTGCTACTTAAATCCATTCTTTAACGTTACTTTATAACCATCAAGCCACTAAGCCTGTTTGGGAATTATTACCCATGCTGCAGTGTTCATTTTGTTAACAACAATAATGACAGGACGAGCCAGCACAACCGCCATTAAACATGGACTGTGGTGATATCAGCATGCAATATGGTTGATGAAAAACACAAAACTAAAATGTAGTTTAAAAAAAGCTGAGTTTGTCTCTGTACTTAGTCTGGTTCGGGTAGTTGATTAACTCATCTTTTTGCAGATTGGCTCTCATAAGCTGGATGGGTGGCGCATGCCGCACCACCATGAATCCTTACATGAGGCAAATGTCTTAATTCACATGTCAGTAATAACAGCAGGACAGTGTCTTATCTAAGCTGCTAAAGTCAGTTGTGAAGTGACGAGAACAATGGTTGGTAGGAACCTTTGTTTTTTCAACAGATAATGATGAGATATATCAGATAAAATCTTATGTGAAATCAGATTGACTAAAATGACAAAATTATTAGTTTTGGCAAGACTACATTAACTGAAATGGTCAATCTAATTATATACAGTATGATATGGGGGCCCAGGCAAACAGTGTCTTGCTTTACCTTTCATCATTTCTCTATCTGTAAATGTTGGTATTGGCAGTGGTAGAATGTTTTTTCTGAAGGAAAACTATTAACTAATTACAATAAAACTGTTAATACCACACAGTACAAGTGCTGCATTCAAATGTTTACTTCAAGTGAAAGAGGCATTATCAACACAATGCACTTAAATTTACTTCATCTCTGTTCAAGGTCTAGCTTTCAACTTTAATATAATGCTGGATAGTTTAATGAATAATAATGCATCATATAATTGTGATATTTTGTGAGTAAAATCGGAATCTGCAACATAACCAGTACCACTTCTCTATGTTAGGTAAATGTAGTAGTACAATGTTTTCCTCTGAAGTAGACATCCATAGTAAGTCAGTAGTAAACAGTTGGGTTGCATATTAACAGATTTTAGGACCTTCTGTTGGTTATTTTGGGGTACAATGGTTCTGGAGAAAGCTGCAATCCCAGAGGCCAAGCAGAGGCCAATCAGTTGGCCCATTCGGAACAGCCACATTTTGAATGGGCAGTGCACTAGTTTAACCAAAAACCCAACTTTTCAGAATCAGTGCTCTCATTGCCAAGACCGAACCACACGCATGTCCTTATCCACCACAAGAATGGTTTCATGTGTTGCAGATTCCTCAATAATCATACATTTTGTAGGAAATTCAAGGCAGAGACAAGGACTTCCCCCAAGAATGCAAAATAGATAGGTAGATAGATAGTTTCAACTTTATCATTGTGCAGAGACAACGAGTACAAAGACAACGAAATGCAGTTTGCGTCTAACCAGAAGTGCAAAAAAGCAGAAAAGTGCAATGTGATATACAAAGTATGGACAGGTGGTGCATAGGCAGGGGCGCAATTACCCAGTGTCAGAGAGGTATCCAGCAACAATTTTGGCTCATATTTATTTATTTTTCTTCTTGTCATTTATTGTGCATGCTACCTTATATTTACCAGTTGTTATTTGACCTTAATACAATTGAGATATGTCATGCATGGGATTGGTACCGTAGGGTTTAACCAAAATCTAAATGTAGCTATCAGCAACATTGGTTTGCATTAAGTTAGCAAACACGAGCCAGTCTGTTAACATGGATATTTGCAAGCCTCCAAGTTTGGTAGCAAACCTATGCATGATTCAATGGTATCTATTTTTAGCCCCAACAGCTGTTTTGCTTTGTTCTTTTTCTTTTTCTGTACTACTTCCACCTAGGGATAAGATGTGAGTCATGTGATCATTTAAGTATTTTCCTACTTCCTCCCCTCTCCCGCATGGTGGTAGTCAGGCTGTACGGGCACATTGAGAATATAGTGGGTAAAAACTGATTTTGAGGTAAAAAAGTAACATTTTTGACCAAGACTATATTTTGTTTAGTATTTTTACTATTGCAGATACAATTGTATGACTTACAGTATATTAGATTAAAGGTCCTATGACAGGCTTTTTTTCTGATGACGCTGGTCTCTTGCTCTTTTCAATATCCTTTTTGTTTTTCTGGGTGGAGAAGAAGACTCCTGTTCCTGAAATTTGGATTTTGAATATGTGTGGTCCTCCATGTTTCCTTCTTCAAACTTGCCGGGGCCGGGAAGCTACGATACCCATTAGCAGAATTAGCAGCACCTGCGAGTTTATCGTGTGACAGCGAAAACGCGAAAGGCGGAGCAGTATGTCCCTTACTGGCTAACATATTTCAAGATGGCACATTAATATGGAGCATCTACCCCAGTTCATGCAAACGCAAATGTAAAATTTCAAGCCAATAGGAATACTTGGAATTGATGGTGGTGGTAAATATTCATGAAAAGGACAAGTTTGCGAACTGGCAACACAAATTTTGAGAATGAACAACTAAAAACGTTACACACTGGACCTTTAAAACATTTGTTAAAACCATCCCCTTACATACATTGAGAATTTTCTTGATGGCAGGGCCTGACTGGTTCACATACTTCATGAAGCCCCGTCATAGTCTAAGGGCGCTTTCACACCTATAGTCGTGACTCGGGTGAAGTTGCAACATTGTTGCATTTTTTATTTGGTTCGGTTAGTTTTCACACTGGACTTTGTCAAACGCATCAAACACTGGAACATCATCAAATTAATAACAACTTGGGTTTTCTGGTTCTGCTTTAGTTTTTCTAATAATTTAGAAAAAGTGAACAATGTGAGCAGCTGACAAACAGCGAGTGAAGGACAGAGACGATGATGTGTTGTTACACAGACGACCAACGATGTGTGGTCAAAACAGCTTATTGATCTAAAAGTGATCATCCCTTAAATCATATATAAGTCCGTAAATTGTGTGCAAGGTTGAAATTGGAGTCTAGTAAATGTATTGTTTTTGGTTCACTTCCTCTATTTGGGTCGGATTGCGTTCTCGCCTAAAGTGAACCAAACTCTAGTTCAGTTTTTCTTTTTTTTAACCTTTATTTATTCAGGGAAGATTCACTGAGAGGAAGCCTACAGACCACAGTCTGATCTGCTGGCCACTGAGACGCTCCACTGGAGCAGTTGGAGGTTAAGGGCCTTGCTCAAGGGCACCTCAGTGTTGGTATGAGGGAGGGACAAGCGCTGCTCTTTCACTTTCCCCACCCAGATTTTATCCTGTCGGTCTGGGGATTGAACCGACAACCTCCCGGTCACAAGCTCACTTGGAAGCGAACCGAGACCCCCATTTTTAAGCGGACCAGAGTTTGTTTGTTTGATCCGCACCAGAGTTCGGATTTCACACCACCTCAAACCAACCGGAGGATCCAATCAAACGCTCCAGGGTTCGTTTTAAACGGACCAAACAAGGTAGGTGTGAAAGCAACCTAATTTGTTCTGCCAGTTTAATAATGAACCAAAAATATTGTTACGCTTCTCATAACAACTAAAAACTTTTTATTGTTTTGTGTCGTTGCTTCAGCAAAGTATATCTTTCATTCCAGTCAGTCATGCCACCCGAATAGTATTGTTAACTAACGTCACAGTATGCATTTCAGTAATTTACTAGTCAAGACACCTTTTTATCATTATTAATGTACGACAGCAAATGGAAAGCATTACTGCAGGAGTTCCTATTGATAATTAACGTTCCAATCTAATTTTAGTTAAGTGACGTGTTAGCTAATGATGTCAGTCTTTTCTCCACGCTTATACTGACTGACATTTCCGGTTGCTTGTCGTGAAAAACAAAAAAATTTATACGTTATTGTATGAAATGTTAATGTACAGTGTGGAAGCTATTAAATGGAACATTTTCAACCAGTGTTTGTGTCATTGCAGTGTGAGTTTTATAGATTAACGTGTTTGGCTTCCCTCCATAGCACTTAACATTATCTAACATTAAAAACTACATAATCTTCTTAACAAAAATAAGAGTACAAACAGTATGCTCCAAAAGCACCTTTCATTTTCATTAATTTAGCTAAAGTTAAGGCTGCAAGGAGACCAGCTGGCAGCCTGCCTGAGAGTATACATCAATGGGTCTGGCCCAGAGGAATTTAACTACAACAGGGCATTAGAAATGCGCTTTTCAAAGCCCAGGAAAATGAAATGTCCAAATTCAGGGTGCAAAGTTTGTCAATAGAGATGTAGGGAGAGTTAGAATAAAAGACATTTTTATTGTCCACCCGGGTGGAAATTTGTCAAGTTGATCAATAACCTGTCCCCTACCTGTAATATATAGAAAATAAACTAGCTCAACACAGGTAACTACGTTTGCTTGATTTATATGACTCAAATGTATGCTCTAGTGGATTTTGTTTTGACCATTTGTAAACTAAAAAACCCCGTCTCCATTACCATGCTTTGCAGGTGTGACTTTTTTGTAATGTCATCAGCATTCATGTCTTTACAATGTGTTTATGATTAAATTGCTTACAGAACACAACATTGTTTACAAGGGCACAGATTCTTCATCAATCTAGCCTCTTAATTTTTCTTTCAAAGGGCACCAGATTGATGCATTTAACTTTAAAATGTCAAAACATTTCTTCCAGGGTAGAATGCACCCGGACCCCCCATAGTCTCATAAAAACCTGTGTGAAACACTGCATATACGCCACAATGTGAATTGCTAGGTTGGTCCACATTAACTAAACATTTTACCTGGCTTTACTGACTCTAACTAATCATAAATGACTAACATTAGCACTTTAGTTATCCTGTAAATTGCTTCTGCTATTCACTAACTTCTATATTAGCGTACTGACCGCTATTTTTTTTTTTGCTCTCTCTCTCAGCTTAAATCCATTGTTATTGTTTTTTTCCCGTTACTCACATTTGCTCACCTGATTGCGCACAAAGCCCAGCTCCGTAGGCGCATCACGCTGTTTAATCAATTAGGCATAAGGGGCCATTCATTCACATGTAGCGACTTTTGCGCACACACATTCATAAATGGAGACATGAAGATGGAAGAGTTGCCGATTATACTCGTTCAGGGATACGCAGAGCTATACAACCTGCCTGAAGACATCAGCTCAGAATTTGGTGATCATGATAATATAGAGTTTGTACGTAAAAGGTACTAGTTGTAACAGTTAACGGTAGTCAGTGGCAGTTTTTGGCACGGGCGAACCGGGCAGCTGCCTCGAAAGGGGTCTCGCCCTGGTTGTAATTCAATGTTGAACCGCCCCTGACGGTAGTGCTAGCTAACAGTTAGCTATTAACTCAGGACTTCTAAAACAGGACTTCTCAAACTTATTACTCAAAGGTCCACATCTGATTTTTATTTAAGATTTGAGGTCTGGAATGATGGCCAATTACAAAATAACATTTAATCAAATAATTTACAACTTTTAAGCAACTAGACATTCAGAACATTAAATCACAACTGATCAGCTTAAATCAGCATAACGCACACCCCCATCTATTCTGGCATTTCCACGTGTGAAAAGGCGGATATGTTCCTGAATGTGGTTGCATGTGTGAAAAGTGGAAATGACTAGCTCCTTGAAAGGTTATCCCAGTTATTTATCAGGAATTGTGTTAAGGAAGCTATTTTAATTTTCAGACTGGAATCAAAAACTGTTTTATTCATGAAACTAAATCACAACACAACAGACGAGCTCTCCAACACATAAAGTGATTAAATCAATTTAAATGAATTAGTCTTATTTTTACAACACTCTGGAGTTAAAGGGGAACTATGCAGTTTCTTTAGCTTAATTTACCTTAACTGAACAGCTTCGGAGTCATTGGAATGGTTATATGACTTTTTACGGGTTGAATGGTGGTTGTCTCGCTCCCCCCTAGCGCCTGTGAGTGGAAAAAACACCTTTGCAACTTTCGGCCGACGAGCCGCCGGCCTCAGCGTCAGATATCAGGTCTCGCGATGTAACAAATTGCTTCATGGCACTGCACACATACAGGAACCGACTAGCTAAGAAAGAGGAAACAGCAGACTGACCAAGCGAGGAGTCAGACACGAGTAAACATCGGACCTGCGTTTTCAGAATGGCGAGAACTGAGACAAAGGGAAGCCTGCAAATCCGATGCTGACCTGGCGTTCTTGCTGTTGCACTTGTAAGTATCTTTGATCAGAAACTGTATCTGCCACAGAGTTTCTTGTCAGCTTGATGTTGGCAAACGCAAGTTGCTTCTGCTCCAACAGCGTTCTAAGGCCATTGTAGGAAAAATAATAATGTTACGGACCCGGGAGAGAAGGGTAATATTTTGAGAAAAACCTCAGTGGACATGGTTCCGTGCATTCGCCGGCTTCTTTGAAAACAAATGCACATGACCAGAGGGAGAAGATGGGAGGGGAGAGAGTCGCCAACAAGTTTTTACAACAGCGTTGCCAAATATCTATTCCGAAGCTGTAGGTGGAGCTCTATAGAGAAATCTGCAAGCAAAAGGCGAAGAAACTGCCAAAACTGCATAGCGCCCCTTTAACTTATCGAACACATAAGTTGATGATGTGTTATCGAACACATCATCTGTCCCGGTGAGTTGGTGACATGCTGCTATGGTAAAAATATCCTACATGTGAAGTTGGCAAATGTATAGTAGCTAAATCTGTCTATTTTGTTTAGCAGATATCTTAGTTACAACGAGATTGAGCTAGCAAGGCCGTTTTGTGTTTATATGTGTTGTATTTATTCACTTTGGGAAATTCCATGATCTCCAAAAAAAAGCTAACTTTAGCTAATGTTAGGTGGCTGACTGAGCAGGGGGGCCTTCAAATCGTCAAATCTGTTGCTATTTTTATTTTGAGACTGAATTGCCCCACGATATATATCCTATATTTTGCTGGTATGTAATGTGTATGTAATACGGTTTAATTAGGGTCCGAGTGCCAACAGCGGCGAAGGCCCTATTGAAACTGAAGGAATTCTTCTTTCTTTCGGCAAATGAATAGCCTTTTTGAGGGGCTTAACATACTCAAAAACTCACCAAAATTGGCAGTCACATCAAGGCTGGTGAAAATTTACGTATTTTAAGGGTTTCAGGAATAGGCAAATTTAAATTGGGCTTGGGCTCATAATTACAGTTTGTGTGTTGGACAGGCCCGAGCTCGGACACAACGTGCACAGGCTCGGGTAGGGTCGGGCTTAATGTTTTGGGCCCGATCTAAGCTCTAATTAGGAGGCAGGGCTTGTCCAGAATATGGCGTCATCGAACGACGCTCACATTTGTTAGACCAGTTACTGTTGTCAAACCGTGTTAGACATAAGGTAAAGCATTAAAGCAGTCTAAAACCCACTTTCAGATTTGTGAAAGCTTTGTTGTTTTAGTAAGTTTATAAACTGTGGATTCATAGTCTGTGCACAAGGATTAGTAGACCGGGCCAACAGTTTTGTAAACCGCTTTTACGGATTTGTAAACTGTGCTCTCGGGATTCATAATCTGTGTGCACGGATTAATAAACCGTGCCCACAGATTTGCAACCCGTGCCCTTGGTTTTGTAAACCTTGCACTTAGTTTTTTTCATTTAGTTTTTTCTAAACACTTCAGTTAATGTCCTAAGGGGTATGATTGTTGGTAGTTGAAATTGGTTTTGTTCTAAAAGGCCACATACTAATTGTATGGCTTATTATTGTTCAGAACATTAAGCTAAGCTAACGTCAGCTGGTACTGCAACAAGTGCCACATAAATTATATTGTAAAAATTGTAAAACAATAAAAGCTTATGGGGCGCTATAGTATTAGTTACAGCGCTGCAGAGTAGGTCTGGCCCTTCCATACAACGTTCCTGGTTTACTGGCATTTCTTTAAACCAATCACAATCGTCTTGGGAGGTACTAAGCTCCAGACGCAGCGGCCAGTACTCTGCAAAATAGTCTCAGGAAGGAACTTGTTTAGGTGGAACAATTGCACTCGCAAAAGAAAAAGCCAGATACAATATTAAATGAAGTTAACTGTTAACACAATACAGTAACGTGAGCTATTTAAATTAGCTGGATACATGATTAAATGTAATTTGATATTACCAGTGTATCACTGTGCATATTTTGTAAATATAAAAGTAAATGGCATGAACATAGTCTTTGTAAATCTTTAAATCATTTCCTGAACGAACCAAGCAGGCCTGCCCTGTTGTATGAGCCTTTTTCAGAGTGTAACGTTGCTTAAAGGTTCCCTTTATTGTTACTTGACTGGAGTTTAAAGTTAACACAAAGAAAGCAGAAAATGAGATAAATCTGCCGGAAAATTAACAAAGTTAAACGTAAAGGTACTTTATTGTCACATACACATACATGTAGCGAAATTCATTCTCTGCATTTAACCCATCCCTCAAGGGAGCAGTGGTCAGCCATTTACAGCGCCTGGGGACCAACTCCAGATCTGAGCCAGTGCCTTGATCACGGGCACTGACTGGAGAACCTAGTCTACATGTTTTTGATATTCCGGTGTCACCAGAACAATCCCGTAAGTAAACCGTTGTCGATTTAGACTACTACAATAATAACAAATGTCAGAGTGCTTATGGTGTCATTGACCCACCAAGGCAAAATATCAGTACAGGTTTGGATAATTTACGCATGCATGTGTATGAATGGTCCACTCCATTCGCTGCTGTGTGGAAAAAATAAAAACCGAGGGCTCGGATTACAGTTTTTTCTGAATGCTTAAACCCTAACCGTGATTGTCATAGCACAATTTCTAAAACTATTAATACTTATAGCAAAACCACTCACTGAGTTTGCAAAACTAAAAGCACAAACACTGCTTTGCACTCAGTTTGCAATTTTGTAACACACACTTTGCAACACTGTAGGTACAATCCACTGCACAGCACTCTTTTTGCGGAACTGTAAACACAACTTCCCTAGTTGTTAACCTTTCTTATTTGTGTGTAGAGTTTTGCAAAAATAGCAAATAGATGTGCCTAAGCCATCGAAAAAACTGTAATCCAAGGGCACGGTTTCCTCACAGTTTTACAAAACATAAAGCGTGGATTGTGAATCTATAGGCAGGTTTACAAATTTGTGTGCACGGATTTACACATGGCTCAAATTTTTTCTCAGCTGACACCAGGGGGGCTCCATAGAAAAATGTTCCCAAGCACATAATCCTGGTAGCAATTCAATTAACCTTAAAACATAACTACCTTAACAAATGAGTAATATAAAAACATAATTTATTAGGTCACAGGGCCGGTTAGGACAGACAATAGTAGTTTCGGACTGTGGAAAATGCATCAGTAGGGAGGACTTTTCGATACAACCTCCCTCTTATCCTATTGCATGCTGGGATACGCTCCAGAACCCTGTCACCATAAACAGGAGAAGCAATGCTATAGATCTCTTTCAAACACACACACAAACACACACCCTGCTATCAGTCTTGTAAAATATTATTAATTGCAGTGTGGATGCAGCTATTAATCTCCCTGATCTTAGACTAGACCAGCATGGGGTGTGTGTGTGTGTGTGTGTGTGTGTGTGTGTGTGTGTGTGTGTGTGTGTGTGTGTGTGTGTGTGCGTGCGTGCGTGCGTGCGTGCTAACCAGACTCATCTGTCTCCAGTCTATTGATCCCACTGAGGTTGGTCATTATTACTAGGCTACTGTGGATTGGAATGCTAAGATGTGTGTGTGTGTGTGTGTGTGTGTGTGTGTGTGTGTGTGTGTGTGTGTGTGTGTGTGTGTGTGTGTGTGTGTGTGTGTGTGCGTGCGTGCGTGCATGCGTGTGTGTGTTTGTATATGTGCCTCTATGGTGTGTACATGTCTGCTTCCACTCTGCCTGCCAATAAATCCAGAGGCCACATTGGCACTCAGCACTAATGAAGATGGCAGTCTCTCTCAGTGTTTGTGTGTGTGTGTGTGTGTGTGTGTGTGTGTGTGTGTGTGTGTGTGTGTGTGTGTGTGTGTGTGTGTGTGTGTGTGTGTGTGTGTTGCCTGGATATGTCTGGAAGGAAAAGGGAGTTTTTTTGCTTGCTGATGAACATTCAAGATTGATTTATTTTTGTGCAGTGACAGCACACCCCTATATTAGTGTATGTAATATATTGGTAGGCTACTATAATTTGATTGGTGCTATATCTGTGTGGGCGGGCACTAAATATAGGTATCATTTTAATTCCAATAATAAAACGGGCAGTTAACTAGCTGGGTACCAATATTTTATATTATATTTTTTGTGTATTTTACATCTCTCGTGTGTTTTGTGCTAATGCTTCCTACGTGCGCCTGCTCACACACAGACATGCTAGGAAACATGCACTGTAAAGTTCACGGCTCGATCCAAGACCGTATTATACATCCATGTCCTGAGACTCACTGACAACATCGTTTCTGGTAATAATGTTAAAACTAATGACACAGTATCCACTGCAGTTATCCACTAGTCAAGACACATTTTTATCATTATCAATTTACGACAGCAAACGGATAGTGTTACTGAAGAAGTTATCATTGATAATTAACGTGATCATTTACTAATGTTAGCTAAGTTAACGTAAGTTATGTGTTAGCTAACGACGTTAGCTGATAGTCTCCTCTCCGGCTTGTCATGACAAACGATGTACGTTTCAAATGCCAGGTAACTTCTGTAATTTAAATAGAATACAAGATTATGTTGTAAACAAGATTACAATTAATTATTGTTTGTTTTTCTGTTAACAAGTAATTGCTGTAATTTATACACAACAAAAACCTGTAAAAGGTTTCCTGTAATATACTGTAATTTCTTTTCTACAGTAATTAACAGCACTTTTACTCTCCCCCTGAAGACTCTATACCTAGGCAACTTTTTTGCCAGGTATTTACTGTAAAATCTACACTCAAATTATTTACAGTGTAGTGTGCAGATCGGAGCTTAGTGTGTGAAGAGTGAAGAGCGGAGGTGTTCACAAGGGAAGAAGCTTGGAGTAACGTAACTATGGAGAATATAGCAGATATAAAACACACGGACGAGCCTTTTGAGTTTGATGAACCCGAGTATACAGACAAAGAACTAGCCTCACAAGAGTTGGAAAGAGGGAGCAGCTAAGTGGAACAGCTTGATTTTCGACCCCATGGGGAGAGAGAGAGAGAGAGAGAGAGAGAGAGAGAGAGAGAGAGAGAGAGAGAGAGAGAGAAACTGCATAGACTGTAAATATTAAGTCTATGTTTGAGATATGTTTTCTCTCGTTTGGTGGGTGTGTCTCGGCTCAGGTCACAGGTGATACTCAATCAGCAGAGACGTCTGTAAACTCGTGGTAATAAAACATTTAAAACTGCATCAGCGTTTAATGTTGACATTTGTTTAAGCCATATTACATGAAAGGGTTTAAATTCGAGGTCCGAAAGGCGCATTACTGAAGTATAGGCCTACTCAAGTGTAATATTGTGATTATACAACAACGGTTACCAACAAAATAAGTGCTCAATCTGTATTCATATTGTGGAGCAATTCGCTCTTGAAATACAAAAAACAGAGAGGATTTCTAGTCCCTCCCTGTTTAGTAAACCAGCCAATTTACCGTGGGATTTATCAAACTAAATAAATCCCGCTCGCACATATAAACACAAAACTGCTTTGCTAACTCCAACGTGTTGTAAGTAAGACATCTGCTGAAAAAGTTATTGTATTCATTAGCATGATTGCCGTACTGTTTAGTTCACATACAAACACATAGCGGACCAGACGCAAGCTTTTATTTTGAAAAGCCGAAGCTCGGGGACGGCACCAGCCGGGAGGGCATGAGACGGGAGCATAGACTGTATATTACTAATATCTTATGTTATTAATAATAATAATAATAATAATAATATGAATTTAATATACAGTCTATGGAGTTCTCCAGGCTGCAGCCATACCTGACTCTAATAAAAAGGCAGAGCACTCTCTCCCCATGGGGTCGAAAATCAAGCTGTTCCACTTAGCTGCTCCCTCTAGAGGTCTGGAGAACTTCCGTTGTATAATCTGGATGCTGCGTTTTTTTGTTGCATTTGTTTTTTTGGGTTTGTGTGCTTTTCGTTTTGCATCGTTTCATATTTGCAGTGTGTTTATCTATTTGGTTGTGTTGTGTGTATTTGCAGTGCGTTTATGTATTTGGTTGTGTTGTGTGCATTTGCAGCGCGTTTGCTGAATGCTGCGCATGTGTTGTCAAATTAATGAAGTTGTTTTCTTAATTTGCTTGTGTTTTGTCTATTTGTGTGTGTTTTCTTAAGTTGCAGGGTGTTTGCCCCTGTCGGCCACCGTAGTTAACCGTGGTTAAAACAATCATACTAAAAATAACTTAATGAGCGTGTTGAACGATGTTGTAACCTTATAACATTATCCACCAAGCATTAGCTACTTGTCAATGTAGGCCACTGTAGTAACCTGGATCGATCGATATTGAAATATATCAATAAATTAGGTCTCTGTTGTATTACTGTGTTGCCAAGAGGCAATATATAACATAGGTATAGTTGTTTTTAGACATTTTAATGCAGAATATTACATATTATACCTTGTGACGGCCCCTGTCTGATCCGATGGGGCCTCTCTGTAGGAGTGATACCTCTCTGGTCTTACCCATCTTTGTTTTGAGTTGATTGCAGATCTGGTGCACCTGGGAGCTGTGAGCTGATAAAGCTCCACCTGGTCAGACTACAGGCTCTCTCTTCACTGCAATCCAGATATCAACCATGGCCTGATCATCCTGCCTGCCACGTCTTGTTTTGAGTTTATTTAAGTTACAGAGACACACTTTGTACATTACAAAAGATATGTTTAGTTTATTCTTTTGTTAAATGGAGCTTTCAACTCTAATTTAATCCTGGATAGTGTAATGAATAATAATGCATCATATTTTAATTGTGATATTTTGTGAGAAAAATCTGAATTTGCAACGTAAACAGTAACATAAATTAAAAATGAATAACAACACGTGGAAAAATCAGTTACAAACAGCAGTTAAAATATCAACATTTTTAAGAGGACCAGTTTTTTCCCCAGGTGAAAAAAGCCATTCCATAATTGTAATAATCAGTAGTGTTGCTAGTAATCCCTCATTGCACACAAGGCTAATAATTTAACCATTCACCCTTTGTTTTCTCTTCTGATTATGTGTGACTGATCTATCCTTCATTCAGGCTTTTGCCATATAAAATGCTTAAAGACCATCCAGAATATTTGTGTAAAGTAATGAAAAAGCCTGCATTCTGCATGGTTCTAGTGACTGTGGCAAGCATCAGCTCCAGCTCATGTTTAGGAGGACATCTGGTGGACAGCGGAAGGCAGCACGGGGTCAAAGTCACATGCTGTCATGGACAAACCTTTCTCTTTGGCATTAAAACACAGAAATGTTTGTTTGCTGGTTTCTGCTTTTTCTCTTTTTCATCATCTAGCCCAGGGATCTTCAACAGGGGGTCCTTAGAGTCAATGCAGGCGGGCCTCCAAATCATTGTTAATTTTCTGAAGTGTTTCAGGCAATATTATCTGCTCATATTCAGCCAAATGCTTCAGAACTCATTGGACGGTGCTTCACAGTGCAGATGGACAATGACCCGAAGCATACTGCGAAAGCAACCAAAGAGTCTTTTAAGGGAAAGAAGTGGAATGTTATGCAATGGCCAAGTCAATCACCTGACCTGAATCCGATTGAGCATGCATTTCACTTGCTGAAGACAAAACTGAAGGGAAAATGCCCCAAGAACAAGCAGGAACTGAAGACAGTTGCAGTAGAGGCCTGGCAGAGCATCACCAGGGATGAAACCCAGCGTCTGGTGATGTCTATGCGTTCCAGACTTCAGGCTGGAATTGATTGCAAAGGATTTGCAACCAAGTATTAAAAAGTGAAAGTTTGATTTATGATTGTTAATCTGTCCCATTACTTTTGGTCCCTTAAAAAGTGGGAGGCACAAATACAAACTGTTGTAATTCCTACACCGTTCACCTGATTTGGATGTAAATACCCTCAAATTAAAGCTGAAAGTCTGCAGTTAAAGCACCTCTTGTTCGTTTCATTTCAACTCCATTGTGGTGGTGTATAGAGCCAAAAGGATTAGAATTGTGTCGATGTCCCAATATTTATGGACCTGACTGTAGATTTGCGTAGTAGGTAGATTCATCCTAGGGATTCACTGTGACACATGTATGTTCAACATTAAAACGTGATTTATAAAATCATGCCAACAATATTAGGCTATTTTAATAGCTTAGTATTCTATGCAAAAAAAGGTATGTATAGATTTTTTAGGCCGCCATACATGTTATTGTAGGCCCAGTTTAATATGCTGTTAATTTTATACAATTTATGTCATTTTCAGTTAAGGGGTCCTTGGGTTAAAAAACGTTGAAGACCCCTGATCTAGCCCCAAAGTCTGAGACACCCAAGTTTAGGTTCACCTCATTTAATTTGATTTGTAGTAATTTGCCGGTTGCCATTTTTAAAAATCTGGGTTGAGTGAAGAAATAATTGCGATCGCTATTGACAGTAGCTTGGCTATTTAAAAATTGCAGGTTTATGCAGCATGTAACGCTAGTGACAATTCTCTCTGAACAATCAGTGGTCTGCAGTGTTTTAACTCCAACTTTTTAGTATCAGCTCAGCTCGCTTAGAACAACGACCAAGGTGGTACCAAAAAAGGTACCAGGTACTATTCACATATTTTGCTGATGGAAAACCAAAAAGGAGCAAGTTAAGTAGAGTCAAGTCAAACTATACCATGCAGTGAAAAAGTGCTTTGTTACTTGTGTTTGTTTGTTTACTGGGTAAAAAATAATGCCACTTGTAGTATGCAGTGTGCACTTATTGGATATTTGTGGTGGTTGACTGGAGTTGATTTTGATTTTTATAGAACTTTATTCATCCTGGGGAAAATGTTTAGAGCCAAAGCTGCTCAGTATACATTGTAAAATACATATATACATACTGTATTCAGTACAGACGCATGGGAACATAAAGTACTTGAGTTTATGCACCGATCCGATACCATGCGAAGCCCTGAAGAAAATCTACTTTAAAGTAGTTTATTTATGTTCTTTTTCCGTTATGACTGACTGCCAAACTGGACAATAAAAAAGTTCTATGGCGTTCATTGTTTAACCTGAGCTGGTACTCGGCATCGGCCAATACGCAAGTTCAAGTATCGGAATCGGTTTTGGGAAGGAAAAAATGGTATTGGACCATCTCTAGTATACACATATACACATACTCCCAGACAAAAAAGAAAGAAAGTATACCAATACTATACTAAGACCCAAACTAAATTAAATCAAAATACATTCTAAAAGTATATAAGCATTCAGTCTCCCAAACCAAAGTACACTTTGTTATCTTCTGGCACTCTCTGCAGTTACAGTATGGAGTGTAAATAAATGAGCTCTATGTCTGGCCCTCTGTCTGCATGTCTCTCTCTAAGTCTCTATAGAGAAATCTATAATTCTTTTACAGGATAAAATGAATATTTATAAGCAGTGCTTTCGACTAAAATCAGCCAATCAGCTGACAGCATGGAAGACATAAATCAGCTGACAGCTTGCCTCCTCTTTTCAGTGGTGGCAGTAAATTGCACTGAATTATTTATATTTACATTTTTATATTTAGCTGACGTTTTCATCTGGAGGAAGTAAAATGGTGCAGCGGTGGAGTAAGCTGCTGTTACTATGTACTGAATTCCCACTATTCCCACTAGGTGGCAGTATTAGTTAGATAAATGGACAGGCATTATGCCGGACAACTAAGTAAGGACTGGGGTCCTTTACCACTGCGTTCATATTTCGTAGTGAGTTATTCCAAAGCCAGTCTACGGAAAGCCGTTCCACTCCCTATTCAGCCCCATTGTACCGAATTTGGTTGCAGTTCCACCAGAGTTCCACTGGGGGTGATCGCGGTCCAGTGCAAAATGAATGGGACTCTATGGCGCTAGACAGCTAAATTTGTCTCTTTTGCCTGATTGTCTTTGAGAAATCTCAGATTTGATTGTAGTTTTTGCAAGTTCAACATGGATTATAGGTCGAAAGTTGAATGAACGAGTACTTATGTCGTTTCAATTTCTTACAGGTTGAGTCGTTGTTGCCCATAACACGATAGCATTCTACTAATGAATTCTGATTGGTCAGTGAAGGACTGATTACGATCGGAGATCCCGCTTGACGGCATCCGAAGCAGAACCAGAATGTCAGAGTGAATATTCCGGCGTGGTCTTGAAAACATTAGCAAACCTCTTTCTAGCACGTGTATTGACAGGGAGAGCCTAACCTGTCAGCTGTGTTGTCGATGCCTCGAGAGAACAAAGGAAGTGACTCAGAGCTTTAAGCAGTATCTCTGGCCGTATACGTGTATGACGTCATTGACATTTTAAAAGGCTTTTTAGAACAAAAAAGCCACTTTAAAAAAATCGAACACCAGCAGCAGTGTGTATTTTCTTAGCCTCCCCTTTCGAATGTAACATTCAAATTACTAGACAAAAAACTATATTCTGAGAAAAGTGGATTTTGAGGGGTATAGCTCCATAGAGTCCCATTCATTCTGCACTGTTCTGTGAGCGCCCCCTATATGGAACTCTGGTGGAACTGCAACCAGTTCAGAAGCCGGAAGTAATGAGAGTGGAACTTCTTCCCTTATTAGAAATTCTTCGGTTATTCCCAAGGGGGAAAGCTTCTCCTCGGAACGCGTAGCTCCTATGGCGCCATTTTGATGCTAACAAGCCATCACCCCCCGTTAGCATTCCATTGACTGCCATTCATTTTGGCGCCACTTTGACAGCGAATAACTTTACATCTGAAGCGTTTAAAGACTCTATTTGTCCATTGTTTATTTCTAAAGAAACACAACAATGTATAAAAGGCTCCATTACCTCACGTTATGGCTCCGTAGCAGGCGTTTTTGTAAAAATAGGCTAACGATTGTGCCATAACCACGCAACTTACTGTCGCACAGTAGAGAAATTACTGTACAGTATAGGAGAAGCTCGCAGGCAGTTTCGACTCACATTAGCTGTTTAGGTTTAATTACTAATGTTAACTATAATTTTAGTTAGCAATAATTAGCCTGTGCCTATGTTATCTCCTTACATATACCTACGCTCTCTGTCTCTGCAAGATTCGGAATGATTGAGATTTCTCTTGGCACAACTACCAGAAGACTTACAACTTTTGGTTGCTCACGTCACATTTACGTCTTCGAGCTCAGTTAGAGGCTGCGCAGTAATGTTCAGCCATCACCGGAAAAGTGCTTCTAATATCCTTCATTGGTCTCCATCCAGAGCAACGGGATCTATTGGTCCATGTTATATATGTCAATGGTTATTCTACTCGGTACAGCCAAAGAATGAACATTGTATGCGTGAATGAGCACATGTAAGTTTGATAAATAACCAGAACCCATGTTTCAGTTACTTTGATGTTCTGTGGCAGATCTTTACTGTGTTTAAGGACGATTTAGAGAGTTTGATTGTTGTTGATATTTCTGTGAGTAGATTTAATACTGTTTCTACACCGCTGTTATTAAGCTAATGCTAACATGCTAATGCTAACGCGTTAATGCTAACGATGTGAGATGCTAATCTGTGAGTGTAGCTAGTATATTAAGATAGTTGATGCTAATGTGACAGTTTTATATTCATTTCACATATATGACATACATTTATTTTACTGTCATATTGACTCACTATTGTTTTCTACTCTGATTATTGTTTCAGATACCATACATACATACATACATACATATATACCATACAGGCATCATACTACCTTCCTACATAGACAGGAAGCTGTTCCTACTGTTCAAACCATTGTACCAGATTCTGAACGCCAGTAAAGTTTAAGTGGAATCAAGACCTCTGCCCCCTTGTGTCTATCTCTCTAACCGGAGACCCATTGTAGATGAGGAGCCGGCCTACAGCTGTTACGGATATACATATTCATCCTGCTAATAATTCTTATATTGGTCCTTTGAGCCGGATATCTTCACCTACAGTGGAACAGAATGGCAGAAAAAGAAGCAGCAACAGTAGCAGAATCACTACTCGGACAGAGACGGAGCAGACATCTTCCTGCACACCTGCAAGATTATCAGGTGAACCTACCTCAAACCTTGCTCAGGTCTAAACCTCTTAGTGCCAGCACTCCAGAACTGCGGTCATCAAGCGGAGAACCAGCATACTCTCTGACAGGTGACCAGTTACCAGCAGTGCTCGGGCACCAGATGAGATTGGATCAGAGACCACAGGATGTAGTAAGCAAAGCAAAACTGTCAGCTCTCTCTAGTCAGCTGAGTGGAGGTTTAGGACTTCAGCATTTCCGACCAGAGGAAGGGCAGCACGGAAGTGAAGCAGATTCAGAGGAGGACGGCTCCCTATCTGTTGGCTCTATCAAATTCCACACACTTCTGCATAGCTCCCACACACCTGCCTATATTCCCATATCTACACAAGTGAGTAATATTGCTTGGGATTATCTCCCACCTTCTGCATTGCGGCCAGGGCAGTTCATCAGGATGGGCAGTATCTACACAGCCAGGCTTCCTACCAGCATCAGCCACTTCACACCTAAACTACGGTGCACCAACAGCAGCTGTACAGCAGGTTTGTCAGCTACCACCAACATGGTCATCAGCGCCATACACCCTACCACACAACGTAGCCAGTGGATTAGTGCCGTCCTATCCCCCAGCTCAGGCAGTTACTCAGCCGTTGCAGCCTTCCTATCATCTGTCTTATCCTCCTCAATATGCCGTAGCACACATGCAACCAGGCTCAACAGTTGTTTACCAACGTTACAGTCATTCACTACTGCACCTCCTCTGCCTATGTAGCCTGTTCCAGTACCGGCACTTCCAAAGTTAACAAACAACAGTGAAAGGGAGTTTACAGATCTGAAAATGGCATTGGATCATCTCCTGAACCCACATGCTGAGCTGTCAGAACATAACAAGTATAGGGAGCAGCTGGTGCTGGAAGAAGCCCGCCTAATTGCACAGGCTTGCCACCATCATGCTCAACCCTACACTGCTGCAATGCAAGCCCTACAGCAGGAATATGGACAGCATCATCAGCTCGCCCAAGGGGAAATTGCTGCAATCTTGAATTCACCTGAAGTCAAAGTAGGGGACTTCAAAGCCTTCTAAAGTTTCGCCCTACGTGTTGACTTGTTGGTAGGGATGCTCACCTCTCTAGAGAGCCCAAATGGACTGGAGTTGACGTCAACAGGCCATGTGGATAGGCTCCTCAGTAAGCTTCCAAGAAATCTGAGGGACAGCTTCATAGAGCATCTGCAAGTACGTGGTCGACTGCGAACACAGGGCCTTAATCCTTACAATCTCAGAGACCTTGCAGGGTGGTGAAGGTGAAGGCTGAAGCTCAACGGATGTCCAAATCGTGTCAACCAAACCAAACCGAGAAGCCGCTAATGGCGAAAAGGGACAAGAACGCAGCTTCACCAAAGCAAAGGACTCAGTGACCATCTACCATGGTAGTGACACCTCCCAGGCTGAGCCTATACCACTTACGTTATCAACACCCCCGACGCTGAAAACAAAGAAATACAGACCGAGAGTCTGCCTCTTTTGTAAGAGTAACGATCACTATCTTTCACCATGCCCAACGATTATGACCCGGACAGCAGATCAGATAGAGACATGGATTACAGAGGGTAGAAGATGTCGTAAGTGTGGTCGCACCAGCCATGAGGCTGGCACATGTACACTAAAGAAGCCATGCAGTGAATGTCAGGAGATTCACCTTCATGTACTGCACTTCATCGCTAAGCCAAGTTCAGGTGTCTACCTCATCACCCCAGTGGAGGGAGCATCACTTACCCCTATCAAACAAGTTGCAGGTGTCTATCTGAAGGCCGTTCCCATCATTGTGAGTAATGGAAAGAAATCATTGCATACTTATGCAATTCTGGATGACGGCGCTGAACGTACCATCATTCTCACAGAGGCGACACACCATCTTGGGCTTGCAGGAGAACTTGACTCCATTGCCCTGAGAACAATAAGACAGGACATTGATCACATCAAGGGGTCATCTGCCAGTTTCCACATAGCATTACCGGCTCAACCTGACAAAGGACATGCCATCATAGGGGCATTCTCTGCTAACCGCCTGACATTGGCTGAACAGTCGTACCCGGTGCCTGCTTTGCAGAGGTGCTACTGCCACTTGAGAGGAATCCCGATCCAGCCCTTCAGCAAAGTGCAGCCACTTCTCCTTATCGGAGCCGACAACATGCACCTGATTGTGGCCAAGGAACCTGTACGTCTCAGCCCTAGTTGGGGACCAGTAGCAGTACACACAGAGCTTGGCTGGACTCTCCAGGGGCCTGACGGACTCATGCCTCATCAAGTGCCAACCAACTGCTACTTTACCTGCTTCAGACCAGCTCCTGATGACCTTTATCAACACGTGGAGCATTTGTGGCAGCTCAATGTCCTGCCCTTTAGGAGCGAGAAAATGGCAACACGGTCACATCAGGACCAAGAGGCTGTTAATCTCCTGGAGGAGCGCACAATTCGTGTGAAGGATGGTGACACTTTGAGATATGCTACGCCATGCTGCGTATCAAAAATGCACCTCTACTGAGAGCACCTGTTGACGTTGTAATGCCAACTCTGCGGCGTACGGAAAGGAGACTGGGAGGCGACCCGGCCAAAGCTCTCATCTACGAGGCAGAGATAAAGAAGCTCATTGATGCAGTGTGTGTCCAAAAGCTCAGTCGAGAGGAGCTTACCCAGACACGTGAGTCGTGGTTTATTCCACATCACTTGCTTGAACACAACGGAAAACACAGGCTTGTGTTTAATTGCTCCTTCACTTATCAGGGACTCTCCCTCAATGACCAACTCAGTCCAGGTCCAGCTCTTAGTCCGTCACTGCTTGGGGTGCTCTTGAGGTTCAGAGAGCATTCTGTGGCAGTGAGCGGCAACATTAAGGCGATGTTCCACCAGGTGTGCCTGTTACCCGAGGACCAACCCCTGGTGCATTTCGCCTGGAGGAACCTAAGATGGAATGAGCCCCCAGACGTCTACCAGTGGAAAGTCCTGCCATTCGGCACAACCAGCAGCCCCTGTTGTGCTACCTTCGCACTTCAAAAGCATGTGAAGGATCATGCAGCTGGAAATGAGGAACTTTTTGCAGGCTCTAGAAGAGTCATTCTACGTCGACAACTGTCTCCGGAGCCTTTCCACTGTTGCAGCTGCTACACTCTGGTGGACAAAATCCGCAACCTGCTGGAAACTGGTGGGTTTGAGATCCGTCAATGGGCAAGTAATGATTTGTCAGTTGTCTCTCATCTCCTTGCTGAAGCTAAATCCAAAACCACGACCTCTGGCTTCTGGAGAAGCACTCCGACCCACAAGAACTGGCTCTAGACTGAGTCACTGCCTTTCTGATAGGCTTGGCTACAAGATCAGACCGCTAGAGACATTAGCGCCTACCATGCGCACTATGTACCGTGTGTTGGCCACCCAGTACGATCCCTTAGGCGTGATCATCCCATACACTACATGGGCGAAGGTTCTGATCCAGAAGTTATGAGCAAAAAAGAGGGACT
Organism: Sander vitreus; assembly: GCF_031162955.1. Lineage (NCBI taxonomy): Eukaryota > Metazoa > Chordata > Actinopteri > Perciformes > Percidae > Sander > Sander vitreus. Next base: position 2,218,846 of record NC_135869.1, on the reverse strand, counting down.
GGGATGATCCCAACCTCCCATCTGATCTCTTGGCAGCATGGGTCAACTGGGAGAAAGAACTACCAGACTTGGCGAACATTACATTGCCTCGGAGGTACGCACCACGACAGTTCGACCCATCAGACACAGAATACGATTTAAATGTTTTCTGTGACGCATCTGAGCAGGCTTATGGATCTGTGGCCTACTTGGTGATGGTGAGTGCAGGTAAGGTTCATGTCGCTTTAGTGATGGCCCACTCACGTGTCGCTCCAAAACGGCAATTATCAATGCCATGACTTGAACTCTGTGCAGCGTTAACAGGGGCCCAGGTATCTTCCCTCCTGCACAAGGAGCTCACGTTACCACTAAAGTACACCCATCTCTGGACTGTTTCAACGACAGTCTTGTCCTGGCTGAAATCCGACTTCTGTTGCTTCAAGGTTTTCGGCGGCACCAGAGTCACAGAGATACAGGAGTTAACTAACCCTTGTGATTGGAGATACGTCGATTCAGCCAACAACCCGGCAGATGATGTCACCAGAGGCAAAACGCTGGCTGAGCTCACAATCCCAAACCGCTGGATCCAAGGACCTGCATTCCTCTGGGGCTAGAGCTTAGATCGGGCCCAAAAAATCAAGCCCGACCCTACCCGAGCCCGTGCACGTTGCGTCCGAACCCGGCCCGGCCCGACACATTAACTGTAATTATGAGCCCGAGCCCGATTTAAACCTAAATTTTTTTAATATGTGGGCCGTTATAACTGACATTCTCAACTACAATTCCGATTTGTTTGAACTACATAAATCTGTTTAGAATTATCTTAGTGAATAACGCAACAAGGACGATTCCTTAAAGAATCATTAAAGTATTTGACATAAAGCTGCTGCATCCAGGGCCCGAACAGGTATTTGCGGCGCCAATACTGGGTTCTCCGGGGTCGTCAGGCTATCAAGCAACACCAGAGGACATGTGTGGACTGCCAAAGATGGAGAGGCAAGCCAGCAGTGCCAGTTATGGTGGACTTGCCACCGGCACGCCTGTGGCTTTTCCAACCACCATTCTTCTCCACAGGAGTGGATTGCTTCGGACCTTCAAGTGCCTAACAACGAAATGCATACACCTGGATCTGATCAACAGCATTGATTCTGATGCCTTTTTGCTAGCCCTCAGACGTTTCATCGCCCGTCGCGGCACTCCATCTGAGATTCTGTCCGACCAGGGGACAAATTTCAGAGGTGCAGAAAGAGAACTGAAAGAGACCTTCGCTGCCATGGAGCCTCAGGCAGGTGAAGGTCTAGCTAAGCATCAGATCACGTTCAAGTTTAACCCACCTGGGGCCCCTCACTTTGGGTGCATATGGGAGCGGGAAATCCGTTCCACTAAGACTGCTCTACAGGTTGTCATGGGGACCGAAGCTCTTCCTGAGGAAGTCCTTCTTACACTGCTGATCGAGGTGGAAGGAATGCTTAACTCTAAACCGTTGGAATATGTGTCAGCTGACGCAGCAGATCCAGACCCTGTGATGCCAAATATGCTGCTAATGGGGCGGCGGGACGCCTCTTTGCCACAAATATCATATGCTCCCACCACTGTCACAAGGAAACGGTGGCAGTATAGCCAGGTGATGGCAGATCACTTCTGGACACAATTCATCAGGAGCTACTTACCACATCTTCAGGTCTGTCAGAAATGGCAGCAGCCGACCCTGACACAAAGACACTGATACATCCTTTCATCCATCCATCTTCGTCCGCTTATCCGGGGTCGGGTCGCAGGGGCAGCAGCTCTAGTAGGGGACCCCAAACTTCCCTTTCCTGAGCCACATTAATCAGCTCCGACTGGGGGATCCCAATGCGTTCCCAGGCCAGGTTGGAAATATAATCCTTCCACCTAGTCCTGGGTCTTCCCCGAAGCCTCCTCCCAGCTGGACGTGCCTGGAACACCTCACTAGGGAAGCCCCAGGGGGCATCCTTACCAGATGCCAGAACCACCTCAACTGGCTCCTTTTGACGTAAAGGAGCAGCGGCTCTACTCCAATCTCCTCACGGATGACTGAGCTTTTCACCCTATCTCTAAGGGAGACGCCACGCCAGCCACCCTCCTGAGGAAACCCATTTTGGCCGCTTGTACCCTGGATCTCGTTCTTTCGGTCATGACCCAGCCTTCACGACCATAGGTGAGGGTAGGAAGGAAAACTGACTGGTAGATCGAGAGCTTTGCCTTCTTGCCTTCAAAGTGCAGCCCTGGGCGGAGGCCAACACTCACCTGAAACGAGTCCGACTTACTGCCGAGAACCCAGACGCAGCTCTCGCTTTAGTCATGCAGAGATTGGATGGCCCTGAGAAGGGGCCCCCCCCCCCCACCCTATACTTCTGCAGCACCTCCCACAGTATCTGGTGGCGAACGGTTTTCCAGAAGCACCTTGGTGCTGACCGGAAGTCCTTCTCCATGTCTTCTCCAAACTTCTCCCACACCCACTACTTTGCCTCTTTCACGGCAGAGGCTGCAGCCCTTCGGGCCCTTCAGTACAAGTAGCAGTTGGTATGATAAACAGTGGCAATTATAGTACCAACAATAGAACTATGACTACAACTAATAGTAGTAGCAGTGCAGGGTGTCGAGCAGGACCACAGCAGCAGCTGCAACCACGATTTAGTTGCTACCCCAATCCCTTTCACCTATTACGTAATTAGTTGGGTGTAAAACATCAATTCCATGACCATCTGGCTAAGATGTTTTGATGATTGATTTGACATCTATGGACCTTTTATGAAAAATTAAGCCACCAGGGCCTTCCCAAAAATTCTGGGATTTTTTTTGCTAGAGGGCCAATCCAAGATGGCCGCCGGCTGCCATCTTGAAAAATTTACTTTTAAACCAGAGCACCTAGAATCATGTATGAAGACACTCATATAAGTTTTACATTACAACATTATTTTGACCCAGAAATCCAAGATGGCCACCATCTAGGAGCGTGAAAACGTATCTTTTGAACGGGAAGGTAAGATGTTTTTTAGTGAACATTCTCTATAAAAGACACCTTTTAAATTGTACTTTTAAAACTATATTTGATAATTTATTGTATGACGTCACAGGGGTTGGTCTGAGTCTCGCATTGCCAGACCTATGTAATTTCCCCACTTCCCCCACTGCTGCATCGAGGAGTCAACCTCTATATATGGGCAGCCGCTCTACCAACTGAGCTATCCGGGCGCCCGGAGAGACCGTATCTGCTGCTAAAGGACTCGTGAGATATCTGAAACAATCTGGCCTGGTTGCACAATTATCAAAGAGACAGATGGGGGAGACATGATTTAGCACAGTTTACCTCAGACTCAAGTCAGTGCAGGACATATACCCAGAGCTACGGGAGAAGCTGGAGAGGCATACCTTTCTCCCCACACAATTAGGCTAATAAAGTAATGATTAAAAAAACACAAATGCTTGATCAAGGGCACGGCCCAGCCTGAGGATAGTGGCGGGAAATATCGGCCCTACCCGGCCTTTGGGTCGGGTCGGGTCAAGTTCGGGCTCGGACAGAGAATCTAAACTCTATCCCGGAGTGGAACTGGATTATTCAAACGGCGCATCATACAGTGTTGATTGTTCCCTGTCTCAGCCTCTTAGCGGCTTATGGTAGTTTCAAAGAAGTTGCTACACCTTTTTCAAATTTTCATTTACATTTTATTGTGTATTTTTAACATGATGTCATACATCATGTACACACAAATGTAAAATAAAATTGTATGTTAATTGAATTATTTAATTTTAATATTGGCAGCAGTAGACTACCATATAGAAGATTAGAGAAAGAACTAATTTGTTTCAAACAACAAAATAAAACTTTTTTCCTTGAGACAGGAAGTGTTCTTTCTCAAAGGGTAAAGAAAAATTATGAAAAACCCTTTGCACGTGACGTCACGCTCCACTCGTGCAAATTATGAACGCCATGATGGACGGCGGAAGAGCTATATATATATGCTGTAGATGGACGGCAAGCTAAACTCGTACGTTTTCGTTCGTGTTTGTGTTCTCACATTCACAATCTGCAGAGTAATCCTCACCAACACAATCTGCAGAGTAATCCTCACCAACACAAGCATGCAGAGTAATCGTCACCAACACAAGCATGTGTATGTATTGCCTTTCTGTTTTAAATGAGTGATAAATAAAATGATCCTCAACCAGCTAGCTGCCGTGCTAACCAGCTGTCCTGCTAACAGGTCCAACCCATGGATGTATCCAACCCGACGATGACCCACATAAATAGCTAACATCGGTTATTCACTGACTTAGCTACATATCCAAAAAAGAAAGCCATTCCCTTGATCATTTAACTCACATACAAAAAATATCGGTTAAATTAAAGATGACATGGCACAAAAATAGCTTCAAAAAGGCCAAAAAAACGAGTTAATTGCAGGTCTGCGGAGTTCCTACCCTGGCTAGCTGACGAGCTAGCTGCAGCTAGCTTTGGACTGCTCGCTAGCTGCTGCCCATAGCATCGTAATATCCACCGGTCAAATCTTCACATAGGCTACACAGCGAATGTAACCACAGATAAGAAGATGGCTAGATGTTACAATTATGTGTGGTTACTACTGATCATATACACTCTGTGATTTACTGCATGGATTAACGTGTGATAGATAATTAACACATAGTGGTACAGATCGTGTGGACTGACGTCGGGTAGACTCTGTGATTTAATGAGGTCCGTGAAAACAGAGGGAGAAAGAATTAAGGGTCGGTTTTACATAACATTTCAATTATCTTGTTAAAATCTTTGAAATGACTACTGCTTCTCCTTCATTTAAAATCCAGAATCTATAAATATAGGTTGAACTGCTGTTTCTGATGTCACAAACTATTTGTTATGTCACAAATCATGCTTGTAGGCCCACCCCATGAAAATGGGATTTTGAATGAGCACATAGAAATGTTCTACTTTCAGCTGATGAGTGTGAAAACATCATTCTATAGTGTCAAACTCTGCACATAATAAAGCGCAAACATTCAAGTGTAGGAACAAGAAAAACATATTTTTGAGTGGAGGGGAACTTTCACTACAGTTTTGAGGTATACTTGCAATTCTATTGTCTGCTACTTTATGCTTACTCCACTACAATTCAGAGGGAAAGTGCACTCCACTACATTTATTTGACAACTTTTGTTATAGAGTCCAGAACTTTAATATAAATGAATGTTACATTCAAGCCCTTGCCAAACTAGTTTACACAATGCTAGCTGCCAGGGAAAGCAGCTCAGTATACCGGAGTTGTGGTGCTAGGTTACTGGTGACTTTCCCGTGCTGGAATGTTGACGATACAACTTATTCATACTCAGAACAAGTAGTTTATTATCTCCACAACAATGTTGTTTTTTCCTTTCATAATGCCTTCGTACGATTCTCTCAAATTTTGACCTTACTTTTCTTGGGAAAAGAGATGGACAAATTAACTCAAACTTTATTTTTCACTTGCAACACTTTCTGTCAACTGACACTTCTAATTTACTCACCCTTTACACATAAATTGGCACTCCCTTTTCATTTAGTGCTTAAAATTATACTTAAAACATCTTCCAACACTTCAATTTCAACTGCTATTTCAACAACTTTGAGAAGTTGCATTTCGACTGCCATGTTTCACTATTTAAACTGTTTAGTTTAGTTTTAGTGTTTCAACTCCAAAATTTCATGTGAATTTTCTTCAATAAAATGTAGCCTTTTCTAGTCTTAAAATGTATCTATTTTTCATATTATAGGAAGAAATAGATCAATAATTATTTAAATCTCTAATAAAATGGGAAGTTGTCATTATTTTATCTACCTGAAATTAGCTTCTGAAATGCAAGTTCTAATAAAATAATTGTGTGTCAAGTAGGCTAAAGCTAATTGTGGCTGTATCGGTTGGTAATTTATACATTCTTAGAAACAAAAGAATGTTACATAACTGTGTAGACAAGGTTTAATGCCAAACATTTTCTAACTTCATGGGCCCTCTGTGATCCAGTTTTAAATGATGGCATATTATGGGGTAATAAGTTGTTTATATATTACATCTTCCAAAATAACAGTATATGGTATATATGTACATAGGATACTGGATGTGCTTTGAAAGGTCGCTCCTATTAAACTCGTAATTCCTGGCTACACTGTCCAATAAAATTAATGAAAGTTCCTTTAGTCCCGCCTTTTAAACCTTTCGGCCAGTCAAAAACATTGTAATTCGATAACGCTCTATCTGATAGGCTAGAGTGGCGATGAATGAAGAGGGTTCGCTCTGACCAATGGGCGTTTAGGACGTAGACGCTGAGCTTATAAATGACAAGGTGACAGTCTGCCCCATTCTACATTCATTGACTGCCGCTGTGTGCGAGAGCAGCTAATCCCGGACCCTCCGAAAGCCGTAACAGACCGGTAATATTTACTTTTCATAGCTCTTACACTTACTTGTACTTACTTTTGCGCGTGCTATAAATGCATGTGCGTCTCACTTTTAAACCTCACGTGTGAGTCGTCAGGAAACGCTTGTAAAGCTAGCTGGCATTGCTAACATTCAGGGGCTAGCTAAGTTAGCAAGCTAGGTCGGCCTTTCAATGACTTAATTCCTGGAATTGACTTTTAAGATAATTAGTACGTGTGCTCTTTGTGTACCTATGTGACAGTCAATGGAGCAGTAGTAACACGGTGGTAAAGTGCATTCGGCCAGACGCTGTGGTTGTTGTCCGGCTGGTGCAAGCATCGGGTCATACACCGAGCACAGCGCGGCCAAGCTGCCTTGACAGACACTTGAATGTAAAATGTCTGACACTCTGGGCCTACCGTGGTCTGAATCAGTCCGCCGCTACAAGGACATCCCTGTCGGAGACCTGTGGTGTCATGTCGCCCCTTGTCATTGCACTACAGCACGGTTAAGGTTTATTGTAGCAGAGAGTGCACCGTGCCTGCTTTCCAGGCCCGATGTGACAGTATGTGGCTCATTTTTGACCTTCAAGTCTGCAAGCTGGTTAGCTTAGCAACTTAGCTTAGCTCCTACGCTTCTACTAGGACAGCAAACCAAACCCAGGTCTAAACAGGTGACACAATCAAGCGACCTAACCTTCCTTCTGGCCTTGCGAGACTTAAAATCGAATTGGGTTTTAGAAAATTCTGGGATTTACCGAACCCCACATCTTGCAACACCCCTTCCAAGCAGAAATGCCTTAAAGGTTTCAGCTGAAAGTGGGAGTGTTAAAGCCATTCATTCTGTAGCATGTGTGAATATTTAGCGGTTTATGTAGAGTTGATCCTTGCTGTAGTCGAAGCAATTGGATTAGCCTTATGTCTGAGCTGGCCAGGAGGAACAGACAGGATTGCTCCTCTATTAACTTGCTGCTATACTTGACCTTTGCATACTCTGTATTTTCTTCTGGGATTTGGGGCATTATCCTTAAACTGGTTAATTTCACATGGAAGACTTGTGTACACTAAAACGAACGTACTTACTAGGCTGAACAATTTTTTTATTTTTTTAATATACAATTCCCTGAAAAGTCACCTGAGTTATAAACCAGACTTCCCCTTGGGAAGTGGATCAGTGTATTGCTCTCATCGTGGCATTAAGATGAAGCTCAAGAAATGTAGATTATCAATTTCTACACGTAAGATCTATATAGTTGTACAAATAGTCCGTCCGTCAACACCTGTCTGACAGCTGTTGGTAGTTTACTAGTTGCTCGGGTCTATAACTAAAAGGTTCAAGGTTTGATTCCTCAAACAGCCTTTTAACCAGTACATTTAAATCGTCTACTTGATCAGCTAGAGGTGACTGTGCATGAGAACACTGACTACAGATGTAAACTGTTTATTCTCTCTCCAGCTTCCAGCCATGTATGCCTGCGCCAAGTTTGTCACTTCTCCTGCTGTGGTACGTGATTATATATATATATATATATATATATATATATATATATATATATATATATATATATATATATATATATATATCATATATACATATATACATATATACACACACACACACACACACACACACACACACACACACATATATACACAAAAAAAAAACTGTAATGCAGCTTAAATGTACCTTAATGAAAATGGCATAAACCAGCCTGTGGAACCCAAAATGTTACATTTAAGTGACATGACACCAAAGGATAGATCAAGAGTGTTATGGCTGCATCCTTATTTATCTTCAAGGACACAGTTGTTATAAAGCACAGCCATGTTTTGTGACAGTTGAACAGTTCATGGCATTTCCATGTCAGCTGACCCTGCAGCATGTAGGGCATCTTCACCATGGAGGTGTTGTGGAGGACAAAGTTCCATTTTTACATTGGAAACTCTGCTTATGTTCTGTCAGTTCTGTTAAAAGGAGTGCAAGTTGGGTAGTCATAATGTAGTTCTATGGGTGAGCTCAAAGGGAAATTGATGCAGAAATGCTATATTTTCAGTCTCGTTCACTGCTTTGCAAAATTGCTGACAATGGGCCAATTATAACCAGAGATTATGGGATGGATGGTAGAAACGGTGTTACAAAATCTCTACAGATTTACAGATCACATCGACTCACAATGTGTATATGTAGCTGCAACGGTGTGTTCATTTATTGATCAAATAGAATTGTCAGACTTGAAGGACGGGGGGGTTAATGTCATCATATTAACAATCTGGTGTTAGAGCGGTTATGGAGTGTAATAAAAGTTGACTAAAGTATATTAAGAATATGGTTTACTAAATGTATTCAGTGTGATGGATTTAATTTGGTAATTAATCACAACTTCGCCTTAAACAAATTCTCTTGATGCACTTCATAAGTCTCGTCTCAGTTGACATATTGTACTATTTTCAACCCCAGGGAAGGTTCAAATAGTTAAGTATTTTAAATAATGAAATCTTATAGAAAATTTCCATTTTTAAGCACACTATATACCTTAAATTTCCAAAAATACACAATTTAATGTAATTCTATTACATCAGTTAACTTAAGTATGTAGTACATGTGAAATGTTGATTGTTAGTTTTGGTATTTTGTTTTTGGTCTTTGCAATAGAAAATGTATTAAGGGTGACACATTGTGGAAGTGTGCTAATATGGTTTTGTTTTGTTTGTAGCTGCGTGGGGGGTCCAGAGTCCTCGCCCGGCCAGTCTCAGTCTCCCTCTTCAACAGACCTGAAGCCACAGTGGAGCAGCAGGTCAGTTCTTTGAACTTCAATAATCCTGCACCTAATTGTGCTAAAATGGCTTTTGCCTTCTTGTCAACACACCTGACAAATACTGGGATGTGCATAGGGATGACCAATATAATCACTATTGCAGTGTCTTACACAGATTCTGACTAAATAGCTGTGGTGTGAAAGGATGCTGCACTATTAAGCAACATATCTATGAATGCGTATGTAGTTTACTAATGGTTTCCAGCGTCACAATTTATCTGCCATCTTACCATTGTATTTCTTTAGTGGAATTGGAATCATGATTTTGGTGTGTGCTTGCACCCCTCACATCTAGTTTCACTGCAGTAGGTCAAATTCCACTGTGGTACAAGGTACTGTTATCGCTGACATACAGTGGATGCATTAGAATTATAATTTTTATAGTATATTTTTTTTCTCCTTTACTACCTCCTCTCAGGCCCTGTTGCCTGTCAGCCAGTCCACAGTCCTGACCCGCTCCTTCCAGACCAGCGCTGTGTCCCGGGACATTGACACTGCCGCCAAGTTTATTGGTGCTGGTGCTGCCACAGTGGGTGTGGCCGGCTCAGGGGCTGGAATCGGAACAGTGTTCGGCAGCCTTATCATTGGCTATGCCAGGTAAGGTTTTTAACTGATCAGCCATTTGGAGGATTTTCTCCGTTCAGCCCTAGTGTTGCTCAGTGTTTACATCTTTGACAATCCCTGATATCACTTAATTCATCTTTAAGAACAGTTACTTGAGAGACAATCCGTGACCTTTTTTTCTTTTCTTTTAAAAGCCTTTCCAAACATTTACCTGAGATGCTGGGCGTGTTTACATGGGACATCCCGCTTCCCGCACCATTTCTGCAATCACTAACCTATTGCATGGTCCCTTCAAGCAATTCAGATAAGAACTAGATTTTTAATCTAGCAGAAAATAAAATGCTGACTGGGCAAGTGTGTGTCTAAATCTAAAAACAATAGGATAGTTTTACTTTCAAAACACCAGGAAGCTTAAACATTGACATTCATTATGAATGAGACCTGGTGTTGCAGCTGCCCACTGAGCTACAGCGCAAAGCTGGCCAGCGACACTAACAGAAACTTAGAAAAGTGTCCTTGAGCAAGACATGACACTGAACTCAAAGTTGCACCCCATGGCAGGCCAGCACCTGTGTGTGTGTGTGAGAGATTGAGAGGCAAATTGTAAAGTGCTTTGTCTGGTAAGGTAGAAAAGCGCTAATACCATTACCACATTTTGTTCGCACAGATTAAAAGAATAAATTAGTATAGTAAAATAATTACTTTCATAGTTGTCATTCCATGTGAAGTAAAATAAACTAGCCAGCTGGTGTAGCTTGACTGGCATGTGGTTAGACTCGTGGATCTAAGGATTACAGATTTGGGCCAATGTAAAATGGGATTACTTTTCAGAAATGCAGTTTTCAACAAATGTAAATCTACAGTATGTGCCCTGTAAACGTAGCCTCGGAACCAGACGAATCTGCCGAGCTCATGTTTCATTTGCTCTGGCAGATAAGTCTCGCACACTCCCTTGGGTTTGTAATTTTATTTTTAGATGAGTTTCCAGCCGGAGAGAACCTGCAAATGGTGGTTGCCAATCACAACCATTTGGGGCAGATTTAAGTGATTTTTGTCAGAGGATGAATGTAGTTAGCATTGGACATAAAGGGCTTGCTTATGTTGCTCCCCTCATTTTCAGGTTGTAGTCATAAACTAGCAGGAGCTTTGGTTGCTCGATGTATTGATCAACATTGATTGGTTGTTTGCTGTGCATGTCACGCACTAGCAACTGTACCTAAAACTCGTAAGATCGGTTGAAATTGCGTAACACAGACAGACTTCTCTTGTAGATGGGTGTAACGTTACCAGCTTTGTGGCACTGAACCGTAGCTGGGGGAAACCCCTGGTTCCTTTAGGTTACCGCAATTAGCCTTAGCCAGGTTGGAACAGTCTGGCGGTGACTGGTTGGGAGATGTTGTGATAACATTGCCTTAAACAGGTGCTTTATTTTAAATACCATCCAAATATTTTTAATCGAAGGAATCAGTCATTCATTTTAGTTAAACTGATTGTACTGATTTTTATTTGTGTATAAATCAGGGGATCAGAGCGGTCTTCCTCAAATTACATAATAAATTAAAAACCTAGTGGTCAAACAGAGGAAAGAAATACAAGACAACTTTCAGTATTGATAGTGAGGTTTTGTCAGGGCTTCACATCTGTACAGATATTAAGAATCCTCACATACCACTTAACAAAAGTCTGTGTTGCTGAATACTTAATATATAAAACAGTCCACTTTAAACGTACAGTAAACTGTAGTTTATGATCTGTAATATGGAGGTATTCAATACCTCTGACTACTAAACGGCACCATCAGCCGCACGTATTAGCAGAAAAAATCTTCAAATTGTGTGTGAAATACAGTCGCACTGTACACCATTTTAGCTGTCAGCATATTAACAGGGTTTAAGCCAGCTGCTAGCTAACGGTAGGTTAACCTTACCTGCTGCTAGTGTAAGGTTAACTAGCGTCACATGCAGCAATGTTTCTTTTGCCTAGAACTGTTTCGGAGCATCAGAGGGCAGTGCAGGCATTTAAGTCGCACCCAAATCCGCTTTACTATTTTGGTCCAGTAGATGCCGGTCGTTAAGGCACCGGTGCCATTTTAGCACCAGGTCTCGGTACCCAACCCTAGACTTTATTCTAACTGACATGTATTGTGTGGCGATCGATTCTGGACATGTCTGGCTCATCTCGTATGAGTCTAATGGCTTTGTATTAATCGCATGAAATTCGGTTTAGGCATTAGACCGCTAAAGCACGTCCGTTTTTTTTAATTTTTTTTATTTCATATTTTTAGCTCGGCTCATTTGGTCTAGGGTTGGGTATGGTTTGGATTCTTTCCGATACCGGTGCTAAAACGATACTTTTTAAAATTACTTTTGTATTACTGGTTTCGGTACCCAACCCTAGTGATTTCACTTGGGCTTTAAATGTTTGCATACAAACCACTGACACTGTTGGGATGTTAACATTTTTAACATTGTGTAAAAACTGCAGATTTGTGTCCACCCCTGCAAAATTGTTGCAAATGCCTGTTCTTTGTTTTGATTGTAGTAACATAAACCTTCAATTAGCTGTGTATTTGACTGTGCAACTTTGTGACCTTCTCCACAGGAACCCCTCCCTGAAGCAGCAGCTCTTCTCCTACGCCATCCTAGGTTTTGCTCTGTCTGAGGCTATGGGTCTCTTCTGTCTGATGGTGGCGTTCCTCATCCTCTTTGCCATGTAAACCTGGAAACACCCACAGCTCTGCTCTCTTCACTTACCCCTTCTTTCCGGTCTCCCTCCTTTCCATCCGGAGGGGGGTTTCCAGAACAGGAACTCTGAATGAGCCGAAAGTCCATTCTAATCGGAAAAATATAAATGGAAATAATATTTACATCTGAGGTTTACAAACCTCCAATCCTACATTTTTATGTTCCTGCGCTTATTTTTGTTTTTCAAAAGTTTTATGTAAGACCTCACTTGGGTTAAAATCTGTCCAAAATAAATGGTTGGGATAACTAAAAAAACAAGTCTGCCGTGTTTTTAATCGTTTTCATTGCTAAGAAAATGGAGTGTTGCATATGTACTGTGAAAAATGAAACTGGTAGTTTTGTCAAGAGGCATTCATGTGTCCTGTGTATAAAAAAGAGGGGGGGGGGGGAAAAACTATGCAACAATTTCTATTTTTTTTTTTTTTTTAAATGTCACACAATTTGGTTTAAATGTTTTTTTTTGGATGTTCTGTTTTACAGTTGGGTTAAGCTTTTCCTTTCTTCCACAGGCAGTCTTTGGTTCAGTATGCTATGAGAAACATTTGTGGAGTCCTGAAAATTGACTGGCAGTTCATTAGGGCTTTAATCATTACAAAGCTAATTAAATTACAGTAACAGTATTTGTGGTTATACCAGATTGTGTCTGTCAGTTTATCAGCTTCTCCACCATGGCAAGGTGGTGACCCTGTGCAGCACTAACTACCAAAGCTTCCCAAGAGTGATGCTGTCTGCAGTTTAGCCCCTAGTAGGGTCACTCATGAGTCAACCGGTGAATTGCTACAATGACCGAAGGTGGAGGAAGCCCTCCTGTGTTGTGTTACACGCCAGGCCCTGCTCACATCGCTGTGCCTCTGAATGCCCCAATCTGCAATTCTGCGCTGTCACCCCAGCGGAGCGCTTATCGGTCCTGTCCAATCCCACACATCTCCCTTGGTTAGGTGATGCTCCTCATGTGTCTTCCATGTCTGTGCCAGGTTAGCATTAACCCAAAGAAAATCGCCACACTCCAAAGGATATTCAGTGTGACAATAGTGTTCTTGAGGATGCAAACATTGACATAATTGCCACCACCAACATTAAACACCAAACGAGATCGACAGGCAATGTAATACAAATGCCTGACACATGCCTCCCAAAACAGGTCCTCTACTCAGAACTAATGCTAATTAATGCTGTCAGGTGAACATTTGGAGGTCAGAACAAGTGTTTTGTTGTCAACCATAAATAACTCATAACGACAATTAACTGCATCAATAATGGGTTTTTTTACCTGTCGGGTATATTTAGTAAATTATATGAATTCGTGGGTATTGTAGTGGTAGTGCGCACATCCCCATCAGTGAGGTGCAGGGGAAAAGGGCTGGATTCGGGATGCTGTCTGCCATCAGCAGGCATATGAAAATTATATATGTCAGCAGGTCTGTGGCTTGGACTTTTCATAAGATTTGTTTGGCCATTTTAGGCCTTTATTTATATAGGACAGCTGAAGACATGAAAGGGGAGAGAGAGGGGGAACGACATGCAGCAAAGGGCAGGGTGGAGTCGAACCCGCGGCCGCGGCGCCAAGGAGCGAACCTCTACATGGACGTCCGCCCCACCAGGTGAGCCAGCCAGCCAGCCATGCGCCCTGTGGATTGGACTTTAATGATTTTTTTTAAAAATTAATTTACCACTGTTTCTATTATACGTTGATTGATTAATTATACACTTTTGCTGTGATAATAGCTACACCTTTTGCAACACCCGAAGGGATAGAGGATTTTTACTTTGAAGTTCCCACCGGATATCCTGTGTTTTATCATTTCAGTGCAGTTAAACTGGTGAGAAATCAGATCCCGAAGTTGCCTTATGGTAAAGGAGTGATGGGTATGTGGTCGGTTCGAAACCCACTATTCTGACACCATATTCTTTTAAACCGATAACACCCGGACAGTGAGCAACTTCATAAGCCGTAGCAAGGCGGGCGAGGTAATTTTTCTGACGACTTTATACTCTTGTACTCTTTTGAAGGCCTGGGGGACAACATAACGTTAAGCTAACGATAAGTAGCCACCATGGCATGGGAAGAAATACCTTGTTTTCTGGCCTCGGCTCTGTGCTCGCCTCTACCCCGTTCTCATGCTCTCTGATCCCACTGGACAACAAACAAGCAGAGGTAACTTCGCACTCAGCTGTCAATGCAGCTAACTGTTAGCATTATAATTTAGTCAACACCAACGGTTTTACTCTAGCTTGTTAGCTTGCGAGCCATGGCGGACAGCTTTGGTGAGCACTCCGGCGGCGGTGCCCTTGGCTTAGGCGTTACCGGACAGGGCAGTGGATCTTCGTTGCTGCCGACTTTGGCCAATTCTCTGCCGGGGGGACACTCGGCAGCCAGCGGTGCTCACTCCAGCTCTAACCCGGCCTCCCCTCCTCCCGCAGCAGCCGCACAGAGTGGCCTAACCGCTCTAGTGGCCCCTATATCCACTGTCACTGCTACCCCAGCCGCTTTTGGAAATACATTCACCCCCGGCTCCTCGCCGCCAGTCTTGGCCATGTCTCCGACCGTACACGCCTCCTTGCCTCTCTCCGGTGTTGGGCTAGGGGTCGGTGGGGTGGCAGGAGCGGGCCTTCTGTCCCAAATCCACGCCACTTCCTGGGATCCGACCCTCAGTACGGACTGGGACAACGAGAAGGCTTCTCAGCAGTGCATTCTGAGGATAAAGAGGTAATGAAAACATTTGTTTTCACAATTGTATGTTTTCAGGTAAGAACTTTAAAAAGCAACGACGTGAGTAAAATCGAAAGTAAAAGTTTTTCAGAAAGTTCAGCTATCAATGGAAACCTTGAGGTCACAGATGAAGGGTAATTTCCAGAAACCTCAGCATTTACTGTCTTTTTTTAGACCATAACGTTACGCGGACCACATTAATTTAGCTTGGTTTAACACTTGACACGTTGCTTCCTAACAGTCAGTTCACCCATATTACAAAAATAGACATGTCACTTACCCCTTATGGATACTGGCCAACTAGATAGTTTGGGATTTCATACGAGTGGAACTTCATTTGTGCTCGAAGCATTGACAATTTACAACAAAAAACTTGACAGTGTATTGTGTATGCAATGTCACAGGTAATTAATATAATCCTCAGACTTTTGTGTGGACAGTTTTAATTGGAACAAATTTCTTCCTAAAAATAGCCCCAGTGAAAATAGTTTATAGCAAGGTTGTGGCCAGGCTGTGTAAGATTCTCTCCATCTCTACCTTTCAGGAACCTCATCTGTCCCCCCTTCTTTTTTCTATCTGTCTCTGCAGGGATATCATGTCCATCTACAAGGAACCTCCACCAGGGATGTTTGTCGTGCCTGATCCTCAAGACATGACCAAGGTAAAAGGCCAGGTCCCCTGTGACAAGGCTGTAATACCATTTGCGCTTATCATATCCGGATAAAATCTGAATGACATTTAATACACTTAGCCACATACACTCACTGGCCACTTTATTAGGTACACCTTGCTAGTTCTGTGTTGGACTCCCTTTCAACAAGGTCCTGGAAACATTTCTCAGAAATGTTGACATGATACACCATGCAGTTGCTGCAGATTTTTGCTGCTGCGCATCCATGATGCACATCTCCTGTTCTGCCACATCCCAAAGGATCCTCTATTGGATTGAGATCTGGTGACTGTGGAGGCCGTTCAAGTTCAGGGTTATAATAGGGTAATAACAATACATATTTAATGATACATAATACACAAAATATGCTCTTGCTGTTTGTGCTTTGACACAATATCAGGATGATATCTGCAACCTGGCTACATGACAGAGGCAGACAGAATAAAGTAGAATCCACACACTGTTCCGTCAAACTTGGCTTCACCTCTCATTACCTAAGAAAATGCCTTGTCAACACACTGAGATCACAGATCAGTGTCTTTTTTCAGTCGGTCCCTCTCATAGATTCAATTGCTAAATCACTATGAGACAGCCAGAGCCAGCTAGCCACCAGGAGTTGGGAGATGCCTGGAGTCAATGTGTCATGTAGTGTAACTGTCATCACAGTTTACAGTTGAGACTTAAGATACCTAATGTTGCTACATTAGCTATCACTTACCTACATGTTTGACTACAAATAAAAACAATTGGGCACAATGTAATATTGTGTGCATGTTGTGGCAGTATCGGGGTATATGTGTAACACTTTGACACAGGGTTTCCAGTCCAACTAAAGTTGAAACCAGAGTAACCCACCATTAACAAACAGGGAAGAAGTGAAGTTTTTAGGTCATGGAATCACTGAAATTTGATGTTCTTCCCATTTGTACATTTCTTCCTCACAGCGTGTCTGATGTGGATGTTGTCCATTGTTTTTTAGGTCAGATTTTCTGTTCATCCACAGCATCCTTCTCTCCCTTTGTACACCTCACCACCATCTCTTTAAACCATCTCCTTTTTCCTTCATTTTTTCCTTCATTTACTGCAGATCCATGCCCTGATCACAGGGCCGTTTGACACACCGTACGAAGGCGGCTTTTTCCTCTTCTTGTTCCGCTGCCCGCCCGACTACCCCATCCATCCACCACGGGTCAAGCTCATCACCACCGGACACAACACTGTCCGCTTCAACCCCAACTTTTACCGCAATGGCAAGGTCTGCCTCAGCATCCTGGGGTGAGTCAGGATTCATTTCTTTCCTGATTAGTAGGCCTATTTGTCTCCACATGGATTCATTTCAGTAGGTAACTTTTATAAAAATACCTTTTTGTCATTTTTGCTGAAACTGTCACTATACCCTGACAGTGGCACATGAGACAGGTAATCTGTGGAAAAAAAAAAAAAAACAATGGCATTTGCAAGTTTAACACGTGTAATTACGTTTGTTCAAGAGGAGCCAGGCCTGCGCAGAATCGATCACCGGCGATCGCTGTCCAATGCATGCCGGTTAGATTTGTGTCCGACTTGATCCTGACTTGCTCTGATGTCTTGCACACATTGGCAACGATAACCTCACGAAATCGAGGCGGCCGCAGTTTTTAGTGCCAGGCGCCGCAGCTTGACTCCATCGACTGCAAGACCCAGGGCATGAGAGAAATGCCTCTCAGCTGATGGGTTCAGAATCGACTCAACACGATGACGTTTCATATAAACGTTTCATTTGTCTGATTTAAAGGCTTATTCTGTGAAGAGTAGGGCTGTACCAAATAACATTTTTTGAGCTCCGGTGCTTTTCAACTGCGAATATTTGAAGTTTTGGCAGCAGCGGCGGTGGAAACCAACATTTCCGACCGTACCTGAAGGCAGCTTTATTTCATGGAAAAACACAAACGCATACACAAACACCTCGGCAGTTCAGTGCTTGTTGTTCTTGCTTTTGTTTTTTACTTTGTGGTGAAAACATTTTTGTAGCAGCGATAGAGGCAATGATGTTCCCTGTTACTGTAACTTGTTACTGGACAAGTCTGCATTATCCACGGCCGTACTATGTTTACCTTTTATCAGATCGCCTGAAAACAACACTAGGCTGCTACAGTATAACCATAAAGACCTCTACAAACATTAGACTGCTTGCTTAGCTAGCAGCTTAATAGCTACAAAACACCACAGTGGATTTCAGCCTGCATGCACATTTAAAACCACAACGAATATTCGAATCCCAACATTGAAAATTGAATACCTACCCATAGAACAAATATTTGAATATTCAGATCCACCCTCTACAGTAGTTAAAAGCACACATGTGTGGCTGATGGTGATGATTATTACCATATTGGTCCGAATATAAGATGACCCTGATTATAAGACGACCCCCCCCTTTCAAGACTAATTTTTTAAGACCAAATATTGTTTTCATAAAGAAAATAATTTTATTTGAAAATAATTCTAATAAAAACACATTGAGTAAAACAAGGTAGGCTGTTGTTTGTAACATCTCTTAAATAAAATAATATTTTCAATATCTTTTTAGCTTCTCTTTTTACTTCTAGTGATGAATCGGCGAAAACCCGTTTTATTTCTCTGATTCACGGCTTTGTTCCAATGCCGCTGGGCTCTTCAGTCTCTATATCTCTCTCCACCATATAACGTTACCGTACTTTCGGGTGGTCGTTGAGGCTCCGTCTAAAACTTTTCGACCAGCTGTTTGTAACATTAAAATAAAATGGATTATGGATCATTTTATTTCTACAGTTTATAGCTGACTTTACCAGCTGACTTCTCTATTGGCTGTTAAAACAGGTGACGTCCCCTACGTTCTAAAACCAGCCTCTGCACTTGACCATCAGCTGGCTTGAGTCCAGCTGAGACTTTGTTCGAGACGATCGCTGTGTCTCTGTGTGAGGGACGGTGACTCGCTTCAGTTAGGAGGGCAACATGCGTTTTACTCGTTTCGTGTTATTGGAGACATCTGTTGTTGTCGGTGTGTTAACATAAAGTCTAGAAGCCAAATATAAGACGACCCCACTTTTTCAGACGTATTTCCAGGGAAAAAGATTATATTTGGACCAATACGCTAGTTAGAGACTAATAACGTTCAGATTACAGATCATCTACAGTCTGTTGTATATTAACACCAGCAACAGATCGCAAGTAGAGCATTTTAACAGCTACATTATTCTCATTTTGATTGGAAAACATATTATAATGATCATTAAGATTTTTTTTACGTCTGTAGAAAAAGATTTGTAGGCTGGGACATCTCTGCAGCACCACGATACTTCATTCAGAATAATATGTTCAAATATTTTGCCTTTAACAAATATTGTGCGATTGGGATATTGTGGGATGTAGTCCATATTGTGATTTTGATCAAATTCTGGTTAGTTGTTCAGCCCTAGTATTTAATGTGTTTCTGTCTTCCAACTTGGAGTTAATACACTGTAAGCTTAAGGTACTATAAAATGTTTGTGTGTAGGACATGGACAGGCCCAGCATGGAGCCCAGCCCAGAGTATCTCATCTGTCCTCATCTCCATCCAGTCTCTGATGACAGAGAACCCCTATCACAATGAACCTGGCTTTGAACAGGTACTCTCTCTCTGTCTGTCTGTCTGTCTGTCTGTTATTCAGCTGTCTTACTGTTGGCTTCAACTGCAGTAGGGGTGCACGATATAAAAAAAAATAGTGATATCGATATTAATTTCAATATTTTTAAACCTATGTAAAATTACCGAAGTTATGGGAAAACACATCAAAATGGATTTATAACAAATAAAACAGGTTTTCTTACAACACAAGGTTTTATTTCAACTGACGGTCATATTGGACTGATACAACGTGTCTACAGAACAGGACATGTTTTACTGGTTGGACAGTATAAAATAAATAAATAAAGAGCATGTCTCTAGAACAGGACATGTTGTGTATATACACTACAGTATAAAAAACAATGCAGTGCACATCTGTTGTCTTAAAGCCAAAGTATTTCCAAGCTACCGAGGAGGAGGCATTACCCTACAGTCACATTAGCTACAAGAGACAGAGACAAAGCAACAGGCTACCATTCATTTTCAATGCGAGTGGCCAGAGCCATAGAGATATAAATGTCCTAGAGATTATAAATATATAATGTCTTTCTCTGTCACTCTGGGAGTGGCCGTTTGGCCACAAGCAACTGCCAATCAGAGTGAAGGCAGCATGAAGGCAGCGTGACGTATGTCAGTGGCTCGAGCGAGTCAAACAAAATAATTCAAGATGGCGGGAAACGCTTCAGGACATCGTATTTATGTATATATCTGATATGTTTGGCATTTAATCTCATATATTGTGTTACTTTTATCGAGAAATAAATATTCTTAAATCCAAAAACATCGTTCTTGTGACTTAACAATACCTCTGAAGTAACTTTTAAGACGTGGTTTAAGGTAGCACCGGAGAATTTCTGTTTACTGTTGCCAAGCAACCAGGTGTAGGCTAGGCACGCCCAGGAGCGCCCACAAGCGAGTGCATGTCGCTCTCTTTTGTAGCTAATGTGACTGTAGGTTACTTTTGGCCTCTAAAGTTTCCTTTCAATCTCTGTTATTTCGTCGTCTCCCAGAGCAACACTAATTTTCTTACTTTTGTGTTCATTTTGCTCCACTCTTCGCTCTCTCTTTAGGTCCTTTCTTTTCTTTCGCTTCGCTTTATGGTTCTGCGGAGGCTCCACGCAGCTGATGTTTATACGTGCTCTGGTGTGTGCGTGCGTGTGTGCGTGTGTGTGTGTGTGGTAGAGCGAGGAATAAGTGAGAGAGTGACGGCGATTTTCTTCGGAGTGAATCCGAGACTATGACTAGAGTCATAGTGAGAGAAACAAAGTGTCTCCCCTGTTCTTTCTGACCACGGTGGGAAATCTGGAGCAGGAGAAGTTAACCCTCTCCTTGATTTCATGTTTATGGAGAAGGAGAACCAGGAAATGAGTCGGGGGGGGGGAAATACAACGCTACCAAGTGATGTGTATTTTTCGAGAGGTGCATCAAAGAGTATAGACGTAACGAGGGGAAACTCAATGGAACTGCAGCTCCGCCATCTTGGACTGAATGTAACACAACGTTCTATTGAGTTTCGCCTCTTGTTGCTTCTATGCTCTTTGGGTACATGTCGGGCGGGGTGCAACGCAAACAAAATATCGCGTAATTATCGCAAGACTTTCGGTATAATATCGCGCAATGTGATATCGCGATAACGATATTGAGTCGATATATCGTGCACCCCTAGTAGGGGGTTGACAGAGCAGAGGGCAGGAGAGTGCCACTAGACAAGCTTCTTTCGGGACTGGTCAGCTGTAGGCGGTCAATGAATATTCTAACTTTAAATATATTTTTTATATTGTTAAGAAAAGCACTACCATGGCTGTCTTCCTAGGGCATTCTAGCGTGGCCTCTGCTCCCTATACGTTAAGCCCCTGTCTGTGTAATGTGCAGTCGAGCTCAGCCGGTCGTCCAGAGAATTCACAGCAAGCGAGTTGATGATGTTTCTAATGCTGCTGTCGCTACTGGAAGTTAAGAGACAAATGGCATGGAAACAAGTGTGAAGCAAGATGACACATCAAATGGCAAGAAAATATCTTACTGGAGAGATGGAGCAACGCCGAAATTGTCAAACAAATTTAAGGAAAGGCAAGAGACTCGGTTGTTTATGGCCAAATTACGAACCGGATAGTGGTGCGATACTGCAAAATTTGGTATCGATCCGATACCAAGTAAATACAGGGCCAGTATCGCCGATACCAATACGATACCGATGCTTTTTAATAATTAAGGTGGATGCAATTCATCAAATTGCCAAATATGAATACATTTTCATGACCTTTTTTAAGTGGTTTTGTGTTTTCCTTTGGACTATTAATAAGTTAAAACCCAGGACAGAATTTTCATATGCTTGTATAAATTTGTTGTGTTACCACTGTGTCTTAAAAATTATACAGCTTGCCGTTGTTTCATTTTTGGCCTGAAAATATAGCCACACAGCGCTCCTCTTCCTCTCTGCCATTCTTCTGTCCTGCTTGTGTATGTGTGTATGTGTGTGTGTATATATATATATATATATATATATATATATATATATATATATATATATATATATATATATATATATATATATATATATATATAATTAAATATTGTGATGTAACATTTGGTCGTGCAACCTCATTTCTTAGTAGAATTTTTCCAGGCTCTAGATGTGTTCAAGTCCTGCAGGGTGGGCACCATTGATTTTGTCTGTTTAAAAAAAAATGTAAAATGTAAGAAATGTAGTTTAAATAGTAATGTACTCCTCAATATGGCACACAATCTCCAGTTTATACAGACAAATGCAGAAACCCAAGTCGGACATTCTGAATCAGAATCTTTATATTAAAACTAAATTAATTGTAGTATTTAGCTAAATACAAGTCCTGCTTTTTTTTAACGCTATGTTGCAACAAGCTGTTGGATTGCCCCAAGACTACCTGAAACTTGCATTTAGTACCGCCTCCAGAGTAGTGCTGAAACATAGGTTCATTAACTCCGCTCCAAGCTAGTCCACACAGCATTTCTTTGAGCCAATCACAATTGTCTTGGCAAAATAGCCCTGGGAAGGAACTTGTTTTGGTGGAACGTGTACGTTCAAAGGTTGTTTTAGTCGTGCAATAGAAAACTCAGATTGGACAGATAGTCTAGCTAGCTGTCTGGATTTACCCTGCAGAGATCTGAGGAGCAGTTAACCATAGTCCTAAAATTACAACACAAAGAAAGCAGAAGGTAACGGACTTCTGGCCGAAAAGCGTGACATCTGGCGGAATTTCCGGCGGCATCGGAGCAATCCCGGAAGTGGAACGTCGTGGATGTAGACTATGTGGTTTGTGACAACTCTCACGTAACTGCCATGTGACGCTTTAATTGCCTGGGAGTCGACACCAACCAACATAACTAACGTAACTATTAACTACCTTAACTAATGTATGTATGAGCTGATACCAGCAATATAGCAGTGTTACGCCTAATTCAGAATGACAGCCAGTATAGATTGCAGGTCATCTTGTTTGGTTTTGAATGCACTTTGGTTAAAGTTTCCATATAAGATTACCGTCTCTTTGTGTGTGTGTGTGTCTTTCAGGAGCGCCACCCGGGGGACAGTAAGAACTACAACGAGTGTATCCGCCATGAAACCATGAGGGTGGCTGTGTGTGACATGCTGGAGGGCAAAGTCCCCTGTCCTGAAGCTCTGTGGTGAGACCAACATAATTGTCTACACTAATATTTACTCTTCTTCTCTATCTGTCTTTAACATATGTCCTCTCTGCTCTTTATCCTGTCCTTCTCACTTCTCTTATTTGCATGTGTGTTTTTAGGAGTGTGATGGAAAAGTCCTTCCTAGAATACTATGATTTCTACGAGGGAGTGTGCAAAGAGAGACTGCATCTACAGGGACAGAACATGCAGGTGACTATATACTATTTATTTTAATCCGTCTACATCTAACATTTTCTTATATTCTACATACACATTAATATTCTTGGAGACAATGTATGTAAATCCTGTGAGATAAATATTCATAATGCATTTACCAATATACAGCACCAGTCAAAAGTTTGGACACGCTTTCCCATTTAAGTGAATTAGAAAGCATGTCAAAACGTTTTAGGGATGCACCGAATCCAGGATTCAGCTTCGGATTCGGCAGAATATTGGGCTTTTTGACGGGGTTCGGTTTCTGCCGAACCGAAGAATGTTTTTCCACCGAACCCTACGGTTGCACTACGCGCGCTACGCTGGTCGATGTAATGGCGCCGCCGTTGATTACGGGAAGGTGTTTACGTAGGTGGACCTTTCAATGCAGTAGGCTGTGAGAAAGTGAAAATGAAACTCGTTGAAACAGTTGTTTGGCAGTACTTTCAGTCAAAAGAAGGTGATTCAAGTCGAGCTACATGTTCAATTTGCAATGCCAATTTGTCTCGTGGTGGCAAGGACCCTAAACAATACACAACATCGCCGCTGTTAAAACATTTGCGTATGAAACATCCGAAAGAATATGAGTTGTGCATGAAGGAATCTACAGACAGCAGCCAAAATGCAGCAACTTCAGGTACGACAAAGGAAGGACAGTCACAGCTAAAAACTTGTGTTAACCAGACAGTGCCTCTCCCGGGCTGTCAGCCTTTCTCTCGGCAAATGAGTCTCCCTACAGTGGGAGCGGAGCGACTGAACAGCCGGCTGCTGCTCGTTAGCTAACTTTAGCTTTCTAATTTCACCCCCCCCCCAACATGCCTTCATCATACACTGGTTAGCGAAAATTTGCCAAACAAAATTGTCACTCATCTGGCGATAGCAATGTGCTTTCCTACGATGTGAAAAGAGCGTGTGAATTCAACATTAAGTTGTTACATTTAACTATTTTAGAGGCTGTGGACGTTATTTACTTCATTAATGTGTTTACTGTGTTAATGGACTGAGGATGGGAGTAGGATTCGGGTTTCAGATTCGGCAGAATCTTAACCAGTGGATTCGGTATTCGGCCGAACCCTAAAAATCTGGATTCGGTGCATTCCTAAAACGTTTGGCTGGTACTGTACATACACCATAGGGTTGGACCAGTGGGCCTTATGCAGCAACGTTCTTTTAAAGTTCTCTTATGTTTTCTCTTAATTCTCTGTTAAGAGAAACAGTAATTCCACAATTCATTAGCTATTTGTAGCCCAGGGGATCGGTGCTAAGGGCAACCGGCGAGGCATTAGATAATTTCGTGGATTACTGCAGTTTGTGCTATTTCATACAGGACAGGAGCAGGTGATGGCTTCACAAAAGGTGGAACATAGAGTCTTTGTGTCTCTAGAGAGAGAGCACACATAAATCACTACAAAACTATAATGGAGCGTTCACACCTAGGTAAAGCAATTTTTTGCGTCATTTTAATCGTGAGTTTGATCGGAGGAACATATTTGCGGGATCATTTGTGTATACTTAAGTTACTCTTGTACTCGCGCTGGTGTAGAGCTGTAGGCACCAACAACGTTTTTTCTGTAATTAATATGGCCAAAATAACCACTTTTGTTGCTTTGTACCTGTTGTAGAAGTCCTAGATACGTTGGACAATGAAACGGTGTTGTTTCTGGATTAATAACCTCATCCAAAGGAGAAAAAAGCACAATGATTTTCACTGCCTTTTTCAGGTAGTAAACGTGTCTTCGCATCATTTACATCGCGTCATTTACATCACGTCATTTACATCACGTCATTTACATCACGTCATTTACTTTGCTAATGCGTCTCTTCACTTTTCTGCATTGGCTTTGAATGTAATCGCACCGACAACCCCTAGATGTGAACGCGCGATGAGACTTCCAACTATAAATCTAAATGCTCATGGTTTTTCATTAGCATTTATTATGCCGAGAACACTCACGCTTTACATCCAGAGCTAACCTGAATAGCATGGTTGCTAGCAGACAAATGTCTTTCCGGGTGGAACTTTAGATTTCATGTTCTACACATGCTTATGTATGTCGTCGGGATGTTGCGAAACAGCAGGACTTTTTACGATGCAGATTTGCCAAAATGTTAACACAATAACATGGAGGTGTATTTATTATTCAGACTTTGAGCTAGTCTCATCCTCCAATAACTTTTTATCAGTTTTCAACAGATAAACACCAATAACGGCACAAAGGTTTGTGGTTGAAATACTGTGTTATATTATTTTGTGAGCACCTAAACTAAAACATATATGTATGAGGAGTTTTAAGTACAGTATAAAACCATTTAACACAGAAAATAAATCTAGATCTTTTTAGGGCTGCAACTAACAATTAGTAGAAAAGTTAGTAAATGAATTAGTTGTTTGGTCTATAAAATGTCTAAAATAGTGAAAAATGTCAAATAGTGTTTCCCAAAGTCCAACATGATGTCCTAATATGTCTTGTTGTATCCACAACTCAAAGATATTCAGCTTACTGTCATAGAAGAGTGAAGAAACTAGAAATTATTCACATTTAAGAAGCTGGAACTTTTTTTTCATAAAATATTACTCAAACCGATTTCAATTATCAAAATAGTTGTGAAAATAGCGATTAATTTAATAATTGACAACAATCAATTAATCCATAAATTTTTGCAGCACTAGATATTTTCCTGATAAAAACATAATACAGATACAATACAGATGGTAGCCATATGTTACACCCCTACTGTAGTGAACTCATCAGGACAAATACACGTACCATTACAAGCTTTATTACTGAGTGATATACTGAACTTGGCTCACCTCTGCCCCCCCCCCGCATTTTTATCTGTTGCTCTACCCAGGACCCCTTTGGCGAGAAGCGTGGTCGTTTTGACTACCAGGGGCTGCTGACTCGCCTCAGCGCCACCCACAGGCGAATACGTGAGAAAAGCGTGGCGGAGGAGAACCACAACGACGACCATTCAGACTCAGACACCAGCTCCTCAGGGACAGACCCCGACAGCCAGGGCAGCTCCCAGCCCTGACTCCCTGCACACTGCTTGACTCAAAGCCAGGCCAAGAACTAAAGACAAAGGGATCTTTTTTTGTTATGTTTGCACTGGAGGAACAAAATCACAGAAGAGAATGCTACGCCCACGTTAAATTTTGGTGGGTTCAGGGTTGGAATCAAGCTTCTGTTGTATGAATGTTTCCGAGAGAAAAGAATTGGTAGTGCCCGCTTGATAGTGAAAAATGAACACCACTAGTCAAGTGCTGGCAAATCTGGCCTGGAGCAGTGTATTTGTGCTACTTTTGTAGCTAACCAGCTGTTATTTTAATGTCCTGATCCCTTCTAAAAATTGTTGGCTGCCTAAATGCCTGATAGATGTTGAGATTAACCAGACATTGTTGCTTGTGGATACAAAAGATTTGTTTCACGGCTCAAACCTTTGAATGCATATATGCAGATATTGGCGGCAGTTCCACTTTGACCCACAAGCAACAAAAGTTTTTTATACTCTTTACCTAGGAAAGACTGTCTGTCTGATGGGGATCAACAAGACCTGGCGCTCACTTTGGCATTGAAGTCAAGGCAGGTTTGGGTCCGACAAAGGGACCTTATACTGGGAGAGTCTGAGTTAGCTAGAGCAGTGGCAGGTGATGGTGTTTATGAAAGCAGGCTTTCCTTTAAAGTAGTATCTTTTTTTTTTTTATTCAAGAGGTAGGAAGCAAAGACAGACCTTTTAACAAAAGGAAGGTAGTTGGAGAAAGTGGCAAGGCTTTACGAGCCCCTTACCTTGTCTCCTCTGGCATAGTTGATCCTCATCCGCCTCTATGACCAGGCCACATAAAACATCAGCAGCAGCTCGCTAGTCTGAACACAATGATTCCTTTGTATTATACAAAAAGTTATTTCAGTTCTAATCTGTCTACCAGATACAAAGCCGCTAGAGAAGTGTTGCTTTCATTTACATCCACTTTTATACCCTTTTTGTTA